>NW_027472047.1:0-327979 GCF_965638725.1 Aptenodytes patagonicus | reverse complement strand
ACGTTTTGAATTTCGGAGCTGGGCTGTGGCTGTGCCGAGAAGGAACGTCCCCACTGTGCTGTGGCTAGGAAGCTCAGAGCGCCAGTGCTTGTGGGGCTGTGGAAGGGCTGCCTAGGGCAGGTGATGGCCAGCAAGAGCTTTCAGTGCTAGCCCCTTTGGTGTGGGAGCAGTGGCTGGACGTTTTGAATTTCGGAGCTGGGCTGTGGCTGTGCCGAGAAGGAACAGTCCCCACTGTGCTGTGGCTAGGAAGCTCAGAGCGCCAGTGCTTGTGGGGCTGTGGAAGGGCTGCCTAGGGCAGGTGATGGCCAGCAAGAGCTTTCAGTGCTAGCCCCTTTGGTGTGGGAGCAGTGGCTGGACGTTTTGAATTTCGGAGCTGGGCTGTGGCTGTGCCGAGAAGGAACGTCCCCACTGTGCTGTGGCTAGGAAGCTCAGAGCGCCAGTGCTTGTGGGGCTGTGGAAGGGCTGCCTAGGGCAGGTGATGGCCAGCAAGAGCTTTCAGTGCTAGCCCCTTTGGTGTGGGAGCAGTGGCTGGACGTTTTGAATTTCGGAGCTGGGCTGTGGCTGTGCCGAGAAGGAACGTCCCCACTGTGCTGTGGCTAGGAAGCTCAGAGCGCCAGTGCTTGTGGGGCTGTGGAAGGGCTGCCTAGGGCAGGTGCTGGCCAGCAAGAGCTTTCAGTGCTAGCCCCTTTGGTGTGGGAGCAGTGGCTGGACGTTTTGAATTTCGGAGCTGGGCTGTGACTGTGCCGAGAAGGAACGTCCCCACTGTGCTGTGGCTAGGAAGCTCAGAGCGCCAGTGCTTGTGGGGCTGTGGAAGGGCTGCCTAGGGCAGGTGATGGCCAGCAAGAGCTTTCAGTGCTAGCCCCTTTGGTGTGGGAGCAGTGGCTGGACGTTTTGAATTTCGGAGCTGGGCTGTGGCTGTGCTGAGAAGGAACGTCCCCACTGTGCTGTGGCTAGGAGGCTCAGAGCGCCAGTGCTTGTGGGGCTGTGGAAGGGCTGCCTAGGGCAGGTGATGGCCAGCAAGAGCTTTCAGTGCTAGCCCCTTTGGTGTGGGAGCAGTGGCTGGACGTTTTGAATTTCGGAGCTGGGCTCTGGCTGTGCTGAGAAGGAACGTCCCCACTGTGCTGTGGCTAGGAAGCACAGAGCCCGGTGCTTGTGGGGCTGTGGAAGGGCTGCCTAGGGCAGGTGATGGCCAGCAAGAGCTTTCAAGTGCTAGCCCCTTTGGGTGTGGGAGCAGTGGCTGGACGTTTTGAATTTCGGAGCTGGGCTCTGGCTGTGCTGAGAAGGAACGTCCCCACTGTGCTGTGGCTAGGAAGCTCAGAGCGCCAGTGCTTGTGGGGCTGTGGAAGGGCTGCCTAGGGCAGGTGATGGCCAGCAAGAGCTTTCAGTGCTAGCCCTTTGGTGTGGGAGCAGTGGCTGGACGTTTTGAATTTCGGAGCTGGGCTCTGGCTGTGCTGAGAAGGAACGTCCCCACTGTGCTGTGGCTAGGAAGCTCAGAGCGCCAGTGCTTGTGGGGCTGTGGAAGGGCTGCCTAGGGCAGGTGATGGCCAGCAAGAGCTTTCAGTGCTATCCCCTTTGGTGTGGGAGCAGTGGCTGGACGTTTCCAACTTGGAAGCTGGGCTGTGGCTGTGCTGAGAAGGAACATCCCCACTGTGCTGTGGCTAGGAAGCTCAGAGCGCCAGTGCTTGTGGGGCTGTGGAAGGGCTGCCTAGGGCAGGTGATGGCCAGCAAGAGCTTTCAGTGCTAGCCCCTTTGGTGTGGGAGCAGTGGCTGGACGTTTTGAATTTCGGAGCTGGGCTGTGGCTGTGCTGAGAAGGAACGTCCCCATTGTGCTGTGGCTAGGAAGCTCAGAGCGCCAGTGCTTGTGGGGCTGTGGAAGGGCTGCCTAGGGCAGGTGATGGCCAGCAAGAGCTTTCAGTGCTAGCCCCTTTGGTGTGGGAGCAGTGGCTGGACGTTTTGAATTTCGAAGCTGGGCTCTGGCTGTGCTGAGAAGGAACGTCCCCACTGTGCTGTGGCTAGGAAGCTCAGAGCGCCAGTGCTTGTGGGGCTGTGGAAGGGCTGCCTAGGGCAGGTGCTGGCCAGCAAGAGCTTTCAGTGCTAGCCCCTTTCGTGTGGGAGCAGTGCTGGACGTTTTGAATTTCGGAGCTGGGCTGTGACTGTGCCGAGAAGGAACGTCCCCACTGTGCTGTGGCTAGGAAGCTCAGAGCGCCAGTGCTTGTGGGCTGTGGAAGGGCTGCCTAGGGCAGGTGATGGCCAGCAAGAGCTTTCAGTGCTAGCCCCTTTGGTGTGGGAGCAGTGGCTGGACGTTTTGAATTTCGGAGCTGGGCTCTGGCTGTGCTGAGAAGGAACGTCCCCATTGTGCTGTGGCTAGGAAGCTCAGAGCGCCAGTGCTTGTGGGGCTGTGGAAGGGCTGCCTAGGGCAGGTGCTGGCCAGCAAGAGCTTTCAGTGCTAGCCCCTTTGGTGTGGGAGCAGTGGCTGGACGTTTTGAATTTCGGAGCTGGGCTCTGGCTGTGCTGAGAAGGAACGTCCCCACTGTGCTGTGGCTAGGAAGCTCAGAGCGCCAGTGCTTGTGGGGCTGTGGAAGGGCTGCCTAGGGCAGGTGATGGCCAGCAAGAGCTTTCAGTGCTATCCCCTTTGGTGTGGGAGCAGTGGCTGGACGTTTCCAACTTGGAAGCTGGGCTGTGGCTGTGCTGAGAAGGAACATCCCCACTGTGCTGTGGCTAGGAAGCTCAGAGCGCCAGTGCTTGTGGGGCTGTGGAAGGGCTGCCTAGGGCAGGTGATGGCCAGCAAGAGCTTTCAGTGCTAGCCCCTTTGGTGTGGGAGCAGTGGGCTGGACGTTTTGAATTTCGGAGCTGGGCTGTGGCTGTGCTGAGAAGGAACGTCCCCATTGTGCTGTGGCTAGGAAGCTCAGAGCGCCAGTGCTTGTGGGGCTGTGGAAGGGCTGCCTAGGGCAGGTGATGGCCAGCAAGAGCTTTCAGTGCTAGCCCCTTTGGTGTGGGAGCAGTGGCTGGACGTTTTGAATTTCAAAGCTGGGCTCTGGCTGTGCTGAGAAGGAACGTCCCCACTGTGCTGTGGCTAGGAAGCTCAGAGCGCCAGTGCTTGTGGGGGCTGTGGAAGGGCTGCCTAGGGCAGGTGCTGGCCAGCAAGAGCTTTCAGTGCTAGCCCCTTTCGTGTGGGAGCAGTGGCTGGACGTTTTGAATTTCGGAGCTGGGCTGTGACTGTGCCGAGAAGGAACGTCCCCACTGTGCTGTGGCTAGGAAGCTCAGAGCGCCAGTGCTTGTGGGGCTGTGGAAGGGCTGCCTAGGGCAGGTGATGGCCAGCAAGAGCTTTCAGTGCTAGCCCTTTGGTGTGGGAGCAGTGGCTGGACGTTTTGAATTTCGAAGCTGGGCTCTGGCTGTGCTGAGAAGGAACGTCCCCACTGTGCTGTGGCTAGGAAGCTCAGAGCGCCAGTGCTTGTGGGGCTGTGGAAGGGCTGCCTAGGGCAGGTGCTGGCCAGCAAGAGCTTTCAGTGCTAGCCCCTTTCGTGTGGGAGCAGTGGCTGGACGTTTTGAATTTCGGAGCTGGGCTGTGACTGTGCCGAGAAGGAACGTCCCCACTGTGCTGTGGCTAGGAAGCTCAGAGCGCCAGTGCTTGTGGGGCTGTGGAAGGGCTGCCTAGGGCAGGTGATGGCCAGCAAGAGCTTTCAGTGCTAGCCCCTTTGGTGTGGGAGCAGTGGCTGGACGTTTTGAATTTCGGAGCTGGCTCTGGCTGTGCTGAGAAGGAACGTCCCCATTGTGCTGTGGCTAGGAAGCTCAGAGCGCCAGTGCTTGTGGGGCTGTGGAAGGGCTGCCTAGGGCAGGTGATGGCCAGCAAGAGCTTTCAGTGCTAGCCCCTTTCGTGTGGGAGCAGTGGCTGGACGTTTTGAATTTCGGAGCTGGGCTGTGACTGTGCCGAGAAGGAACGTCCCCACTGTGCTGTGGCTAGGAAGCTCAGAGCGCCAGTGCTTGTGGGGCTGTGGAAGGGCTGCCTAGGGCAGGTGATGGCCAGCAAGAGCTTTCAGTGCTAGCCCCTTTGGTGTGGGAGCAGTGGCTGGACGTTTTGAATTTCGAAGCTGGGCTCTGGCTGTGCTGAGAAGGAACGTCCCCACTGTGCTGTGGCTAGGAAGCTCAGAGCGCCAGTGCTTGTGGGGCTGTGGAAGGGCTGCCTAGGGCAGGTGCTGGCCAGCAAGAGCTTTCAGTGCTAGCCCCTTTCGTGTGGGAGCAGTGGCTGGACGTTTTGAATTTCGGAGCTGGGCTGTGACTGTGCTGAGAAGGAACGTCCCACTGTGCTGTGGCTAGGAAGCTCAGAGCGCCAGTGCTTGTGGGGCTGTGGAAGGGCTGCCTAGGCAGGTGATGGCCAGCAAGAGCTTTCAGTGCTAGCCCCTTTGGTGTGGGGAGCAGTGGCTGGACGTTTTGAATTTCGGAGCTGGGCTCTGGCTGTGCTGAGAAGGAACGTCCCCACTGTGCTGTGGCTAGGAAGCTCAGAGCGCCAGTGCTTGTGGGGCTGTGGAAGGGCTGCCTAGGGCAGGTGCTGGCCAGCAAGAGCTTTCAGTGCTAGCCCCTTTGGTGTGGGAGCAGTGGCTGGACGTTTTGAATTTCGGAGCTGGGCTCTGGCTGTGCTGAGAAGGAACGTCCCCACTGTGCTGTGGCTAGGAAGCTCAGAGCCCCGGTGCTTGTGGGGCTGTGGAAGGGCTGCCTAGGGCAGGTGATGGCCAGCAAGAGCTTTCAGTGCTATCCCCTTTGGTGTGGGAGCAGTGGCTGGACGTTTCCAACTTGGAAGCTGGGCTGTGGCTGTGCTGAGAAGGAACATCCCCACTGTGCTGTGGCTAGGAAGCTCAGAGCGCCAGTGCTTGTGGGGCTGTGGAAGGGCTGCCTAGGGCAGGTGCTGGCCAGCAAGAGCTTTCAGTGCTAGCCCCTTTCGTGTGGGAGCAGTGGCTGGACGTTTTGAATTTCGGAGCTGGGCTGTGACTGTGCCGAGAAGGAACGTCCCCACTGTGCTGTGGCTAGGAAGCTCAGAGCGCCAGTGCTTGTGGGGCTGTGGAAGGGCTGCCTAGGGCAGGTGATGGCCAGCAAGAGCTTTCAGTGCTAGCCCCTTTGGTGTGGGAGCAGTGGCTGGACGTTTTGAATTTCGGAGCTGGGCTCTGGCTGTGCTGAGAAGGAACGTCCCCATTGTGCTGTGGCTAGGAAGCTCAGAGCGCCAGTGCTTGTGGGGCTGTGGAAGGGCTGCCTAGGGCAGGTGCTGGCCAGCAAGAGCTTTCAGTGCTAGCCCCTTTGGTGTGGGAGCAGTGGCTGGACGTTTTGAATTTCGGAGCTGGGCTCTGGCTGTGCTGAGAAGGAACGTCCCCACTGTGCTGTGGCTAGGAAGCTCAGAGCGCCAGTGCTTGTGGGGCTGTGGAAGGGCTGCCTAGGGCAGGTGATGGCCAGCAAGAGCTTTCAGTGCTATCCCCTTTGGTGTGGGAGCAGTGGCTGGACGTTTCCAACTTGGAAGCTGGGCTGTGGCTGTGCTGAGAAGGAACATCCCCACTGTGCTGTGGCTAGGAAGCTCAGAGCGCCAGTGCTTGTGGGGCTGTGGAAGGGCTGCCTAGGGCAGGTGATGGCCAGCAAGAGCTTTCAGTGCTAGCCCCTTTCGTGTGGGAGCAGTGGCTGGACGTTTTGAATTTCGGAGCTGGGCTGTGACTGTGCCGAGAAGGAACGTCCCCACTGTGCTGTGGCTAGGAAGCTCAGAGCGCCAGTGCTTGTGGGGCTGTGGAAGGGCTGCCTAGGGAAGGTGATGGCCAGCAAGAGCTTTCAGTGCTAGCCCCTTTGGTGTGGGAGCAGTGGCTGGACGTTTTGAATTTCGGAGCTGGGCTCTGGCTGTGCTGAGAAGGAACGTCCCCCATTGTGCTGTGGCTAGGAAGCTCAGAGCGCCAGTGCTTGTGGGGCTGTGGAAGGGCTGCCTAGGGCAGGTGCTGGCCAGCAAGAGCTTTCAGTGCTAGCCCCTTTGGTGTGGGAGCAGTGGCTGGACGTTTTGAATTTCGGAGCTGGGCTCTGGCTGTGCTGAGAAGGAACGTCCCCACTGTGCTGTGGCTAGGAAGCTCAGAGCGCCAGTGCTTGTGGGGCTGTGGAAGGGCTGCCTAGGGCAGGTGATGGCCAGCAAGAGCTTTCAGTGCTATCCCCTTTGGTGTGGGAGCAGTGGCTGGACGTTTCCAACTTGGAAGCTGGGCTGTGGCTGTGCTGAGAAGGAACATCCCCACTGTGCTGTGGCTAGGAAGCTCAGAGCGCCAGTGCTTGTGGGGCTGTGGAAGGGCTGCCTAGGGCAGGTGATGGCCAGCAAGAGCTTTCAGTGCTAGCCCCTTTGGTGTGGGAGCAGTGGCTGGACGTTTTGAATTTCGGAGCTGGGCTGTGGCTGTGCTGAGAAGGAACGTCCCCATTGTGCTGTGGCTAGGAAGCTCAGAGCGGCAGTGCTTGTGGGGCTGTGGAAGGGCTGCCTAGGGCAGGTGATGGCCAGCAAGAGCTTTCAGTGCTAGCCCCTTTGGTGTGGGAGCAGTGGCTGGACGTTTTGAATTTCGGAGCTGGGCTCTGGCTGTGCTGAGAAGGAACGTCCCCACTGTGCTGTGGCTAGGAAGCTCAGAGCGCCAGTGCTTGTGGGGCTGTGGAAGGGCTGCCTAGGGAAGGTGATGGCCAGCAAGAGCTTTCAGTGCTAGCCCCTTTGGTGTGGGAGCAGTGGCTGGACGTTTTGAATTTCGGAGCTGGGCTCTGGCTGTGCTGAGAAGGAACGTCCCCACTGTGCTGTGGCTAGGAAGCTCAGAGCGCCAGTGCTTGTGGGGCTGTGGAAGGGCTGCCTAGGGCAGGTGCTGGCCAGCAAGAGCTTTCAGTGCTAGGCCCTTTGGTGTGGGTGCAGTGGCTGGACGTTTTGAATTTCGGAGCTGGGCTCTGGCTGTGCTGAGAAGGAACGTCCCCACTGTGCTGTGGCTAGGAAGCTCAGAGCGGCAGTGCTTGTGGGGCTGTGGAAGGGCTGCCTAGGGCAGGTGATGGCCAGCAAGAGCTTTCAGTGCTAGCCCCTTTGGTGTGGGAGCAGTGGCTGGACGTTTTGAATTTCGGAGCTGGGCTCTGGCTGTGCTGAGAAGGAACGTCCCCATTGTGCTGTGGCTAGGAAGCTCAGAGCGCCAGTGCTTGTGGGGCTGTGGAAGGGCTGCCTAGGGCAGGTGCTGGCCAGCAAGAGCTTTCAGTGCTAGCCCCTTTGGTGTGGGAGCAGTGGCTGGACGTTTTGAATTTCGGAGCTGGGCTCTGGCTGTGCTGAGAAGGAACGTCCCCACTGTGCTGTGGCTAGGAAGCTCAGAGCGGCAGTGCTTGTGGGGCTGTGGAAGGGCTGCCTAGGGAAGGTGCTGGCCAGCAAGAGCTTTCAGTGCTAGCCCCTTTGGTGTGGGAGCAGTGGCTGGACGTTTTGAATTTCGGAGCTGGGCTCTGGCTGTGCCGAGAAGGAACGTCCCCACTGTGCTGTGGCTAGGAAGCTCAGAGCGCCAGTGCTTGTGGGGCTGTGGAAGGGCTGCCTAGGGCAGGTGCTGGCCAGCAAGAGCTTTCAGTGCTAGCCCCTTTGGTGTGGGTGCAGTGGCTGGACGTTTTGAATTTCGGAGCTGGGCTCTGGCTGTGCTGAGAAGGAACGTCCCCACTGTGCTGTGGCTAGGAAGCTCAGAGCCCCGGTGCTTGTGGGGCTGTGGAAGGGCTGCCTAGGGAAGGTGATGGCCAGCAAGAGCTTTCAGTGCTAGCCCCTTTGGTGTGGGAGCAGTGGCTGGACGTTTTGAATTTCGGAGCTGGGCTGTGGCTGTGCCGAGAAGGAACGTCCCCACTGTGCTGTGGCTAGGAAGCTCAGAGCGCCAGTGCTTGTGGGGCTGTGGAAGGGCTGCCTAGGGCAGGTGCTGGCCAGCAAGAGCTTTCAGTGCTAGCCCCTTTGGTGTGGGAGCAGTGGCTGGACGTTTTGAATTTCGGAGCTGGGCTCTGGCTGTGCTGAGAAGGAACGTCCCCACTGTGCTGTGGCTAGGAGGCTCAGAGCGCCAGTGCTTGTGGGGCTGTGGAAGGGCTGCCTAGGGCAGGTGATGGCCAGCAAGAGCTTTCAGTGCTAGCCCCTTTGGTGTGGGAGCAGTGGCTGGACGTTTTGAATTTCGGAGCTGGGCTCTGGCTGTGCTGAGAAGGAACGTCCCCACTGTGCTGTGGCTAGGAAGCTCAGAGCCCCGGTGCTTGTGGGGATGTGGAAGGGCTGCCTAGGGAAGGTGATGGCCAGCAAGAGCTTTCAGTGCTAGCCCCTTTGGTGTGGGAGCAGTGGCTGGACGTTTCGAATTTCGGAGCTGGGCTCTGGCTGTGCCGAGAAGGAACGTCCCCACTGTGCTGTGGCTAGGAAGCTCAGAGCGCCAGTGCTTGTGGGGCTGTGGAAGGGCTGCCTAGGGCAGGTGCTGGCCAGCAAGAGCTTTCAGTGCTAGCCCCTTTGGTGTGGGAGCAGTGGCTGGACGTTTTGAATTTCGGAGCTGGGCTCTGGCTGTGCTGAGAAGGAACGTCCCCATTGTGCTGTGGCTAGGAGGCTCAGAGCGCCAGTGCTTGTGGGGCTCTGGAAGGGCTGCCTAGGGCAGGTGCTGGCCAGCAAGAGCTTTCAGTGCTAGCCCCTTTGGTGTGGGAGCAGTGGCTGGACGTTTTGAATTTCGGAGCTGGGCTCTGGCTGTGCTGAGAAGGAACGTCCCCACTGTGCTGTGGCTAGGAAGCTCAGAGCCCCGGTGCTTGTGGGGCTGTGGAAGGGCTGCCTAGGGCAGGTGATGGCCAGCAAGAGCTTTCAGTGCTAGCCCCTTTGGTGTGGGAGCAGTGGCTGGACGTTTTGAATTTCGGAGCTGGGCTCTGGCTGTGCTGAGAAGGAACGTCCCCACTGTGCTGTGGCTAGGAAGCACAGAGCCCCGGTGCTTGTGGGGCTGTGGAAGGGCTGCCTAGGGCAGGTGCTGGCCAGCAAGAGCTTTCAGTGCTATCCCCTTTGGTGTGGGAGCAGTGGCTGGACGTTTTGAATTTCGGAGCTGGGCTCTGGCTGTGCTGAGAAGGAACGTCCCCACTGTGCTGTGGCTAGGAAGCTCAGAGCGCCAGTGCTTGTGGGGCTGTGGAAGGGCTGCCTAGGGAAGGTGATGGCCAGCAAGAGCTTTCAGTGCTAGCCCTTTGGTGTGGGAGCAGTGGCTGGACGTTTTGAATTTCGGAGCTGGGCTCTGGCTGTGCTGAGAAGGAACGTCCCCACTGTGCTGTGGCTAGGAAGCTCAGAGCGCCAGTGCTTGTGGGGCTGTGGAAGGGCTGCCTAGGGCAGGTGATGGCCAGCAAGAGCTTTCAGTGCTATCCCCTTTGGTGTGGGAGCAGTGGCTGGACGTTTCCAACTTGGAAGCTGGGCTGTGGCTGTGCTGAGAAGGAACATCCCCACTGTGCTGTGGCTAGGAAGCTCAGAGCGCCAGTGCTTGTGGGGCTGTGGAAGGGCTGCCTAGGGCAGGTGATGGCCAGCAAGAGCTTTCAGTGCTAGCCCCTTTGGTGTGGGAGCAGTGGCTGGACGTTTTGAATTTCGGAGCTGGGCTCTGGCTGTGCTGAGAAGGAACGTCCCCACTGTGCTGTGGCTAGGAAGCACAGAGCCCCGGTGCTTGTGGGGCTGTGGAAGGGCTGCCTAGGGCAGGTGCTGGCCAGCAAGAGCTTTCAGTGCTAGCCCCTTTGGTGTGGGAGCAGTGGCTGGACGTTTTGAATTTCGGAGCTGGGCTCTGGCTGTGCTGAGAAGGAACGTCCCCACTGTGCTGTGGCTAGGAAGCTCAGAGCGCCAGTGCTTGTGGGGCTGTGGAAGGGCTGCCTAGGGAAGGTGATGGCCAGCAAGAGCTTTCAGTGCTAGCCCTTTGGTGTGGGAGCAGTGGCTGGACGTTTTGAATTTCGGAGCTGGGCTCTGGCTGTGCTGAGAAGGAACGTCCCCACTGTGCTGTGGCTAGGAAGCTCAGAGCGCCAGTGCTTGTGGGGCTGTGGAAGGGCTGCCTAGGGCAGGTGATGGCCAGCAAGAGCTTTCAGTGCTATCCCCTTTGGTGTGGGAGCAGTGGCTGGACGTTTCCAACTTGGAAGCTGGGCTGTGGCTGTGCTGAGAAGGAACATCCCCACTGTGCTGTGGCTAGGAAGCTCAGAGCGCCAGTGCTTGTGGGGCTGTGGAAGGGCTGCCTAGGGCAGGTGATGGCCAGCAAGAGCTTTCAGTGCTAGCCCCTTTGGTGTGGGAGCAGTGGCTGGACGTTTTGAATTTCGGAGCTGGGCTGTGGCTGTGCTGAGAAGGAACGTCCCCATTGTGCTGTGGCTAGGAAGCTCAGAGCGCCAGTGCTTGTGGGGCTGTGGAAGGGCTGCCTAGGGCAGGTGATGGCCAGCAAGAGCTTTCAGTGCTAGCCCCTTTCGTGTGGGAGCAGTGGCTGGACGTTTTGAATTTCGGAGCTGGGCTCTGGCTGTGCTGAGAAGGAACGTCCCCACTGTGCTGTGGCTAGGAAGCTCAGAGCGCCAGTGCTTGTGGGGCTGTGGAAGGGCTGCCTAGGGCAGGTGCTGGCCAGCAAGAGCTTTCAGTGCTAGCCCCTTTCGTGTGGGAGCAGTGGCTGGACGTTTTGAATTTCGGAGCTGGGCTGTGACTGTGCCGAGAAGGAACGTCCCCACTGTGCTGTGGCTAGGAAGCTCAGAGCGCCAGTGCTTGTGGGGCTGTGGAAGGGCTGCCTAGGGCAGGTGATGGCCAGCAAGAGCTTTCAGTGCTAGCCCCTTTGGTGTGGGAGCAGTGGCTGGACGTTTTGAATTTCGGAGCTGGGCTCTGGCTGTGCTGAGAAGGAACGTCCCCATTGTGCTGTGGCTAGGAAGCTCAGAGCGCCAGTGCTTGTGGGGCTGTGGAAGGGCTGCCTAGGGAAGGTGATGGCCAGCAAGAGCTTTCAGTGCTAGCCCCTTTGGTGTGGGAGCAGTGGCTGGACGTTTTGAATTTCGGAGCTGGGCTCTGGCTGTGCTGAGAAGGAACGTCCCCACTGTGCTGTGGCTAGGAAGCTCAGAGCGCCAGTGCTTGTGGGGCTGTGGAAGGGCTGCCTAGGGCAGGTGCTGGCCAGCAAGAGCTTTCAGTGCTAGGCCCTTTGGTGTGGGTGCAGTGGCTGGACGTTTTGAATTTCGGAGCTGGGCTCTGGCTGTGCTGAGAAGGAACGTCCCCACTGTGCTGTGGCTAGGAAGCTCAGAGCGGCAGTGCTTGTGGGGCTGTGGAAGGGCTGCCTAGGGCAGGTGATGGCCAGCAAGAGCTTTCAGTGCTAGCCCCTTTGGTGTGGGAGCAGTGGCTGGACGTTTTGAATTTCGGAGCTGGGCTCTGGCTGTGCTGAGAAGGAACGTCCCCATTGTGCTGTGGCTAGGAAGCTCAGAGCGCCAGTGCTTGTGGGGCTGTGGAAGGGCTGCCTAGGGCAGGTGCTGGCCAGCAAGAGCTTTCAGTGCTAGCCCCTTTGGTGTGGGAGCAGTGGCTGGACGTTTTGAATTTCGGAGCTGGGCTCTGGCTGTGCTGAGAAGGAACGTCCCCACTGTGCTGTGGCTAGGAAGCTCAGAGCGCCAGTGCTTGTGGGGCTGTGGAAGGGCTGCCTAGGGAAGGTGCTGGCCAGCAAGAGCTTTCAGTGCTAGCCCCTTTGGTGTGGGAGCAGTGGCTGGACGTTTTGAATTTCGGAGCTGGGCTCTGGCTGTGCTGAGATGGAACATCCCCACTGTGCTGTGGCTAGGAAGCTCAGAGCCCCGGTGCTTGTGGGGATGTGGAAGGGCTGCCTAGGGAAGGTGATGGCCAGCAAGAGCTTTCAGTGCTAGCCCCTTTGGTGTGGGAGCAGTGGCTGGACGTTTTGAATTTCGGAGCTGGGCTCTGGCTGTGCTGAGAAGGAACGTCCCCACTGTGCTGTGGCTAGGAAGCTCAGAGCGCCAGTGCTTGTGGGGCTGTGGAAGGGCTGCCTAGGGAAGGTGATGGCCAGCAAGAGCTTTCAGTGCTAGCCCTTTGGTGTGGGAGCAGTGGCTGGACGTTTTGAATTTCGGAGCTGGGCTCTGGCTGTGCTGAGAAGGAACGTCCCCACTGTGCTGTGGCTAGGAAGCTCAGAGCGCCAGTGCTTGTGGGGCTGTGGAAGGGCTGCGTAGGGCAGGTGATGGCCAGCAAGAGCTTTCAGTGCTAGCCCCTTTCGTGTGGGAGCAGTGGCTGGACGTTTCCAACTTGGAAGCTGGGCTGTGGCTGTGCTGAGAAGGAACGTCCCCACTGTGCTGTGGCTAGGAAGCTCAGAGCGCCAGTGCTTGTGGGGCTGTGGAAGGGCTGCCTAGGGCAGGTGATGGCCAGCAAGAGCTTTCAGTGCTAGCCCCTTTGGTGTGGGAGCAGTGGCTGGACGTTTTGAATTTCGGAGCTGGGCTGTGGCTGTGCTGAGAAGGAACGTCCCCACTGTGCTGTGGCTAGGAAGCTCAGAGCGCCAGTGCTTGTGGGGCTGTGGAAGGGCTGCCTAGGGCAGGTGATGGCCAGCAAGAGCTTTCAGTGCTAGCCCCTTTGGTGTGGGAGCAGTGGCTGGACGTTTTGAATTTCGAAGCTGGGCTCTGGCTGTGCTGAGAAGGAACGTCCCCACTGTGCTGTGGCTAGGAAGCTCAGAGCGCCAGTGCTTGTGGGGCTGTGGAAGGGCTGCCTAGGGCAGGTGATGGCCAGCAAGAGCTTTCAGTGCTAGCCCCTTTCGTGTGGGAGCAGTGGCTGGACGTTTTGAATTTCGGAGCTGGGCTCTGGCTGTGCCGAGAAGGAACGTCCCCACTGTGCTGTGGCTAGGAAGCTCAGAGCGCCAGTGCTTGTGGGGCTGTGGAAGGGCTGCCTAGGGCAGGTGATGGCCAGCAAGAGCTTTCAGTGCTAGCCCCTTTGGTGTGGGAGCAGTGGCTGGACGTTTTGAATTTCGGAGCTGGGCTCTGGCTGTGCTGAGAAGGAACGTCCCCATTGTGCTGTGGCTAGGAAGCTCAGAGCGCCAGTGCTTGTGGGGCTGTGGAAGGGCTGCCTAGGGCAGGTGCTGGCCAGCAAGAGCTTTCAGTGCTAGCCCCTTTGGTGTGGGAGCAGTGGCTGGAGGTTTCCAACTTGGAAGCTGGGCTGTGGCTGTGCTGAGAAGGAACGTCCCCACTGTGCTGTGGCTAGGAAGCTCAGAGCGCCAGTGCTTGTGGGGCTGTGGCAGGGCTGCCTAGGGCAGGTGATGGCCAGCAAGAGCTTTCAGTGCTAGCCCCTTTGGTGTGGGAGCAGTGGATGGACGTTTTGAATTTCGGAGCTGGGCTCTGGCTGTGCTGAGAAGGAACGTCCCCACTGTGCTGTGGCTAGGAAGCTCAGAGCGCCAGTGCTTGTGGGGCTGTGGAAGGGCTGCCTAGGGCAGGTGATGGCCAGCAAGAGCTTTCAGTGCTAGCCCCTTTGGTGTGGGAGCAGTGGCTGGACGTTTTGAATTTCGGAGCTGGGCTCTGGCTGTGCTGAGAAGGAACGTCCCCACTGTGCTGTGGCTAGGAAGCTCAGAGCGCCAGTGCTTGTGGGGCTGTGGAAGGGCTGCCTAGGGCAGGTGCTGGCCAGCAAGAGCTTTCAGTGCTAGCCCCTTTGGTGTGGGTGCAGTGGCTGGACGTTTTGAATTTCGGAGCTGGGCTCTGGCTGTGCTGAGATGGAACATCCCCACTGTGCTGTGGCTAGGAAGCTCAGAGCCCCGGTGCTTGTGGGGCTGTGGAAGGGCTGCCTAGGGAAGGTGATGGCCAGCAAGAGCTTTCAGTGCTAGCCCCTTTGGTGTGGGAGCAGTGGCTGGACGTTTTGAATTTCGGAGCTGGGCTCTGGCTGTGCCGAGAAGGAACGTCCCCACTGTGCTGTGGCTAGGAAGCTCAGAGCGCCAGTGCTTGTGGGGCTGTGGAAGGGCTGCCTAGGGCAGGTGCTGGCCAGCAAGAGCTTTCAGTGCTAGCCCCTTTGGTGTGGGAGCAGTGGCTGGACGTTTTGAATTTCGGAGCTGGGCTCTGGCTGTGCTGAGAAGGAACGTCCCCATTGTGCTGTGGCTAGGAAGCTCAGAGCGCCAGTGCTTGTGGGGCTCTGGAAGGGCTGCCTAGGGCAGGTGATGGCCAGCAAGAGCTTTCAGTGCTAGCCCCTTTGGTGTGGGAGCAGTGGCTGGACGTTTTGAATTTCGGAGCTGGGCTCTGGCTGTGCTGAGAAGGAACGTCCCCACTGTGCTGTGGCTAGGAAGCTCAGAGCGGCAGTGCTTGTGGGGCTGTGGAAGGGCTGCCTAGGGCAGGTGATGGCCAGCAAGAGCTTTCAGTGCTAGACCCTTTCGTGTGGGAGCAGTGGCTGGAGGTTTCCAACTTGGGAGCTGGGCTGTGGCTGTGCTGAGAAGGAACGTCCCCATTGTGCTGTGGCTAGGAAGCACAGAGCCCCGGTGCTTGTGGGGCTGTGGAAGGGCTGCCTAGGGCAGGTGATGGCCAGCAAGAGCTTTCAGTGCTAGCCCTTTGGTGTGGGAGCAGTGGCTGGACGTTTTGAATTTCGGAGCTGGGCTGTGGCTGTGCTGAGAAGGAACGTCCCCACTGTGCTGTGGCTAGGAAGCTCAGAGCGCCAGTGCTTGTGGGGCTGTGGAAGGGCTGCCTAGGGAAGGTGATGGCCAGCAAGAGCTTTCAGTGCTAGCCCTTTGGTGTGGGAGCAGTGGCTGGACGTTTTGAATTTCGGAGCTGGGCTCTGGCTGTGCTGAGAAGGAACGTCCCCACTGTGCTGTGGCTAGGAAGCTCAGAGCGCCAGTGCTTGTGGGGCTGTGGAAGGGCTGCGTAGGGCAGGTGATGGCCAGCAAGAGCTTTCAGTGCTAGCCCCTTTGGTGTGGGAGCAGTGGCTGGACGTTTCCAACTTGGAAGCTGGGCTGTGGCTGTGCTGAGAAGGAACGTCCCCACTGTGCTGTGGCTAGGAAGCTCAGAGCGCCAGTGCTTGTGGGGCTGTGGAAGGGCTGCCTAGGGCAGGTGATGGCCAGCAAGAGCTTTCAGTGCTAGCCCCTTTGGTGTGGGAGCAGTGGATGGACGTTTTGAATTTCGGAGCTGGGCTCTGGCTGTGCTGAGAAGGAACGTCCCCACTGTGCTGTGGCTAGGAAGCTCAGAGCGCCAGTGCTTGTGGGGCTGTGGAAGGGCTGCCTAGGGCAGGTGATGGCCAGCAAGAGCTTTCAGTGCTAGCCCCTTTGGTGTGGGAGCAGTGGCTGGACGTTTTGAATTTCGGAGCTGGGCTGTGGCTGTGCTGAGAAGGAACGTCCCCATTGTGCTCTGGCTAGGAAGCTCAGAGCCCCGGTGCTTGTGGGGCTGTGGAAGGGCTGCCTAGGGCAGGTGATGGCCAGCAAGAGCTTTCAGTGCTAGCCCCTTTGGTGTGGGAGCAGTGGCTGGACGTTTTGAATTTCGAAGCTGGGCTCTGGCTGTGCTGAGAAGGAACGTCCCCACTGTGCTGTGGCTAGGAAGCTCAGAGCGCCAGTGCTTGTGGGGCTGTGGAAGGGCTGCCTAGGGCAGGTGATGGCCAGCAAGAGCTTTCAGTGCTAGCCCCTTTCGTGTGGGAGCAGTGGCTGGACGTTTTGAATTTCGGAGCTGGGCTGTGACTGTGCCGAGAAGGAACGTCCCCACTGTGCTGTGGCTAGGAAGCTCAGAGCGCCAGTGCTTGTGGGGCTGTGGAAGGGCTGCCTAGGGCAGGTGATGGCCAGCAAGAGCTTTCAGTGCTAGCCCCTTTGGTGTGGGAGCAGTGGCTGGACGTTTTGAATTTCGGAGCTGGGCTCTGGCTGTGCTGAGAAGGAACGTCCCCATTGTGCTGTGGCTAGGAAGCTCAGAGCGCCAGTGCTTGTGGGGCTGTGGAAGGGCTGCCTAGGGCAGGTGATGGCCAGCAAGAGCTTTCAGTGCTAGCCCCTTTGGTGTGGGAGCAGTGGCTGGACGTTTCCAAGTTGGAAGCTGGGCTGTGGCTGTGCTGAGAAGGAACGTCCCCACTGTGCTGTGGCTAGGAAGCTCAGAGCGCCAGTGCTTGTGGGGCTGTGGAAGGGCTGCCTAGGGCAGGTGATGGCCAGCAAGAGCTTTCAGTGCTAGGCCCTTTGGTGTGGGTGCAGTGGCTGGACGTTTTGAATTTCGGAGCTGGGCTGTGACTGTGCCGAGAAGGAACGTCCCCACTGTGCTGTGGCTAGGAAGCTCAGAGCGCCAGTGCTTGTGGGGCTGTGGAAGGGCTGCCTAGGGCAGGTGATGGCCAGCAAGAGCTTTCAGTGCTAGCCCCTTTGGTGTGGGAGCAGTGGCTGGACGTTTTGAATTTCGGAGCTGGGCTCTGGCTGTGCTGAGATGGAACATCCCCACTGTGCTGTGGCTAGGAAGCTCAGAGCCCCGGTGCTTGTGGGGCTGTGGAAGGGCTGCCTAGGGCAGGTGATGGCCAGCAAGAGCTTTCAGTGCTAGCCCCTTTGGTGTGGGAGCAGTGGCTGGACGTTTCGAATTTCGGAGCTGGGCTCTGGCTGTGCCGAGAAGGAACGTCCCCACTGTGCTGTGGCTAGGAAGCTCAGAGCGCCAGTGCTTGTGGGGCTGTGGAAGGGCTGCCTAGGGAAGGTGATGGCCAGCAAGAGCTTTCAGTGCTAGCCCTTTGGTGTGGGAGCAGTGGCTGGACGTTTTGAATTTCGGAGCTGGGCTCTGGCTGTGCTGAGAAGGAACGTCCCCACTGTGCTGTGGCTAGGAAGCTCAGAGCGCCAGTGCTTGTGGGGCTGTGGAAGGGCTGCGTAGGGCAGGTGATGGCCAGCAAGAGCTTTCAGTGCTAGCCCCTTTGGTGTGGGAGCAGTGGCTGGACGTTTCCAACTTGGAAGCTGGGCTGTGGCTGTGCTGAGAAGGAACGTCCCCACTGTGCTGTGGCTAGGAAGCTCAGAGCGCCAGTGCTTGTGGGGCTGTGGAAGGGCTGCCTAGGGCAGGTGATGGCCAGCAAGAGCTTTCAGTGCTAGCCCCTTTGGTGTGGGAGCAGTGGATGGACGTTTTGAATTTCGGAGCTGGGCTCTGGCTGTGCTGAGAAGGAACGTCCCCACTGTGCTGTGGCTAGGAAGCTCAGAGCGCCAGTGCTTGTGGGGCTGTGGAAGGGCTGCCTAGGGCAGGTGATGGCCAGCAAGAGCTTTCAGTGCTAGCCCCTTTGGTGTGGGAGCAGTGGCTGGACGTTTTGAATTTCGGAGCTGGGCTGTGGCTGTGCTGAGAAGGAACGTCCCCATTGTGCTCTGGCTAGGAAGCTCAGAGCCCCGGTGCTTGTGGGGCTGTGGAAGGGCTGCCTAGGGCAGGTGATGGCCAGCAAGAGCTTTCAGTGCTAGCCCCTTTGGTGTGGGAGCAGTGGCTGGACGTTTTGAATTTCGAAGCTGGGCTCTGGCTGTGCTGAGAAGGAACGTCCCCACTGTGCTGTGGCTAGGAAGCTCAGAGCGCCAGTGCTTGTGGGGCTGTGGAAGGGCTGCCTAGGGCAGGTGATGGCCAGCAAGAGCTTTCAGTGCTAGCCCCTTTCGTGTGGGAGCAGTGGCTGGACGTTTTGAATTTCGGAGCTGGGCTGTGACTGTGCCGAGAAGGAACGTCCCCACTGTGCTGTGGCTAGGAAGCTCAGAGCGCCAGTGCTTGTGGGGCTGTGGAAGGGCTGCCTAGGGCAGGTGATGGCCAGCAAGAGCTTTCAGTGCTAGCCCCTTTGGTGTGGGAGCAGTGGCTGGACGTTTTGAATTTCGGAGCTGGGCTCTGGCTGTGCTGAGAAGGAACGTCCCCATTGTGCTGTGGCTAGGAAGCTCAGAGCGCCAGTGCTTGTGGGGCTGTGGAAGGGCTGCCTAGGGCAGGTGATGGCCAGCAAGAGCTTTCAGTGCTAGCCCCTTTGGTGTGGGAGCAGTGGCTGGACGTTTCCAAGTTGGAAGCTGGGCTGTGGCTGTGCTGAGAAGGAACGTCCCCACTGTGCTGTGGCTAGGAAGCTCAGAGCGCCAGTGCTTGTGGGGCTGTGGAAGGGCTGCCTAGGGCAGGTGATGGCCAGCAAGAGCTTTCAGTGCTAGCCCCTTTGGTGTGGGAGCAGTGGCTGGACGTTTTGAATTTCGGAGCTGGGCTCTGGCTGTGCTGAGATGGAACATCCCCACTGTGCTGTGGCTAGGAAGCTCAGAGCCCCGGTGCTTGTGGGGCTGTGGAAGGGCTGCCTAGGGCAGGTGATGGCCAGCAAGAGCTTTCAGTGCTAGCCCCTTTGGTGTGGGAGCAGTGGCTGGACGTTTCGAATTTCGGAGCTGGGCTCTGGCTGTGCCGAGAAGGAACGTCCCCACTGTGCTGTGGCTAGGAAGCTCAGAGCGCCAGTGCTTGTGGGGCTGTGGAAGGGCTGCCTAGGGCAGGTGCTGGCCAGCAAGAGCTTTCAGTGCTAGCCCCTTTGGTGTGGGAGCAGTGGCTGGACGTTTTGATTTTCGGAGCTGGGCTCTGGCTGTGCTGAGAAGGAACGTCCCCATTGTGCTGTGGCTAGGAAGCTCAGAGCGCCAGTGCTTGTGGGGCTGTGGAAGGGCTGCCTAGGGCAGGTGATGGCCAGCAAGAGCTTTCAGTGCTAGCCCCTTTGGTGTGGGAGCAGTGGCTGGACGTTTTGAATTTCGGAGCTGGGCTCTGGCTGTGCTGAGAAGGAACGTCCCCACTGTGCTGTGGCTAGGAAGCTCAGAGCGCTAGTGCTTGTGGGGCTGTGGAAGGGCTGCCTAGGGCAGGTGCTGGCCAGCAAGAGCTTTCAGTGCTAGCCCCTTTGGTGTGGGAGCAGTGGCTGGATGTTTTGAATTTCGGAGCTGGGCTGTGGCTGTGCTGAGAAGGAACGTCCCCACTGTGCTGTGGCTAGGAAGCTCAGAGCGCCAGTGCTTGTGGGGCTGTGGAAGGGCTGCCTAGGGAAGGTGATGGCCAGCAAGAGCTTTCAGTGCTAGCCCCTTTCGTGTGGGAGCAGTGGCTGGACGTTTTGAATTTCGGAGCTGGGCTCTGGCTGTGCTGAGAAGGAACGTCCCCACTGTGCTGTGGCTAGGAAGCTCAGAGCGCCAGTGCTTGTGGGGCTGTGGAAGGGCTGCCTAGGGCAGGTGATGGCCAGCAAGAGCTTTCAGTGCTAGCCCCTTTGGTGTGGGAGCAGTGGCTGGACGTTTTGAATTTCGGAGCTGGGCTGTGACTGTGCCGAGAAGGAACGTCCCCACTGTGCTGTGGCTAGGAAGCTCAGAGCGCCAGTGCTTGTGGGGCTGTGGAAGGGCTGCCTAGGGCAGGTGATGGCCAGCAAGAGCTTTCAGTGCTAGCCCCTTTGGTGTGGGAGCAGTGGCTGGACGTTTTGAATTTCGGAGCTGGGCTCTGGCTGTGCTGAGAAGGAACGTCCCCATTGTGCTGTGGCTAGGAAGCTCAGAGCGGCAGTGCTTGTGGGGCTGTGGAAGGGCTGCCTAGGGAAGGTGCTGGCCAGCAAGAGCTTTCAGTGCTAGCCCCTTTGGTGTGGGAGCAGTGGCTGGAGGTTTCCAACTTGGGAGCTGGGCTGTGGCTGTGCTGAGAAGGAACGTCCCCACTGTGCTGTGGCTAGGAAGCTCAGAGCGGCAGTGCTTGTGGGGCTGTGGAAGGGCTGCCTAGGGCAGGTGATGGCCAGCAAGAGCTTTCAGTGCTAGCCCCTTTGGTGTGGGAGCAGTGGCTGGACGTTTTGAATTTCGGAGCTGGGCTGTGGCTGTGCTGAGAAGGAACGTCCCCATTGTGCTCTGGCTAGGAAGCTCAGAGCCCCGGTGCTTGTGGGGCTGTGGAAGGGCTGCCTAGGGCAGGTGCTGGCCAGCAAGAGCTTTCAGTGCTAGCCCCTTTGGTGTGGGTGCAGTGGCTGGACGTTTTGAATTTCGGAGCTGGGCTCTGGCTGTGCTGAGAAGGAACGTCCCCACTGTGCTGTGGCTAGGAAGCTCAGAGCGCCAGTGCTTGTGGGGCTGTGGAAGGGCTGCCTAGGGCAGGTGCTGGCCAGCAAGAGCTTTCAGTGCTAGCCCCTTTGGTGTGGGAGCAGTGGCTGGACGTTTCGAATTTCGGAGCTGGGCTGTGGCTGTGCTGAGAAGGAACGTCCCCACTGTGCTGTGGCTAGGAAGCTCAGAGCGCCAGTGCTTGTGGGGCTGTGGAAGGGCTGCCTAGGGCAGGTGATGGCCAGCAAGAGCTTTCAGTGCTAGCCCCTTTGGTGTGGGAGCAGTGGCTGGACGTTTCGAATTTCGGAGCTGGGCTCTGGCTGTGCTGAGAAGGAACGTCCCCACTGTGCTGTGGCTAGGAAGCTCAGAGCGCCAGTGCTTGTGGGGCTGTGGAAGGGCTGCCTAGGGATGGTGCTGGCCAGCAAGAGCTTTCAGTGCTAGCCCCTTTGGTGTGGGTGCAGTGGCTGGACGTTTTGAATTTCGGAGCTGGGCTCTGGCTGTGCTGAGAAGGAACGTCCCCACTGTGCTGTGGCTAGGAAGCTCAGAGCGCCAGTGCTTGTGGGGCTGTGGAAGGGCTGCCTAGGGCAGGTGATGGCCAGCAAGAGCTTTCAGTGCTAGCCCCTTTGGTGTGGGAGCAGTGGCTGGACGTTTTGAATTTCGGAGCTGGGCTCTGGCTGTGCTGAGAAGGAACGTCCCCACTGTGCTGTGGCTAGGAAGCTCAGAGCGCCAGTGCTTGTGGGGCTGTGGAAGGGCTGCCTAGGGCAGGTGATGGCCAGCAAGAGCTTTCAGTGCTAGCCCCTTTGGTGTGGGAGCAGTGGCTGGACGTTTTGAATTTCGGAGCTGGGCTGTGGCTGTGCTGAGAAGGAACGTCCCCATTGTGCTGTGGCTAGGAAGCTCAGAGCGCCAGTGCTTGTGGGGCTGTGGAAGGGCTGCCTAGGGAAGGTGATGGCCAGCAAGAGCTTTCAGTGCTAGCCCCTTTGGTGTGGGAGCAGTGGCTGGACGTTTTGAATTTCGGAGCTGGGCTGTGGCTGTGCTGAGAAGGAACGTCCCCACTGTGCTGTGGCTAGGAAGCTCAGAGCGCCAGTGCTTGTGGGGCTGTGGAAGGGCTGCCTAGGGCAGGTGCTGGCCAGCAAGAGCTTTCAGTGCTAGCCCCTTTGGTGTGGGAGCAGTGGCTGGACGTTTCCAAGTTGGAAGCTGGGCTGTGGCTGTGCTGAGAAGGAACGTCCCCACTGTGCTGTGGCTAGGAAGCTCAGAGCGCCAGTGCTTGTGGGGCTGTGGAAGGGCTGCCTAGGGCAGGTGATGGCCAGCAAGAGCTTTCAGTGCTAGGCCCTTTGGTGTGGGTGCAGTGGCTGGACGTTTTGAATTTCGGAGCTGGGCTCTGGCTGTGCTGAGAAGGAACGTCCCCACTGTGCTGTGGCTAGGAAGCTCAGAGCGCCAGTGCTTGTGGGGCTGTGGAAGGGCTGCCTAGGGCAGGTGATGGCCAGCAAGAGCTTTCAGTGCTAGCCCCTTTGGTGTGGGAGCAGTGGCTGGACGTTTTGAATTTCGGAGCTGGGCTCTGGCTGTGCTGAGATGGAACATCCCCACTGTGCTGTGGCTAGGAAGCTCAGAGCCCCGGTGCTTGTGGGGCTGTGGAAGGGCTGCCTAGGGCAGGTGATGGCCAGCAAGAGCTTTCAGTGCTAGCCCCTTTGGTGTGGGAGCAGTGGCTGGACGTTTCGAATTTCGGAGCTGGGCTCTGGCTGTGCCGAGAAGGAACGTCCCCACTGTGCTGTGGCTAGGAAGCTCAGAGCGCCAGTGCTTGTGGGGCTGTGGAAGGGCTGCCTAGGGCAGGTGCTGGCCAGCAAGAGCTTTCAGTGCTAGCCCCTTTGGTGTGGGAGCAGTGGCTGGACGTTTTGAATTTCGGAGCTGGGCTGTGGCTGTGCTGAGAAGGAACGTCCCCACTGTGCTGTGGCTAGGAAGCTCAGAGCGCCAGTGCTTGTGGGGCTGTGGAAGGGCTGCCTAGGGCAGGTGCTGGCCAGCAAGAGCTTTCAGTGCTAGCCCCTTTGGTGTGGGAGCAGTGGCTGGACGTTTCCAAGTTGGAAGCTGGGCTGTGGCTGTGCTGAGAAGGAACGTCCCCACTGTGCTGTGGCTAGGAAGCTCAGAGCGCCAGTGCTTGTGGGGCTGTGGAAGGGCTGCCTAGGGCAGGTGATGGCCAGCAAGAGCTTTCAGTGCTAGGCCCTTTGGTGTGGGTGCAGTGGCTGGACGTTTTGAATTTCGGAGCTGGGCTCTGGCTGTGCTGAGAAGGAACGTCCCCACTGTGCTGTGGCTAGGAAGCTCAGAGCGCCAGTGCTTGTGGGGCTGTGGAAGGGCTGCCTAGGGCAGGTGATGGCCAGCAAGAGCTTTCAGTGCTAGCCCCTTTGGTGTGGGAGCAGTGGCTGGACGTTTTGAATTTCGGAGCTGGGCTCTGGCTGTGCTGAGATGGAACATCCCCACTGTGCTGTGGCTAGGAAGCTCAGAGCCCCGGTGCTTGTGGGGCTGTGGAAGGGCTGCCTAGGGCAGGTGATGGCCAGCAAGAGCTTTCAGTGCTAGCCCCTTTGGTGTGGGAGCAGTGGCTGGACGTTTCGAATTTCGGAGCTGGGCTCTGGCTGTGCCGAGAAGGAACGTCCCCACTGTGCTGTGGCTAGGAAGCTCAGAGCGCCAGTGCTTGTGGGGCTGTGGAAGGGCTGCCTAGGGCAGGTGCTGGCCAGCAAGAGCTTTCAGTGCTAGCCCCTTTGGTGTGGGAGCAGTGGCTGGATGTTTTGAATTTCGGAGCTGGGCTGTGGCTGTGCTGAGAAGGAACGTCCCCACTGTGCTGTGGCTAGGAAGCTCAGAGCGCCAGTGCTTGTGGGGCTGTGGAAGGGCTGCCTAGGGAAGGTGATGGCCAGCAAGAGCTTTCAGTGCTAGCCCCTTTCGTGTGGGAGCAGTGGCTGGACGTTTTGAATTTCGGAGCTGGGCTCTGGCTGTGCTGAGAAGGAACGTCCCCACTGTGCTGTGGCTAGGAAGCTCAGAGCGCCAGTGCTTGTGGGGCTGTGGAAGGGCTGCCTAGGGCAGGTGATGGCCAGCAAGAGCTTTCAGTGCTAGCCCCTTTGGTGTGGGTGCAGTGGCTGGACGTTTTGAATTTCGGAGCTGGGCTGTGACTGTGCCGAGAAGGAACGTCCCCACTGTGCTGTGGCTAGGAAGCTCAGAGCGCCAGTGCTTGTGGGGCTGTGGAAGGGCTGCCTAGGGCAGGTGATGGCCAGCAAGAGCTTTCAGTGCTAGCCCCTTTCGTGTGGGAGCAGTGGCTGGACGTTTTGAATTTCGGAGCTGGGCTCTGGCTGTGCTGAGAAGGAACGTCCCCATTGTGCTGTGGCTAGGAAGCTCAGAGCGGCAGTGCTTGTGGGGCTGTGGAAGGGCTGCCTAGGGAAGGTGCTGGCCAGCAAGAGCTTTCAGTGCTAGCCCCTTTGGTGTGGGAGCAGTGGCTGGACGTTTTGAATTTCGGAGCTGGGCTGTGGCTGTGCTGAGAAGGAACGTCCCCACTGTGCTGTGGCTAGGAAGCTCAGAGCGGCAGTGCTTGTGGGGCTGTGGAAGGGCTGCCTAGGGCAGGTGATGGCCAGCAAGAGCTTTCAGTGCTAGCCCCTTTGGTGTGGGAGCAGTGGCTGGACGTTTTGAATTTCGGAGCTGGGCTGTGGCTGTGCTGAGAAGGAACGTCCCCATTGTGCTCTGGCTAGGAAGCTCAGAGCCCCGGTGCTTGTGGGGCTGTGGAAGGGCTGCCTAGGGCAGGTGATGGCCAGCAAGAGCTTTCAGTGCTAGCCCCTTTGGTGTGGGTGCAGTGGCTGGACGTTTTGAATTTCGGAGCTGGGCTCTGGCTGTGCTGAGAAGGAACGTCCCCACTGTGCTGTGGCTAGGAAGCTCAGAGCGCCAGTGCTTGTGGGGCTGTGGAAGGGCTGCCTAGGGCAGGTGCTGGCCAGCAAGAGCTTTCAGTGCTAGCCCCTTTGGTGTGGGAGCAGTGGCTGGACGTTTCGAATTTCGGAGCTGGGCTGTGGCTGTGCTGAGAAGGAACGTCCCCACTGTGCTGTGGCTAGGAAGCTCAGAGCGCCAGTGCTTGTGGGGCTGTGGAAGGGCTGCCTAGGGCAGGTGATGGCCAGCAAGAGCTTTCAGTGCTAGCCCCTTTGGTGTGGGAGCAGTGGCTGGACGTTTCGAATTTCGGAGCTGGGCTCTGGCTGTGCTGAGAAGGAACGTCCCCACTGTGCTGTGGCTAGGAAGCTCAGAGCGCCAGTGCTTGTGGGGCTGTGGAAGGGCTGCCTAGGGCAGGTGATGGCCAGCAAGAGCTTTCAGTGCTAGCCCCTTTGGTGTGGGAGCAGTGGCTGGACGTTTTGAATTTCGGAGCTGGGCTCTGGCTGTGCTGAGAAGGAACGTCCCCACTGTGCTGTGGCTAGGAAGCTCAGAGCGCCAGTGCTTGTGGGGCTGTGGAAGGGCTGCCTAGGGCAGGTGATGGCCAGCAAGAGCTTTCAGTGCTAGCCCCTTTGGTGTGGGAGCAGTGGCTGGACGTTTTGAATTTCGGAGCTGGGCTCTGGCTGTGCTGAGAAGGAACGTCCCCATTGTGCTGTGGCTAGGAAGCTCAGAGCGCCAGTGCTTGTGGGGCTGTGGAAGGGCTGCCTAGGGAAGGTGATGGCCAGCAAGAGCTTTCAGTGCTAGCCCCTTTGGTGTGGGAGCAGTGGCTGGACGTTTTGAATTTCGGAGCTGGGCTGTGGCTGTGCTGAGAAGGAACGTCCCCACTGTGCTGTGGCTAGGAAGCTCAGAGCGCCAGTGCTTGTGGGGCTGTGGAAGGGCTGCCTAGGGCAGGTGCTGGCCAGCAAGAGCTTTCAGTGCTAGCCCCTTTGGTGTGGGAGCAGTGGCTGGAGGTTTCCAAGTTGGGAGCTGGGCTGTGGCTGTGCTGAGAAGGAACGTCCCCACTGTGCTGTGGCTAGGAAGCTCAGAGCCCCGGTGCTTGTGGGGCTGTGGAAGGGCTGCCTAGGGAAGGTGATGGCCAGCAAGAGCTTTCAGTGCTAGCCCCTTTGGTGTGGGAGCAGTGGCTGGACGTTTTGAATTTCGGAGCTGGGCTGTGGCTGTGCTGAGATGGAACATCCCCACTGTGCTGTGGCTAGGAAGCTCAGAGCCCCGGTGCTTGTGGGGCTGTGGAAGGGCTGCCTAGGGCAGGTGATGGCCAGCAAGAGCTTTCAGTGCTAGCCCCTTTGGTGTGGGAGCAGTGGCTGGACGTTTCGAATTTCGGAGCTGGGCTCTGGCTGTGCCGAGAAGGAACGTCCCCACTGTGCTGTGGCTAGGAAGCTCAGAGCGCCAGTGCTTGTGGGGCTGTGGAAGGGCTGCCTAGGGCAGGTGCTGGCCAGCAAGAGCTTTCAGTGCTAGCCCCTTTGGTGTGGGAGCAGTGGCTGGACGTTTTGAATTTCGGAGCTGGGCTCTGGCTGTGCTGAGAAGGAACGTCCCCATTGTGCTGTGGCTAGGAAGCTCAGAGCGCCAGTGCTTGTGGGGCTGTGGAAGGGCTGCCTAGGGCAGGTGATGGCCAGCAAGAGCTTTCAGTGCTAGCCCCTTTGGTGTGGGAGCAGTGGATGGACGTTTTGAATTTCGGAGCTGGGCTGTGACTGTGCTGAGAAGGAACGTCCCCACTGTGCTGTGGCTAGGAAGCTCAGAGCGCCAGTGCTTGTGGGGCTGTGGAAGGGCTGCCTAGGGCAGGTGATGGCCAGCAAGAGCTTTCAGTGCTAGCCCCTTTCGTGTCGGAGCAGTGGCTGGACGTTTTGAATTTCGGAGCTGGGCTCTGGCTGTGCTGAGAAGGAACGTCCCCACTGTGCTGTGGCTAGGAAGCTCAGAGCGGCAGTGCTTGTGGGGCTGTGGAAGGGCTGCCTAGGGCAGGTGCTGGCCAGCAAGAGCTTTCAGTGCTAGCCCCTTTGGTGTGGGAGCAGTGGCTGGACGTTTTGAATTTCGGAGCTGGGCTCTGGCTGTGCTGAGAAGGAACGTCCCCACTGTGCTGTGGCTAGGAAGCTCAGAGCGCCAGTGCTTGTGGGGCTGTGGAAGGGCTGCCTAGGGCAGGTGCTGGCCAGCAAGAGCTTTCAGTGCTAGCCCCTTTGGTGTGGGAGCAGTGGCTGGACGTTTTGAATTTCGGAGCTGGGCTGTGACTGTGCCGAGAAGGAACGTCCCCACTGTGCTGTGGCTAGGAAGCTCAGAGCGCCAGTGCTTGTGGGGCTGTGGAAGGGCTGCCTAGGGCAGGTGATGGCCAGCAAGAGCTTTCAGTGCTAGCCCCTTTCGTGTGGGAGCAGTGGCTGGACGTTTTGAATTTCGGAGCTGGGCTCTGGCTGTGCTGAGAAGGAACGTCCCCATTGTGCTGTGGCTAGGAAGCTCAGAGCGCCAGTGCTTGTGGGGCTGTGGAAGGGCTGCCTAGGGAAGGTGCTGGCCAGCAAGAGCTTTCAGTGCTAGCCCCTTTGGTGTGGGAGCAGTGGCTGGACGTTTTGAATTTCGGAGCTGGGCTGTGACTGTGCCGAGAAGGAACGTCCCCACTGTGCTGTGGCTAGGAAGCTCAGAGCGCCAGTGCTTGTGGGGCTGTGGAAGGGCTGCCTAGGGCAGGTGATGGCCAGCAAGAGCTTTCAGTGCTAGCCCCTTTGGTGTGGGAGCAGTGGCTGGACGTTTTGAATTTCGGAGCTGGGCTCTGGCTGTGCTGAGAAGGAACGTCCCCATTGTGCTGTGGCTAGGAAGCTCAGAGCGCCAGTGCTTGTGGGGCTGTGGAAGGGCTGCCTAGGGCAGGTGCTGGCCAGCAAGAGCTTTCAGTGCTAGCCCCTTTGGTGTGGGAGCAGTGGCTGGACGTTTTGAATTTCGGAGCTGGGCTCTGGCTGTGCTGAGAAGGAACGTCCCCACTGTGCTGTGGCTAGGAAGCTCAGAGCGCCAGTGCTTGTGGGGCTGTGGAAGGGCTGCCTAGGGCAGGTGCTGGCCAGCAAGAGCTTTCAGTGCTAGGCCCTTTGGTGTGGGTGCAGTGGCTGGACGTTTTGAATTTCGGAGCTGGGCTCTGGCTGTGCTGAGAAGGAACGTCCCCACTGTGCTGTGGCTAGGAAGCTCAGAGCGGCAGTGCTTGTGGGGCTGTGGAAGGGCTGCCTAGGGCAGGTGATGGCCAGCAAGAGCTTTCAGTGCTAGCCCCTTTGGTGTGGGAGCAGTGGCTGGACGTTTTGAATTTCGGAGCTGGGCTCTGGCTGTGCTGAGAAGGAACGTCCCCATTGTGCTGTGGCTAGGAAGCTCAGAGCGCCAGTGCTTGTGGGGCTGTGGAAGGGCTGCCTAGGGAAGGTGCTGGCCAGCAAGAGCTTTCAGTGCTAGCCCCTTTGGTGTGGGAGCAGTGGCTGGACGTTTTGAATTTCGGAGCTGGGCTCTGGCTGTGCTGAGAAGGAACGTCCCCACTGTGCTGTGGCTAGGAAGCTCAGAGCGCCAGTGCTTGTGGGGCTGTGGAAGGGCTGCCTAGGGAAGGTGCTGGCTAGCAAGAGCTTTCAGTGCTAGCCCCTTTGGTGTGGGAGCAGTGGCTGGACGTTTTGAATTTCGGAGCTGGGCTCTGGCTGTGCTGAGAAGGAACGTCCCCACTGTGCTGTGGCTAGGAAGCTCAGAGCGCCAGTGCTTGTGGGGCTGTGGAAGGGCTGCCTAGGGCAGGTGCTGGCCAGCAAGAGCTTTCAGTGCTAGCCCCTTTCGTGTGGGTGCAGTGGCTGGACGTTTTGAATTTCGGAGCTGGGCTCTGGCTGTGCTGAGATGGAACATCCCCACTGTGCTGTGGCTAGGAAGCTCAGAGCCCCGGTGCTTGTGGGGCTGTGGAAGGGCTGCCTAGGGCAGGTGATGGCCAGCAAGAGCTTTCAGTGCTAGCCCCTTTGGTGTGGGAGCAGTGGCTGGACGTTTCGAATTTCGGAGCTGGGCTCTGGCTGTGCCGAGAAGGAACGTCCCCACTGTGCTGTGGCTAGGAAGCTCAGAGCGCCAGTGCTTGTGGGGCTGTGGAAGGGCTGCCTAGGGCAGGTGCTGGCCAGCAAGAGCTTTCAGTGCTAGCCCCTTTGGTGTGGGAGCAGTGGCTGGACGTTTTGAATTTCGGAGCTGGGCTGTGGCTGTGCTGAGAAGGAACGTCCCCACTGTGCTGTGGCTAGGAAGCTCAGAGCGCCAGTGCTTGTGGGGCTGTGGAAGGGCTGCCTAGGGCAGGTGCTGGCCAGCAAGAGCTTTCAGTGCTAGCCCCTTTGGTGTGGGAGCAGTGGCTGGACGTTTTGAATTTCGGAGCTGGGCTCTGGCTGTGCTGAGAAGGAACGTCCCCACTGTGCTGTGGCTAGGAAGCTCAGAGCGCCAGTGCTTGTGGGGCTGTGGAAGGGCTGCCTAGGGCAGGTGCTGGCCAGCAAGAGCTTTCAGTGCTAGCCCCTTTGGTGTGGGAGCAGTGGCTGGACGTTTTGAATTTCGGAGCTGGGCTGTGGCTGTGCTGAGAAGGAACGTCCCCATTGTGCTGTGGCTAGGAAGCACAGAGCCCCGGTGCTTGTGGGGCTGTGGAAGGGCTGCCTAGGGCAGGTGATGGCCAGCAAGAGCTTTCAGTGCTAGCCCTTTGGTGTGGGAGCAGTGGCTGGACGTTTTGAATTTCGGAGCTGGGCTCTGGCTGTGCTGAGAAGGAACGTCCCCACTGTGCTGTGGCTAGGAAGCTCAGAGCGGCAGTGCTTGTGGGGCTGTGGAAGGGCTGCCTAGGGAAGGTGATGGCCAGCAAGAGCTTTCAGTGCTAGCCCTTTGGTGTGGGAGCAGTGGCTGGACGTTTTGAATTTCGGAGCTGGGCTCTGGCTGTGCTGAGAAGGAACGTCCCCACTGTGCTGTGGCTAGGAAGCTCAGAGCGCCAGTGCTTGTGGGGCTGTGGAAGGGCTGCCTAGGGCAGGTGATGGCCAGCAAGAGCTTTCAGTGCTAGCCCCTTTGGTGTGGGAGCAGTGGCTGGACGTTTTGAATTTCGGAGCTGGGCTCTGGCTGTGCTGAGAAGGAACGTCCCCACTGTGCTGTGGCTAGGAAGCTCAGAGCGCCAGTGCTTGTGGGGCTGTGGAAGGGCTGCCTAGGGCAGGTGATGGCCAGCAAGAGCTTTCAGTGCTAGCCCCTTTGGTGTGGGTGCAGTGGCTGGACGTTTTGAATTTCGGAGCTGGGCTCTGGCTGTGCTGAGATGGAACATCCCCACTGTGCTGTGGCTAGGAAGCTCAGAGCCCCGGTGCTTGTGGGGCTGTGGAAGGGCTGCCTAGGGCAGGTGATGGCCAGCAAGAGCTTTCAGTGCTAGCCCCTTTGGTGTGGGAGCAGTGGCTGGACGTTTCGAATTTCGGAGCTGGGCTCTGGCTGTGCCGAGAAGGAACGTCCCCACTGTGCTGTGGCTAGGAAGCTCAGAGCGCCAGTGCTTGTGGGGCTGTGGAAGGGCTGCCTAGGGCAGGTGATGGCCAGCAAGAGCTTTCAGTGCTAGCCCCTTTGGTGTGGGAGCAGTGGCTGGACGTTTTGAATTTCGGAGCTGGGCTGTGGCTGTGCCAAGAAGGAACGTCCCCACTGTGCTGTGGCTAGGAAGCTCAGAGCGCCAGTGCTTGTGGGGCTGTGGAAGGGCTGCCTAGGGCAGGTGATGGCCAGCAAGAGCTTTCAGTGCTAGCCCCTTTGGTGTGGGAGCAGTGGCTGGACGTTTTGAATTTCGGAGCTGGGCTCTGGCTGTGCTGAGAAGGAACGTCCCCACTGTGCTGTGGCTAGGAAGCTCAGAGCGCCAGTGCTTGTGGGGCTGTGGAAGGGCTGCCTAGGGCAGGTGCTGGCCAGCAAGAGCTTTCAGTGCTAGCCCCTTTGGTGTGGGAGCAGTGGCTGGACGTTTTGAATTTCGGAGCTGGGCTGTGGCTGTGCTGAGAAGGAACGTCCCCATTGTGCTGTGGCTAGGAAGCACAGAGCCCCGGTGCTTGTGGGGCTGTGGAAGGGCTGCCTAGGGCAGGTGATGGCCAGCAAGAGCTTTCAGTGCTAGCCCTTTGGTGTGGGAGCAGTGGCTGGACGTTTTGAATTTCGGAGCTGGGCTCTGGCTGTGCTGAGAAGGAACGTCCCCACTGTGCTGTGGCTAGGAAGCTCAGAGCGCCAGTGCTTGTGGGGCTGTGGAAGGGCTGCCTAGGGAAGGTGATGGCCAGCAAGAGCTTTCAGTGCTAGCCCTTTGGTGTGGGAGCAGTGGCTGGACGTTTTGAATTTCGGAGCTGGGCTCTGGCTGTGCTGAGAAGGAACGTCCCCACTGTGCTGTGGCTAGGAAGCTCAGAGCGCCAGTGCTTGTGGGGCTGTGGAAGGGCTGCCTAGGGCAGGTGATGGCCAGCAAGAGCTTTCAGTGCTAGCCCCTTTGGTGTGGGAGCAGTGGCTGGACGTTTTGAATTTCGGAGCTGGGCTCTGGCTGTGCTGAGAAGGAACGTCCCCACTGTGCTGTGGCTAGGAAGCTCAGAGCGCCAGTGCTTGTGGGGCTGTGGAAGGGCTGCCTAGGGCAGGTGATGGCCAGCAAGAGCTTTCAGTGCTAGCCCTTTGGTGTGGGAGCAGTGGCTGGACGTTTTGAATTTCGGATCTGGGCTGTGGCTGTGCCGAGAAGGAACGTCCCCACTGTGCTGTGGCTAGGAAGCTCAGAGCGCCAGTGCTTGTGGGGCTGTGGAAGGGCTGCCTAGGGCAGGTGATGGCCAGCAAGAGCTTTCAGTGCTAGCCCCTTTGGTGTGGGAGCAGTGGCTGGACGTTTCCAACTTGGAAGCTGGGCTGTGGCTGTGCTGAGAAGGAACGTCCCCACTGTGCTGTGGCTAGGAAGCTCAGAGCGCCAGTGCTTGTGGGGCTGTGGAAGGGCTGCCTAGGGCAGGTGATGGCCAGCAAGAGCTTTCAGTGCTAGCCCCTTTGGTGTGGGAGCAGTGGCTGGACGTTTTGAATTTCGGAGCTGGGCTGTGGCTGTGCTGAGAAGGAACGTCCCCACTGTGCTGTGGCTAGGAAGCTCAGAGCGCCAGTGCTTGTGGGGCTGTGGAAGGGCTGCCTAGGGCAGGTGATGGCCAGCAAGAGCTTTCAGTGCTAGCCCCTTTGGTGTGGGAGCAGTGGCTGGACGTTTTGAATTTCGAAGCTGGGCTCTGGCTGTGCTGAGAAGGAACGTCCCCACTGTGCTGTGGCTAGGAAGCTCAGAGCGCCAGTGCTTGTAGTGCTGTGGAAGGGCTGCCTAGGGCAGGTGCTGGCCAGCAAGAGCTTTCAGTGCTAGCCCCTTTCGTGTGGGAGCAGTGGCTGGACGTTTTGAATTTCGGAGCTGGGCTGTGACTGTGCCGAGAAGGAACGTCCCCACTGTGCTGTGGCTAGGAAGCTCAGAGCGCCAGTGCTTGTGGGGCTGTGGAAGGGCTGCCTAGGGCAGGTGCTGGCCAGCAAGAGCTTTCAGTGCTAGCCCCTTTCGTGTGGGAGCAGTGGCTGGAGGTTTCCAACTTGGGAGCTGGGCTGTGGCTGTGCTGAGAAGGAACGTCCCCATTGTGCTGTGGCTAGGAAGCTCAGAGCGCCAGTGCTTGTGGGGCTGTGGAAGGGCTGCCTAGGGAAGGTGATGGCCAGCAAGAGCTTTCAGTGCTAGCCCCTTTGGTGTGGGAGCAGTGGCTGGACGTTTTGAATTTCGGAGCTGGGCTCTGGCTGTGCTGAGAAGGAACGTCCCCACTGTGCTGTGGCTAGGAAGCTCAGAGCGCCAGTGCTTGTGGGGCTGTGGAAGGGCTGCCTAGGGCAGGTGCTGGCCAGCAAGAGCTTTCAGTGCTAGGCCCTTTGGTGTGGGTGCAGTGGCTGGACGTTTTGAATTTCGGAGCTGGGCTGTGGCTGTGCTGAGAAGGAACGTCCCCACTGTGCTGTGGCTAGGAAGCTCAGAGCGGCAGTGCTTGTGGGGCTGTGGAAGGGCTGCCTAGGGCAGGTGATGGCCAGCAAGAGCTTTCAGTGCTAGCCCCTTTGGTGTGGGAGCAGTGGCTGGACGTTTTGAATTTCGGAGCTGGGCTCTGGCTGTGCTGAGAAGGAACGTCCCCATTGTGCTGTGGCTAGGAAGCCCAGAGCGCCAGTGCTTGTGGGGCTGTGGAAGGGCTGCCTAGGGCAGGTGATGGCCAGCAAGAGCTTTCAGTGCTAGCCCCTTTGGTGTGGGAGCAGTGGCTGGACGTTTTGAATTTCGGAGCTGGGCTCTGGCTGTGCTGAGAAGGAACGTCCCCACTGTGCTGTGGCTAGGAAGCTCAGAGCGCCAGTGCTTGTGGGGCTGTGGAAGGGCTGCCTAGGGCAGGTGCTGGCCAGCAAGAGCTTTCAGTGCTAGCCCCTTTGGTGTGGGAGCAGTGGCTGGACGTTTTGAATTTCGGAGCTGGGCTGTGGCTGTGCTGAGAAGGAACGTCCCCATTGTGCTGTGGCTAGGAAGCACAGAGCCCCGGTGCTTGTGGGGCTGTGGAAGGGCTGCCTAGGGCAGGTGATGGCCAGCAAGAGCTTTCAGTGCTAGCCCTTTGGTGTGGGAGCAGTGGCTGGACGTTTTGAATTTCGGAGCTGGGCTCTGGCTGTGCTGAGAAGGAACGTCCCCACTGTGCTGTGGCTAGGAAGCTCAGAGCGCCAGTGCTTGTGGGGCTGTGGAAGGGCTGCCTAGGGAAGGTGATGGCCAGCAAGAGCTTTCAGTGCTAGCCCTTTGGTGTGGGAGCAGTGGCTGGACGTTTTGAATTTCGGAGCTGGGCTCTGGCTGTGCTGAGAAGGAACGTCCCCACTGTGCTGTGGCTAGGAAGCTCAGAGCGCCAGTGCTTGTGGGGCTGTGGAAGGGCTGCCTAGGGCAGGTGATGGCCAGCAAGAGCTTTCAGTGCTAGCCCCTTTGGTGTGGGAGCAGTGGCTGGACGTTTTGAATTTCGGAGCTGGGCTCTGGCTGTGCTGAGAAGGAACGTCCCCACTGTGCTGTGGCTAGGAAGCTCAGAGCGCCAGTGCTTGTGGGGCTGTGGAAGGGCTGCCTAGGGCAGGTGCTGGCGAGCAAGAGCTTTCAGTGCTAGCCCCTTTGGTGTGGGAGCAGTGGCTGGACGTTTTGAATTTCGAAGCTGGGCTCTGGCTGTGCTGAGAAGGAACGTCCCCACTGTGCTGTGGCTAGGAAGCTCAGAGCGCCAGTGCTTGTGGGGCTGTGGAAGGGCTGCCTAGGGCAGGTGATGGCCAGCAAGAGCTTTCAGTGCTAGCCCCTTTCGTGTGGGAGCAGTGGCTGGACGTTTTGAATTTCGGAGCTGGGCTGTGACTGTGCCGAGAAGGAACGTCCCCACTGTGCTGTGGCTAGGAAGCTCAGAGCGCCAGTGCTTGTGGGGCTGTGGAAGGGCTGCCTAGGGCAGGTGATGGCCAGCAAGAGCTTTCAGTGCTAGCCCCTTTGGTGTGGGAGCAGTGGCTGGACGTTTTGAATTTCGGAGCTGGGCTCTGGCTGTGCTGAGAAGGAACGTCCCCATTGTGCTGTGGCTAGGAAGCTCAGAGCGCCAGTGCTTGTGGGGCTGTGGAAGGGCTGCCTAGGGCTGGTGATGGCCAGCAAGAGCTTTCAGTGCTAGCCCCTTTGGTGTGGGAGCAGTGGCTGGACGTTTCCAACTTGGAAGCTGGGCTGTGGCTGTGCTGAGAAGGAACGTCCCCACTGTGCTGTGGCTAGGAAGCTCAGAGCGCCAGTGCTTGTGGGGCTGTGGAAGGGCTGCCTAGGGCAGGTGATGGCCAGCAAGAGCTTTCAGTGCTAGCCCCTTTGGTGTGGGAGCAGTGGCTGGACGTTTTGAATTTCGGAGCTGGGCTCTGGCTGTGCTGAGAAGGAACGTCCCCACTGTGCTGTGGCTAGGAAGCTCAGAGCGCCAGTGCTTGTGGGGCTGTGGAAGGGCTGCCTAGGGCAGGTGCTGGCCAGCAAGAGCTTTCAGTGCTAGGCCCTTTGGTGTGGGTGCAGTGGCTGGACGTTTTGAATTTCGGAGCTGGGCTCTGGCTGTGCTGAGAAGGAACGTCCCCACTGTGCTGTGGCTAGGAAGCTCAGAGCCCCGGTGCTTGTGGGGCTGTGGAAGGGCTGCCTAGGGCAGGTGATGGCCAGCAAGAGCTTTCAGTGCTAGCCCCTTTGGTGTGGGAGCAGTGGCTGGACGTTTTGAATTTCGGAGCTGGGCTCTGGCTGTGCTGAGAAGGAACGTCCCCACTGTGCTGTGGCTAGGAAGCTCAGAGCGCTAGTGCTTGTGGGGCTGTGGAAGGGCTGCCTAGGGCAGGTGCTGGCCAGCAAGAGCTTTCAGTGCTAGCCCCTTTGGTGTGGGAGCAGTGGCTGGACGTTTTGAATTTCGGAGCTGGGCTGTGGCTGTGGTGAGAAGGAACGTCCCCACTGTGCTGTGGCTAGGAAGCTCAGAGCGCCAGTGCTTGTGGGGCTGTGGAAGGGCTGCCTAGGGCAGGTGATGGCCAGCAAGAGCTTTCAGTGCTAGCCCCTTTCGTGTGGGAGCAGTGGCTGGACGTTTTGAATTTCGGAGCTGGGCTCTGGCTGTGCCGAGAAGGAACGTCCCCACTGTGCTGTGGCTAGGAAGCTCAGAGCGCCAGTGCTTGTGGGGCTGTGGAAGGGCTGCCTAGGGCAGGTGATGGCCAGCAAGAGCTTTCAGTGCTAGCCCCTTTGGTGTGGGAGCAGTGGCTGGACGTTTCGAATTTCGGAGCTGGGCTCTGGCTGTGCTGAGAAGGAACGTCCCCATTGTGCTGTGGCTAGGAAGCTCAGAGCGCCAGTGCTTGTGGGGCTGTGGAAGGGCTGCCTAGGGCAGGTGATGGCCAGCAAGAGCTTTCAGTGCTAGCCCCTTTGGTGTGGGAGCAGTGGCTGGACGTTTCCAACTTGGAAGCTGGGCTGTGGCTGTGCTGAGAAGGAACGTCCCCACTGTGCTGTGGCTAGGAAGCTCAGAGCGCCAGTGCTTGTGGGGCTGTGGAAGGGCTGCCTAGGGCAGGTGATGGCCAGCAAGAGCTTTCAGTGCTAGCCCCTTTGGTGTGGGAGCAGTGGCTGGACGTTTTGAATTTCGGAGCTGGGCTGTGGCTGTGCTGAGAAGGAACGTCCCCACTGTGCTGTGGCTAGGAAGCTCAGAGCGCCAGTGCTTGTGGGGCTGTGGAAGGGCTGCCTAGGGCAGGTGATGGCCAGCAAGAGCTTTCAGTGCTAGCCCCTTTGGTGTGGGAGCAGTGGCTGGACGTTTTGAATTTCGGAGCTGGGCTGTGGCTGTGCTGAGAAGGAACGTCCCCACTGTGCTGTGGCTAGGAAGCTCAGAGCGCCAGTGCTTGTGGGGCTGTGGAAGGGCTGCCTAGGGAAGGTGATGGCCAGCAAGAGCTTTCAGTGCTAGCCCCTTTGGTGTGGGAGCAGTGGCTGGACGTTTTGAATTTCGGAGCTGGGCTCTGGCTGTGCTGAGAAGGAACGTCCCCATTGTGCTGTGGCTAGGAAGCTCAGAGCGCCAGTGCTTGTGGGGCTGTGGAAGGGCTGCCTAGGGAAGGTGATGGCCAGCAAGAGCTTTCAGTGCTAGCCCCTTTGGTGTGGGAGCAGTGGCTGGACGTTTTGAATTTCGGAGCTGGGCTGTGGCTGTGCTGAGAAGGAACGTCCCCACTGTGCTGTGGCTAGGAAGCTCAGAGCGCCAGTGCTTGTGGGGCTGTGGAAGGGCTGCCTAGGGATGGTGATGGCCAGCAAGAGCTTTCAGTGCTAGCCCCTTTCGTGTGGGAGCAGTGGCTGGACGTTTTGAATTTCGGAGCTGGGCTCTGGCTGTGCTGAGAAGGAACGTCCCCACTGTGCTGTGGCTAGGAAGCTCAGAGCGCCAGTGCTTGTGGGGCTGTGGAAGGGCTGCCCAGGGAAGGTGAGGGACAGCAAGAGCTTTCAGTGCTGGCCCCTTTCGTGTGGGAGCGGTGGCTGGACGTTTGCGATTTGGGAGCTGGGCTGTGACTGTGCTGAGAAGGAACGTCCCCACTGTGTTGTGGCTAGGAAGCTCAGAGCGCCAGTGCTTGTGGGGCTGTGGAAGGGCTGCCTAGGGCAGGTGATGGCCAGCAAGAGCTTTCAGTGCTAGCCCCTTTCGTGTGGGAGCAGTGGCTGGACGTTTTGAATTTCGGAGCTGGGCTCTGGCTGTGCTGAGAAGGAACGTCCCCACTGTGCTGTGGCTAGGAAGCTCAGAGCGGCAGTGCTTGTGGGGCTGTGGAAGGGCTGCCTAGGGAAGGTGCTGGCCAGCAAGAGCTTTCAGTGCTAGCCCCTTTGGTGTGGGAGCAGTGGCTGGACGTTTTGAATTTCGGAGCTGGGCTGTGGCTGTGGTGAGAAGGAACGTCCCCACTGTGCTGTGGCTAGGAAGCTCAGAGCGCCAGTGCTTGTGGGGCTGTGGAAGGGCTGCCTAGGGCAGGTGATGGCCAGCAAGAGCTTTCAGTGCTAGCCCCTTTGGTGTGGGAGCAGTGGCTGGACTTTTTGAATTTCGGAGCTGGGCTCTGGCTGTGCTGAGATGGAACATCCCCACTGTGCTGTGGCTAGGAAGCTCAGAGCCCCGGTGCTTGTGGGGCTGTGGAAGGGCTGCCTAGGGAAGGTGCTGGCCAGCAAGAGCTTTCAGTGCTAGCCCCTTTGGTGTGGGAGCAGTGGCTGGACGTTTTGAATTTCGGAGCTGGGCTCTGGCTGTGCCGAGAAGGAACGTCCCCACTGTGCTGTGGCTAGGAAGCTCAGAGCGCCAGTGCTTGTGGGGCTGTGGAAGGGCTGCCTAGGGCAGGTGATGGCCAGCAAGAGCTTTCAGTGCTAGCCCCTTTGGTGTGGGAGCAGTGGCTGGACGTTTCGAATTTCGGAGCTGGGCTCTGGCTGTGCTGAGAAGGAACGTCCCCATTGTGCTGTGGCTAGGAAGCTCAGAGCGCCAGTGCTTGTGGGGCTGTGGAAGGGCTGCCTAGGGCAGGTGATGGCCAGCAAGAGCTTTCAGTGCTAGCCCCTTTGGTGTGGGAGCAGTGGCTGGACGTTTCCAACTTGGAAGCTGGGCTGTGGCTGTGCTGAGAAGGAACGTCCCCACTGTGCTGTGGCTAGGAAGCTCAGAGCGCCAGTGCTTGTGGGGCTGTGGAAGGGCTGCCTAGGGCAGGTGATGGCCAGCAAGAGCTTTCAGTGCTAGCCCCTTTGGTGTGGGAGCAGTGGCTGGACGTTTTGAATTTCGGAGCTGGGCTGTGGCTGTGCTGAGAAGGAACGTCCCCACTGTGCTGTGGCTAGGAAGCTCAGAGCGCCAGTGCTTGTGGGGCTGTGGAAGGGCTGCCTAGGGCAGGTGATGGCCAGCAAGAGCTTTCAGTGCTAGCCCCTTTGGTGTGGGAGCAGTGGCTGGACGTTTTGAATTTCGGAGCTGGGCTGTGGCTGTGCTGAGAAGGAACGTCCCCACTGTGCTGTGGCTAGGAAGCTCAGAGCGCCAGTGCTTGTGGGGCTGTGGAAGGGCTGCCTAGGGAAGGTGATGGCCAGCAAGAGCTTTCAGTGCTAGCCCCTTTGGTGTGGGAGCAGTGGCTGGACGTTTTGAATTTCGGAGCTGGGCTCTGGCTGTGCTGAGAAGGAACGTCCCCATTGTGCTGTGGCTAGGAAGCTCAGAGCGCCAGTGCTTGTGGGGCTGTGGAAGGGCTGCCTAGGGAAGGTGATGGCCAGCAAGAGCTTTCAGTGCTAGCCCCTTTGGTGTGGGAGCAGTGGCTGGACGTTTTGAATTTCGGAGCTGGGCTGTGGCTGTGCTGAGAAGGAACGTCCCCACTGTGCTGTGGCTAGGAAGCTCAGAGCGCCAGTGCTTGTGGGGCTGTGGAAGGGCTGCCTAGGGATGGTGATGGCCAGCAAGAGCTTTCAGTGCTAGCCCCTTTCGTGTGGGAGCAGTGGCTGGACGTTTTGAATTTCGGAGCTGGGCTCTGGCTGTGCTGAGAAGGAACGTCCCCACTGTGCTGTGGCTAGGAAGCTCAGAGCGCCAGTGCTTGTGGGGCTGTGGAAGGGCTGCCCAGGGAAGGTGAGGGACAGCAAGAGCTTTCAGTGCTGGCCCCTTTCGTGTGGGAGCGGTGGCTGGACGTTTGCGATTTGGGAGCTGGGCTGTGACTGTGCTGAGAAGGAACGTCCCCACTGTGTTGTGGCTAGGAAGCTCAGAGCGCCAGTGCTTGTGGGGCTGTGGAAGGGCTGCCTAGGGCAGGTGATGGCCAGCAAGAGCTTTCAGTGCTAGCCCCTTTCGTGTGGGAGCAGTGGCTGGACGTTTTGAATTTCGGAGCTGGGCTCTGGCTGTGCTGAGAAGGAACGTCCCCACTGTGCTGTGGCTAGGAAGCTCAGAGCGGCAGTGCTTGTGGGGCTGTGGAAGGGCTGCCTAGGGAAGGTGCTGGCCAGCAAGAGCTTTCAGTGCTAGCCCCTTTGGTGTGGGAGCAGTGGCTGGACGTTTTGAATTTCGGAGCTGGGCTGTGGCTGTGCTGAGAAGGAACGTCCCCACTGTGCTGTGGCTAGGAAGCTCAGAGCGCCAGTGCTTGTGGGGCTGTGGAAGGGCTGCCTAGGGCAGGTGATGGCCAGCAAGAGCTTTCAGTGCTAGCCCCTTTGGTGTGGGAGCAGTGGCTGGACTTTTTGAATTTCGGAGCTGGGCTCTGGCTGTGCTGAGATGGAACATCCCCACTGTGCTGTGGCTAGGAAGCTCAGAGCCCCGGTGCTTGTGGGGCTGTGGAAGGGCTGCCTAGGGAAGGTGCTGGCCAGCAAGAGCTTTCAGTGCTAGCCCCTTTGGTGTGGGAGCAGTGGCTGGACGTTTTGAATTTCGGAGCTGGGCTCTGGCTGTGCCGAGAAGGAACGTCCCCACTGTGCTGTGGCTAGGAAGCTCAGAGCGCCAGTGCTTGTGGGGCTGTGGAAGGGCTGCCTAGGGCAGGTGCTGGCCAGCAAGAGCTTTCAGTGCTAGCCCCTTTGGTGTGGGAGCAGTGGCTGGACGTTTCGAATTTCGGAGCTGGGCTCTGGCTGTGCTGAGAAGGAACGTCCCCACTGTGCTGTGGCTAGGAAGCTCAGAGCGCCAGTGCTTGTGGGGCTGTGGAAGGGCTGCCTAGGGCAGGTGATGGCCAGCAAGAGCTTTCAGTGCTAGCCCCTTTGGTGTGGGAGCAGTGGCTGGACGTTTCGAATTTCGGAGCTGGGCTGTGGCTGTGCTGAGAAGGAACGTCCCCATTGTGCTGTGGCTAGGAAGCTCAGAGCGCCAGTGCTTGTGGGGCTGTGGAAGGGCTGCCTAGGGCAGGTGATGGCCAGCAAGAGCTTTCAGTGCTAGCCCCTTTGGTGTGGGAGCAGTGGCTGGACGTTTTGAATTTCGGAGCTGGGCTGTGGCTGTGGTGAGAAGGAACGTCCCCACTGTGCTGTGGCTAGGAAGCTCAGAGCGCCAGTGCTTGTGGGGCTGTGGAAGGGCTGCCTAGGGCAGGTGCTGGCCAGCAAGAGCTTTCAGTGCTAGCCCCTTTGGTGTGGGAGCAGTGGCTGGAGGTTTCCAACTTGGGAGCTGGGCTGTGGCTGTGCTGAGAAGGAACGTCCCCACTGTGCTGTGGCTAGGAAGCTCAGAGCGCCAGTGCTTGTGGGGCTGTGGAAGGGATGCCTAGGGCAGGTGATGGCCAGCAAGAGCTTTCAGTGCTAGCCCCTTTCGTGTGGGAGCAGTGGCTGGACGTTTTGAATTTCGGAGCTGGGCTCTGGCTGTGCTGAGATGGAACATCCCCACTGTGCTGTGGCTAGGAAGCTCAGAGCGGCAGTGCTTGTGGGGCTGTGGAAGGGCTGCCTAGGGCAGGTGATGGCCAGCAAGAGCTTTCAGTGCTAGCCCCTTTGGTGTGGGAGCAGTGGATGGACGTTTTGAATTTCGGAGCTGGGCTCTGGCTGTGCTGAGAAGGAACGTCCCCACTGTGCTGTGGCTAGGAAGCTCAGAGCGCCAGTGCTTGTGGGGCTGTGGAAGGGCTGCCTAGGGCAGGTGCTGGCCAGCAAGAGCTTTCAGTGCTAGCCCCTTTGGTGTGGGAGCAGTGGCTGGACGTTTTGAATTTCGGAGCTGGGCTGTGGCTGTGCTGAGAAGGAACGTCCCCATTGTGCTGTGGCTAGGAAGCTCAGAGCGCCAGTGCTTGTGGGGCTGTGGAAGGGCTGCCTAGGGAAGGTGATGGCCAGCAAGAGCTTTCAGTGCTAGCCCCTTTGGTGTGGGAGCAGTGGCTGGACGTTTTGAATTTCGGAGCTGGGCTCTGGCTGTGCTGAGAAGGAACGTCCCCACTGTGCTGTGGCTAGGAAGCTCAGAGCGCCAGTGCTTGTGGGGCTGTGGAAGGGCTGCCTAGGGCAGGTGCTGGCCAGCAAGAGCTTTCAGTGCTAGGCCCTTTGGTGTGGGTGCAGTGGCTGGACGTTTTGAATTTCGGAGCTGGGCTCTGGCTGTGCTGAGAAGGAACGTCCCCACTGTGCTGTGGCTAGGAAGCTCAGAGCGCCAGTGCTTGTGGGGCTGTGGAAGGGCTGCCTAGGGCAGGTGATGGCCAGCAAGAGCTTTCAGTGCTAGCCCCTTTGGTGTGGGAGCAGTGGCTGGACGTTTTGAATTTCGGAGCTGGGCTGTGGCTGTGCTGAGAAGGAACGTCCCCACTGTGCTGTGGCTAGGAAGCTCAGAGCGCTAGTGCTTGTGGGGCTGTGGAAGGGCTGCCTAGGGCAGGTGATGGCCAGCAAGAGCTTTCAGTGCTAGCCCCTTTGGTGTGGGAGCAGTGGCTGGATGTTTTGAATTTCGGAGCTGGGCTGTGGCTGTGCTGAGAAGGAACGTCCCCACTGTGCTGTGGCTAGGAAGCTCAGAGCGCCAGTGCTTGTGGGGCTGTGGAAGGGCTGCCTAGGGCAGGTGATGGCCAGCAAGAGCTTTCAGTGCTAGCCCCTTTGGTGTGGGAGCAGTGGCTGGACGTTTTGAATTTCGGAGCTGGGCTCTGGCTGTGCTGAGAAGGAACGTCCCCACTGTGCTGTGGCTAGGAAGCTCAGAGCGCCAGTGCTTGTGGGGCTGTGGAAGGGCTGCCTAGGGCAGGTGATGGCCAGCAAGAGCTTTCAGTGCTAGCCCCTTTGGTGTGGGAGCAGTGGCTGGACGTTTCCAACTTGGAAGCTGGGCTGTGGCTGTGCTGAGAAGGAACGTCCCCACTGTGCTGTGGCTAGGAAGCTCAGAGCGCCAGTGCTTGTGGGGCTGTGGAAGGGCTGCCTAGGGCAGGTGCTGGCCAGCAAGAGCTTTCAGTGCTAGCCCCTTTCGTGTGGGAGCAGTGGCTGGACGTTTTGAATTTCGGAGCTGGGCTGTGACTGTGCCGAGAAGGAACGTCCCCACTGTGCTGTGGCTAGGAAGCTCAGAGCGCCAGTGCTTGTGGGGCTGTGGAAGGGCTGCCTAGGGCAGGTGATGGCCAGCAAGAGCTTTCAGTGCTAGCCCCTTTGGTGTGGGAGCAGTGGCTGGACGTTTTGAATTTCGGAGCTGGGCTCTGGCTGTGCTGAGAAGGAACGTCCCCATTGTGCTGTGGCTAGGAAGCTCAGAGTGCCAGTGCTTGTGGGGCTGTGGAAGGGCTGCCTAGGGAAGGTGATGGCCAGCAAGAGCTTTCAGTGCTAGCCCCTTTGGTGTGGGAGCAGTGGCTGGACGTTTTGAATTTCGGAGCTGGGCTGTGACTGTGCCGAGAAGGAACGTCCCCACTGTGTTGTGGCTAGGAAGCTCAGAGCGCCAGTGCTTGTGGGGCTGTGGAAGGGCTGCCTAGGGCAGGTGATGGCCAGCAAGAGCTTTCAGTGCTAGCCCCTTTCGTGTGGGAGCAGTGGCTGGACGTTTTGAATTTCGGAGCTGGGCTCTGGCTGTGCTGAGAAGGAACGTCCCCATTGTGCTGTGGCTAGGAAGCTCAGAGCGCCAGTGCTTGTGGGGCTGTGGAAGGGCTGCCTAGGGAAGGTGCTGGCCAGCAAGAGCTTTCAGTGCTAGCCCCTTTGGTGTGGGAGCAGTGGCTGGACGTTTTGAATTTCGGAGCTGGGCTGTGGCTGTGCTGAGAAGGAACGTCCCCACTGTGCTGTGGCTAGGAAGCTCAGAGCGCCAGTGCTTGTGGGGCTGTGGAAGGGCTGCCTAGGGCAGGTGATGGCCAGCAAGAGCTTTCAGTGCTAGCCCCTTTGGTGTGGGAGCAGTGGCTGGACGTTTTGAATTTCGGAGCTGGGCTGTGGCTGTGCTGAGAAGGAACGTCCCCATTGTGCTGTGGCTAGGAAGCTCAGAGCGCCAGTGCTTGTGGGGCTGTGGAAGGGCTGCCTAGGGCAGGTGATGGCCAGCAAGAGCTTTCAGTGCTAGCCCCTTTGGTGTGGGAGCAGTGGCTGGACGTTTTGAATTTCAGAGCTGGGCTGTGGCTGTGGTGAGAAGGAACGTCCCCACTGTGCTGTGGCTAGGAAGCTCAGAGCGCCAGTGCTTGTGGGGCTGTGGAAGGGCTGCCTAGGGCAGGTGCTGGCCAGCAAGAGCTTTCAGTGCTAGCCCCTTTGGTGTGGGAGCAGTGGCTGGACGTTTCGAATTTCGGAGCTGGGCTCTGGCTGTGCTGAGAAGGAACGTCCCCACTGTGCTGTGGCTAGGAAGCTCAGAGCGCCAGTGCTTGTGGGGCTGTGGAAGGACTGCCTAGGGCAGGTGATGGCCAGCAAGAGCTTTCAGTGCTAGCCCCTTTGGTGTGGGAGCAGTGGCTGGACGTTTCGAATTTCGGAGCTGGGCTGTGGCTGTGCTGAGAAGGAACGTCCCCATTGTGCTGTGGCTAGGAAGCTCAGAGCGCCAGTGCTTGTGGGGCTGTGGAAGGGCTGCCTAGGGCAGGTGATGGCCAGCAAGAGCTTTCAGTGCTAGCCCCTTTGGTGTGGGAGCAGTGGCTGGACGTTTTGAATTTCGGAGCTGGGCTCTGGCTGTGCTGAGAAGGAACGTCCCCACTGTGCTGTGGCTAGGAAGCTCAGAGCGCCAGTGCTTGTGGGGCTGTGGAAGGGATGCCTAGGGCAGGTGATGGCCAGCAAGAGCTTTCAGTGCTAGCCCCTTTCGTGTGGGAGCAGTGGCTGGACGTTTCGAATTTCGGAGCTGGGCTCTGGCTGTGCTGAGATGGAACATCCCCACTGTGCTGTGGCTAGGAAGCTCAGAGCGGCAGTGCTTGTGGGGCTGTGGAAGGGCTGCCTAGGGCAGGTGATGGCCAGCAAGAGCTTTCAGTGCTAGCCCCTTTGGTGTGGGAGCAGTGGCTGGACGTTTTGAATTTCGGAGCTGGGCTCTGGCTGTGCCGAGAAGGAACGTCCCCACTGTGCTGTGGCTAGGAAGCTCAGAGCGCCAGTGCTTGTGGGGCTGTGGAAGGGCTGCCTAGGGCAGGTGCTGGCCAGCAAGAGCTTTCAGTGCTAGCCCCTTTGGTGTGGGAGCAGTGGCTGGACGTTTTGAATTTCGGAGCTGGGCTGTGGCTGTGCCGAGAAGGAACGTCCCCACTGTGCTGTGGCTAGGAAGCTCAGAGCGCCAGTGCTTGTGGGGCTGTGGAAGGGCTGCCTAGGGCAGGTGATGGCCAGCAAGAGCTTTCAGTGCTAGCCCCTTTGGTGTGGGAGCAGTGGCTGGACGTTTCCAACTTGGGAGCTGGGCTGTGGCTGTGCTGAGAAGGAACGTCCCCACTGTGCTGTGGCTAGGAAGCTCAGAGCCCCGGTGCTTGTGGGGCTGTGGAAGGGCTGCCTAGGGCAGGTGATGGCCAGCAAGAGCTTTCAGTGCTAGCCCCTTTGGTGTGGGAGCAGTGGCTGGACGTTTCGAATTTCGGAGCTGGGCTGTGGCTGTGCTGAGAAGGAACGTCCCCACTGTGCTGTGGCTAGGAAGCTCAGAGCGCCAGTGCTTGTGGGGCTGTGGAAGGGCTGCCTAGGGCAGGTGATGGCCAGCAAGAGCTTTCAGTGCTAGCCCCTTTGGTGTGGGAGCAGTGGCTGGACGTTTCGAATTTCGGAGCTGGGCTCTGGCTGTGCTGAGAAGGAACGTCCCCATTGTGCTGTGGCTAGGAAGCTCAGAGCGCCAGTGCTTGTGGGGCTGTGGAAGGGCTGCCTAGGGCAGGTGATGGCCAGCAAGAGCTTTCAGTGCTAGCCCCTTTGGTGTGGGAGCAGTGGCTGGACGTTTTGAATTTCGGAGCTGGGCTGTGGCTGTGCCGAGAAGGAACGTCCCCACTGTGCTGTGGCTAGGAAGCTCAGAGCGCCAGTGCTTGTGGGGCTGTGGAAGGGCAGCCTAGGGCAGGTGATGGCCACCAAGAGCTTTCAGTGCTAGCCCCTTTCGTGTGGGAGCAGTGGCTGGACGTTTTGAATTTCGGAGCTGGGCTCTGGCTGTGCTGAGAAGGAACGTCCCCACTGTGCTGTGGCTAGGAAGCTCAGAGCGCCAGTGCTTGTGGGGCTGTGGAAGGGCTGCCTAGGGCAGGTGCTGGCCAGCAAGAGCTTTCAGTGCTAGCCCCTTTGGTGTGGGAGCAGTGGCTGGAGGTTTCCAACTTGGGAGCTGGGCTGTGGCTGTGCTGAGAAGGAACGTCCCCACTGTGCTGTGGCTAGGAAGCTCAGAGCGCCAGTGCTTGTGGGGCTGTGGAAGGGCTGCCTAGGGAAGGTGCTGGCCAGCAAGAGCTTTCAGTGCTAGCCCCTTTGGTGTGGGAGCAGTGGCTGGACGTTTTGAATTTCGGAGCTGGGCTCTGGCTGTGCCGAGAAGGAACGTCCCCACTGTGCTGTGGCTAGGAAGCTCAGAGCGCCAGTGCTTGTGGGGCTGTGGAAGGGCTGCCTAGGGCAGGTGATGGCCAGCAAGAGCTTTCAGTGCTAGCCCCTTTGGTGTGGGAGCAGTGGCTGGACGTTTTGAATTTCGGAGCTGGGCTCTGGCTGTGCTGAGAAGGAACGTCCCCACTGTGCTGTGGCTAGGAAGCTCAGAGCGCCAGTGCTTGTGGGGCTGTGGAAGGGCTGCCTAGGGCAGGTGCTGGCCAGCAAGAGCTTTCAGTGCTAGCCCCTTTGGTGTGGGAGCAGTGGCTGGACGTTTTGAATTTCGGAGCTGGGCTCTGGCTGTGCTGAGAAGGAACGTCCCCATTGTGCTGTGGCTAGGAAGCTCAGAGCGCCAGTGCTTGTGGGGCTGTGGAAGGGCTGCCTAGGGAAGGTGATGGCCAGCAAGAGCTTTCAGTGCTAGCCCCTTTGGTGTGGGAGCAGTGGCTGGACGTTTTGAATTTCGGAGCTGGGCTCTGGCTGTGCCGAGAAGGAACGTCCCCACTGTGCTGTGGCTAGGAAGCTCAGAGCGCCAGTGCTTGTGGGGCTGTGGAAGGGCTGCCTAGGGCAGGTGCTGGCCAGCAAGAGCTTTCAGTGCTAGCCCCTTTGGTGTGGGAGCAGTGGCTGGAGGTTTCCAACTTGGGAGCTGGGCTGTGGCTGTGCCGAGAAGGAACGTCCCCACTGTGCTGTGTCTAGGAAGCTCAGAGCCCCGGTGCTTGTGGGGCTGTGGAAGGGCTGCCTAGGGAAGGTGCTGGCCAGCAAGAGCTTTCAGTGCTAGCCCCTTTGGTGTGGGTGCAGTGGCTGGACGTTTTGAATTTCGGAGCTGGGCTCTGGCTGTGCCGAGAAGGAACGTCCCCACTGTGCTGTGGCTAGGAAGCTCAGAGCCCCGGTGCTTGTGGGGCTGTGGAAGGGCTGCCTAGGGCAGGTGATGGCCAGCAAGAGCTTTCAGTGCTAGCCCCTTTGGTGTGGGAGCAGTGGCTGGACGTTTTGAATTTCGGAGCTGGGCTCTGGCTGTGCTGAGATGGAACATCCCCACTGTGCTGTGGCTAGGAAGCTCAGAGCCCCGGTGCTTGTGGGGCTGTGGAAGGGCTGCCTAGGGCAGGTAATGGCCAGCAAGAGCTTTCAGTGCTAGCCCCTTTGGTGTGGGAGCAGTGGCTGGACGTTTTGAATTTCGGAGCTGGGCTCTGGCTGTGCCGAGAAGGAACGTCCCCACTGTGCTGTGGCTAGGAAGCTCAGAGCGCCAGTGCTTGTGGGGCTGTGGAAGGGCTGCCTAGGGCAGGTGATGGCCAGCAAGAGCTTTCAGTGCTAGCCCCTTTCGTGTCGGAGCAGTGGCTGGACGTTTTGAATTTCGGAGCTGGGCTGTGGCTGTGCCGAGAAGGAACGTCCCCACTGTGCTGTGGGTAGGAAGCTCAGAGCCCCGGTGCTTGTGGGGCTGTGGAAGGGCTGCCTAGGGAAGGTGATGGCCAGCAAGAGCTTTCAGTGCTAGCCCCTTTGGTGTGGGAGCAGTGGCTGGACGTTTTGAATTTCGGAGCTGGGCTGTGGCTGTGCCGAGAAGGAACGTCCCCACTGTGCTGTGGCTAGGAAGCTCAGAGCGCCAGTGCTTGTGGGGCTGTGGAAGGGCTGCCTAGGGAAGGTGCTGGCCAGCAAGAGCTTTCAGTGCTAGCCCCTTTGGTGTGGGTGCAGTGGCTGGACGTTTTGAATTTCGGAGCTGGGCTCTGGCTGTGCTGAGAAGGAACATCCCCACTGTGCTGTGGCTAGGAAGCTCAGAGCCCCGGTCCTTGTGGGGCTGTGGAAGGGCTGCCTAGGGCAGGTGATGGCCAGCAAGAGCTTTCAGTGCTAGCCCCTTTGGTGTGGGAGCAGTGGCTGGACGTTTTGAATTTCGGAGCTGGGCTCTGGCTGTGCTGAGAAGGAACGTCCCCACTGTGCTGTGGCTAGGAAGCTCAGAGCGCCAGTGCTTGTGGGGCTGTGGAAGGGCTGCCTAGGGCAGGTGCTGGCCAGCAAGAGCTTTCAGTGCTAGCCCCTTTGGTGTGGGAGCAGTGGCTGGACGTTTTGAATTTCGGAGCTGGGCTCTGGCTGTGCTGAGAAGGAACGTCCCCACTGTGCTGTGGCTAGGAAGCTCAGAGCGCCAGTGCTTGTGGGGCTGTGGAAGGGCTGCCTAGGGAAGGTGCTGGCCAGCAAGAGCTTTCAGTGCTAGCCCCTTTCGTGTGGGAGCAGTGGCTGGACGTTTTGAATTTCGGAGCTGGGCTCTGGCTGTGCTGAGATGGAACATCCCCACTGTGCTGTGGCTAGGAAGCTCAGAGCGCCAGTGCTTGTGGGGCTGTGGAAGGGCTGCCTAGGGCAGGTGATGGCCAGCAAGAGCTTTCAGTGCTAGCCCCTTTCGTGTGGGAGCAGTGGCTGGACGTTTTGAATTTCGGAGCTGGGCTCTGGCTGTGCTGAGATGGAACATCCCCACTGTGCTGTGGCTAGGAAGCTCAGAGCCCCGGTGCTTGTGGGGCTGTGGAAGGGCTGCCTAGGGCAGGTAATGGCCAGCAAGAGCTTTCAGTGCTAGACCCTTTGGTGTGGGAGCAGTGGCTGGACGTTTTGAATTTCGGAGCTGGGCTCTGGCTGTGCCGAGAAGGAACGTCCCCACTGTGCTGTGGCTAGGAAGCTCAGAGCGCCAGTGCTTGTGGGGCTGTGGAAGGGCTGCCTAGGGAAGGTGATGGCCAGCAAGAGCTTTCAGTGCTAGCCCCTTTCGTGTCGGAGCAGTGGCTGGACGTTTTGAATTTCGGAGCTGGGCTGTGGCTGTGCCGAGAAGGAACGTCCCCACTGTGCTGTGGGTAGGAAGCTCAGAGCCCCGGTGCTTGTGGGGCTGTGGAAGGGCTGCCTAGGGAAGGTGATGGCCAGCAAGAGCTTTCAGTGCTAGCCCCTTTGGTGTGGGAGCAGTGGCTGGACGTTTTGAATTTCGGAGCTGGGCTCTGGCTGTGCCGAGAAGGAACGTCCCCACTGTGCTGTGGCTAGGAAGCTCAGAGCGCCAGTGCTTGTGGGGCTGTGGAAGGGCTGCCTAGGGAAGGTGCTGGCCAGCAAGAGCTTTCAGTGCTAGCCCCTTTGGTGTGGGTGCAGTGGCTGGACGTTTTGAATTTCGGAGCTGGGCTCTGGCTGTGCTGAGAAGGAACATCCCCACTGTGCTGTGGCTAGGAAGCTCAGAGCCCCGGTCCTTGTGGGGCTGTGGAAGGGCTGCCTAGGGCAGGTGATGGCCAGCAAGAGCTTTCAGTGCTAGCCCCTTTGGTGTGGGAGCAGTGGCTGGACGTTTTGAATTTCGGAGCTGGGCTCTGGCTGTGCTGAGATGGAACATCCCCACTGTGCTGTGGCTAGGAAGCTCAGAGGGCCAGTGCTTGTGGGGCTGTGGAAGGGCTGCCTAGGGCAGGTAATGGCCAGCAAGAGCTTTCAGTGCTAGCCCCTTTGGTGTGGGAGCAGTGGCTGGACGTTTTGAATTTCGGAGCTGGGCTCTGGCTGTGCCGAGAAGGAACGTCCCCACTGTGCTGTGGCTAGGAAGCTCAGAGCGCCAGTGCTTGTGGGGCTGTGGAAGGGCTGCGTAGGGCAGGTGATGGCCAGCAAGAGCTTTCAGTGCTAGCCCCTTTCGTGTCGGAGCAGTGGCTGGACGTTTTGAATTTCGGAGCTGGGCTCTGGCTGTGCCGAGAAGGAACGTCCCCACTGTGCTGTGGGTAGGAAGCTCAGAGCCCCGGTGCTTGTGGGGCTGTGGAAGGGCTGCCTAGGGCAGGTGCTGGCCAGCAAGAGCTTTCAGTGCTAGCCCCTTTCGTGTGGGAGCAGTGGCTGGACGTTTTGAATTTCGGAGCTGGGCTGTGGCTGTGCCGAGAAGGAACGTCCCCACTGTGCTGTGGCTAGGAAGCTCAGAGCGCCAGTGCTTGTGGGGCTGTGGAAGGGCTGCCTAGGGAAGGTGCTGGCCAGCAAGAGCTTTCAGTGCTAGCCCCTTTGGTGTGGGTGCAGTGGCTGGACGTTTTGAATTTCGGAGCTGGGCTCTGGCTGTGCTGAGAAGGAACATCCCCACTGTGCTGTGGCTAGGAAGCTCAGAGCCCCGGTCCTTGTGGGGCTGTGGAAGGGCTGCCTAGGGCAGGTGATGGCCAGCAAGAGCTTTCAGTGCTAGCCCCTTTGGTGTGGGAGCAGTGGCTGGACGTTTCGAATTTCGGAGCTGGGCTCTGGCTGTGCTGAGAAGGAACGTCCCCACTGTGCTGTGGCTAGGAAGCTCAGAGCGCCAGTGCTTGTGGGGCTGTGGAAGGGCTGCCTAGGGAAGGTGCTGGCCAGCAAGAGCTTTCAGTGCTAGCCCCTTTCGTGTGGGAGCAGTGGCTGGACGTTTTGAATTTCGGAGCTGGGCTCTGGCTGTGCTGAGATGGAACATCCCCACTGTGCTGTGGCTAGGAAGCTCAGAGCGCCAGTGCTTGTGGGGCTGTGGAAGGGCTGCCTAGGGCAGGTGATGGCCAGCAAGAGCTTTCAGTGCTAGCCCCTTTCGTGTGGGAGCAGTGGCTGGACGTTTTGAATTTCGGAGCTGGGCTCTGGCTGTGCTGAGATGGAACATCCCCACTGTGCTGTGGCTAGGAAGCTCAGAGCCCCGGTGCTTGTGGGGCTGTGGAAGGGCTGCCTAGGGCAGGTAATGGCCAGCAAGAGCTTTCAGTGCTAGACCCTTTGGTGTGGGAGCAGTGGCTGGACGTTTTGAATTTCGGAGCTGGGCTCTGGCTGTGCCGAGAAGGAACGTCCCCACTGTGCTGTGGCTAGGAAGCTCAGAGCGCCAGTGCTTGTGGGGCTGTGGAAGGGCTGCCTAGGGAAGGTGATGGCCAGCAAGAGCTTTCAGTGCTAGCCCCTTTCGTGTCGGAGCAGTGGCTGGACGTTTTGAATTTCGGAGCTGGGCTGTGGCTGTGCCGAGAAGGAACGTCCCCACTGTGCTGTGGGTAGGAAGCTCAGAGCCCCGGTGCTTGTGGGGCTGTGGAAGGGCTGCCTAGGGAAGGTGATGGCCAGCAAGAGCTTTCAGTGCTAGCCCCTTTGGTGTGGGAGCAGTGGCTGGACGTTTTGAATTTCGGAGCTGGGCTCTGGCTGTGCCGAGAAGGAACGTCCCCACTGTGCTGTGGCTAGGAAGCTCAGAGCGCCAGTGCTTGTGGGGCTGTGGAAGGGCTGCCTAGGGAAGGTGATGGCCAGCAAGAGCTTTCAGTGCTAGCCCCTTTGGTGTGGGTGCAGTGGCTGGACGTTTTGAATTTCGGAGCTGGGCTCTGGCTGTGCTGAGAAGGAACATCCCCACTGTGCTGTGGCTAGGAAGCTCAGAGCCCCGGTCCTTGTGGGGCTGTGGAAGGGCTGCCTAGGGCAGGTGATGGCCAGCAAGAGCTTTCAGTGCTAGCCCTTTGGTGTGGGAGCAGTGGCTGGACGTTTCGAATTTCGGAGCTGGGCTCTGGCTGTGCTGAGAAGGAACGTCCCCACTGTGCTGTGGCTAGGAAGCTCAGAGCGCCAGTGCTTGTGGGGCTGTGGAAGGGCTGCCTAGGGCAGGTGCTGGCCAGCAAGAGCTTTCAGTGCTAGCCCCTTTGGTGTGGGAGCAGTGGCTGGACGTTTTGAATTTCGGAGCTGGGCTGTGGCTGTGCTGAGATGGAACATCCCCACTGTGCTGTGGCTAGGAAGCTCAGAGCGCCAGTGCTTGTGGGGCTGTGGAAGGGCTGCCTAGGGCAGGTGATGGCCAGCAAGAGCTTTCAGTGCTAGCCCCTTTCGTGTGGGAGCAGTGGCTGGACGTTTTGAATTTCGGAGCTGGGCTCTGGCTGTGCTGAGATGGAACATCCCCACTGTGCTGTGGCTAGGAAGCTCAGAGCCCCGGTGCTTGTGGGGCTGTGGAAGGGCTGCCTAGGGCAGGTAATGGCCAGCAAGAGCTTTCAGTGCTAGACCCTTTGGTGTGGGAGCAGTGGCTGGACGTTTTGAATTTCGGAGCTGGGCTCTGGCTGTGCCGAGAAGGAACGTCCCCACTGTGCTGTGGCTAGGAAGCTCAGAGCGCCAGTGCTTGTGGGGCTGTGGAAGGGCTGCCTAGGGAAGGTGATGGCCAGCAAGAGCTTTCAGTGCTAGCCCCTTTCGTGTCGGAGCAGTGGCTGGACGTTTTGAATTTCGGAGCTGGGCTGTGGCTGTGCCGAGAAGGAACGTCCCCACTGTGCTGTGGGTAGGAAGCTCAGAGCCCCGGTGCTTGTGGGGCTGTGGAAGGGCTGCCTAGGGAAGGTGATGGCCAGCAAGAGCTTTCAGTGCTAGCCCCTTTGGTGTGGGAGCAGTGGCTGGACGTTTTGAATTTCGGAGCTGGGCTCTGGCTGTGCCGAGAAGGAACGTCCCCACTGTGCTGTGGCTAGGAAGCTCAGAGCGCCAGTGCTTGTGGGGCTGTGGAAGGGCTGCCTAGGGAAGGTGCTGGCCAGCAAGAGCTTTCAGTGCTAGCCCCTTTGGTGTGGGTGCAGTGGCTGGACGTTTTGAATTTCGGAGCTGGGCTCTGGCTGTGCTGAGAAGGAACATCCCCACTGTGCTGTGGCTAGGAAGCTCAGAGCCCCGGTCCTTGTGGGGCTGTGGAAGGGCTGCCTAGGGCAGGTGATGGCCAGCAAGAGCTTTCAGTGCTAGCCCCTTTGGTGTGGGAGCAGTGGCTGGACGTTTCGAATTTCGGAGCTGGGCTCTGGCTGTGCTGAGAAGGAACGTCCCCACTGTGCTGTGGCTAGGAAGCTCAGAGCGCCAGTGCTTGTGGGGCTGTGGAAGGGCTGCCTAGGGCAGGTGCTGGCCAGCAAGAGCTTTCAGTGCTAGCCCCTTTGGTGTGGGAGCAGTGGCTGGACGTTTTGAATTTCGGAGCTGGGCTGTGGCTGTGCTGAGAAGGAACGTCCCCACTGTGCTGTGGCTAGGAAGCTCAGAGCGCCAGTGCTTGTGGGGCTGTGGAAGGGCTGCCTAGGGAAGGTGCTGGCCAGCAAGAGCTTTCAGTGCTAGCCCCTTTCGTGTGGGAGCAGTGGCTGGACGTTTTGAATTTCGGAGCTGGGCTCTGGCTGTGCTGAGAAGGAACATCCCCACTGTGCTGTGGCTAGGAAGCTCAGAGCGCCAGTGCTTGCGGGGCTGTGGAAGGGCTGCCTAGGGCAGGTGATGGCAGCAAGAGCTTTCAGTGCTAGCCCCTTTCGTGTGGGAGCAGTGGCTGGACGTTTCGAATTTCGGAGCTGGGCTCTGGCTGTGCCGAGAAGGAACGTCCCCACTGTGCTGTGGCTAGGAAGCTCAGAGCCCCGGTGCTTGTGGGGCTGTGGAAGGGCTGCCTAGGGAAGGTGATGGCCAGCAAGAGCTTTCAGTGCTAGCCCCTTTCGTGTGGGAGCAGTGGCTGGACGTTGTGAATTTCGGAGCTGGGCTCTGGCTGTGCTGAGAAGGAACGTCCCCACTGTGCTGTGGCTAGGAAGCTCAGAGCCCCGGTGCTTGTGGGGCTGTGGAAGGGCTGCCTAGGGCAGGTGCTGGCCAGCAAGAGCTTTCAGTGCTAGCCCCTTTGGTGTGGGAGCAGTGGCTGGACTTTTCCAACTTGGGAGCTGGGCTGTGGCTGTGCTGAGAAGGAACGTCCCCACTGTGCTGTGGCTAGGAAGCTCAGAGCGCCAGTGCTTGTGGGGCTGTGGAAGGGCTGCCTAGGGAAGGTGCTGGCCAGCAAGAGCTTTCAGTGCTAGCCCCTTTCGTGTGGGAGCAGTGGCTGGACGTTTTGAATTTCGGAGCTGGGCTCTGGCTGTGCTGAGATGGAACATCCCCACTGTGCTGTGGCTAGGAAGCTCAGAGCGCCAGTGCTTGTGGGGCTGTGGAAGGGCTGCCTAGGGCAGGTGATGGCCAGCAAGAGCTTTCAGTGCTAGCCCCTTTCGTGTGGGAGCAGTGGCTGGACGTTTTGAATTTCGGAGCTGGGCTCTGGCTGTGCTGAGATGGAACATCCCCACTGTGCTGTGGCTAGGAAGCTCAGAGCCCCGGTGCTTGTGGGGCTGTGGAAGGGCTGCCTAGGGCAGGTGATGGCCAGCAAGAGCTTTCAGTGCTAGCCCCTTTGGTGTGGGAGCAGTGGCTGGACGTTTTGAATTTCGGAGCTGGGCTCTGGCTGTGCCGAGAAGGAACGTCCCCACTGTGCTGTGGCTAGGAAGCTCAGAGCGCCAGTGCTTGTGGGGCTGTGGAAGGGCTGCCTAGGGCAGGTGCTGGCCAGCAAGAGCTTTCAGTGCTAGCCCCTTTCGTGTGGGAGCAGTGGCTGGACGTTTTGAATTTCGGAGCTGGGCTCTGGCTGTGCTGAGATGGAACATCCCCACTGTGCTGTGGCTAGGAAGCTCAGAGCCCCGGTGCTTGTGGGGCTGTGGAAGGGCTGCCTAGGGCAGGTAATGGCCAGCAAGAGCTTTCAGTGCTAGCCCCTTTGGTGTGGGAGCAGTGGCTGGACGTTTTGAATTTCGGAGCTGGGCTCTGGCTGTGCTGAGAAGGAACGTCCCCACTGTGCTGTGGCTAGGAAGCTCAGAGCGCCAGTGCTTGTGGGGCTGTGGAAGGGCTGCCTAGGGCAGGTGCTGGCCAGCAAGAGCTTTCAGTGCTAGCCCCTTTGGTGTGGGAGCAGTGGCTGGACGTTTCCAACTTGGGAGCTGGGCTGTGGCTGTGCTGAGAAGGAACGTCCCCACTGTGCTGTGGGTAGGAAGCTCAGAGCCCCGGTGCTTGTGGGGCTGTGGAAGGGCTGCCTAGGGAAGGTGATGGCCAGCAAGAGCTTTCAGTGCTAGCCCCTTTGGTGTGGGAGCAGTGGCTGGACGTTTTGAATTTCGGAGCTGGGCTGTGGCTGTGCCGAGAAGGAACGTCCCCACTGTGCTGTGGCTAGGAAGCTCAGAGCGCCAGTGCTTGTGGGGCTGTGGAAGGGCTGCCTAGGGCAGGTGCTGGCCAGCAAGAGCTTTCAGTGCTAGCCCCTTTGGTGTGGGTGCAGTGGCTGGACGTTTTGAATTTCGGAGCTGGGCTCTGGCTGTGCTGAGAAGGAACATCCCCACTGTGCTGTGGCTAGGAAGCTCAGAGCGCCAGTGCTTGTGGGGCTGTGGAAGGGCTGCCTAGGGCAGGTGATGGCCAGCAAGAGCTTTCAGTGCTAGCCCCTTTCGTGTCGGAGCAGTGGCTGGACGTTTTGAATTTCGGAGCTGGGCTGTGGCTGTGCCGAGAAGGAACGTCCCCACTGTGCTGTGGGTAGGAAGCTCAGAGCCCCGGTGCTTGTGGGGCTGTGGAAGGGCTGCCTAGGGAAGGTGATGGCCAGCAAGAGCTTTCAGTGCTAGCCCCTTTGGTGTGGGAGCAGTGGCTGGACGTTTTGAATTTCGGAGCTGGGCTGTGGCTGTGCCGAGAAGGAACGTCCCCACTGTGCTGTGGCTAGGAAGCTCAGAGCGCCAGTGCTTGTGGGGCTGTGGAAGGGCTGCCTAGGGCAGGTGCTGGCCAGCAAGAGCTTTCAGTGCTAGCCCCTTTGGTGTGGGTGCAGTGGCTGGACGTTTTGAATTTCGGAGCTGGGCTCTGGCTGTGCTGAGAAGGAACATCCCCACTGTGCTGTGGCTAGGAAGCTCAGAGCGCCAGTGCTTGTGGGGCTGTGGAAGGGCTGCCTAGGGCAGGTGCTGGCCAGCAAGAGCTTTCAGTGCTAGCCCCTTTGGTGTGGGAGCAGTGGCTGGACGTTTTGAATTTCGGAGCTGGGCTGTGGCTGTGCTGAGAAGGAACGTCCCCACTGTGCTGTGGCTAGGAAGCTCAGAGCGCCAGTGCTTGTGGGGCTGTGGAAGGGCTGCCTAGGGAAGGTGCTGGCCAGCAAGAGCTTTCAGTGCTAGCCCCTTTCGTGTGGGAGCAGTGGCTGGACGTTTTGAATTTCGGAGCTGGGCTCTGGCTGTGCTGAGATGGAACATCCCCACTGTGCTGTGGCTAGGAAGCTCAGAGCGCCAGTGCTTGTGGGGCTGTGGAAGGGCTGCCTAGGGCAGGTGATGGCCAGCAAGAGCTTTCAGTGCTAGCCCCTTTCGTGTGGGAGCAGTGGCTGGACGTTTTGAATTTCGGAGCTGGGCTCTGGCTGTGCTGAGATGGAACATCCCCACTGTGCTGTGGCTAGGAAGCTCAGAGCGCCAGTGCTTGTGGGGCTGTGGAAGGGCTGCCTAGGGCAGGTGATGGCAGCAAGAGCTTTCAGTGCTAGCCCCTTTCGTGTGGGAGCAGTGGCTGGACGTTTTGAATTTCGGAGCTGGGCTCTGGCTGTGCCGAGAAGGAACGTCCCCACTGTGCTGTGGCTAGGAAGCTCAGAGCCCCGGTGCTTGTGGGGCTGTGGAAGGGCTGCCTAGGGAAGGTGATGGCCAGCAAGAGCTTTCAGTGCTAGCCCCTTTCGTGTGGGAGCAGTGGCTGGACGTTGTGAATTTCGGAGCTGGGCTCTGGCTGTGCTGAGAAGGAACGTCCCCATTGTGCTGTGGCTAGGAAGCTCAGAGCCCCGGTGCTTGTGGGGCTGTGGAAGGGCTGCCTAGGGCAGGTGCTGGCCAGCAAGAGCTTTCAGTGCTAGCCCCTTTGGTGTGGGAGCAGTGGCTGGACTTTTCCAACTTGGGAGCTGGGCTGTGGCTGTGCTGAGAAGGAACGTCCCCACTGTGCTGTGGCTAGGAAGCTCAGAGCGCCAGTGCTTGTGGGGTTGTGGAAGGGCTGCCTAGGGAAGGTGATGGCCAGCAAGAGCTTTCAGTGCTAGCCCCTTTGGTGTGGGAGCAGTGGCTGGACGTTTCGAATTTCGGAGCTGGGCTCTGGCTGTGCTGAGAAGGAACGTCCCCACTGTGCTGTGGCTAGGAAGCTCAGAGCGCCAGTGCTTGTGGGGCTGTGGAAGGGCTGCCTAGGGAAGGTGCTGGCCAGCAAGAGCTTTCAGTGCTAGCCCCTTTGGTGTGGGAGCAGTGGCTGGACGTTTTGAATTTCGGAGCTGGGCTCTGGCTGTGCTGAGATGGAACATCCCCACTGTGCTGTGGCTAGGAAGCTCAGAGCCCCGGTGCTTGTGGGGCTGTGGAAGGGCTGCCTAGGGCAGGTGATGGCCAGCAAGAGCTTTCAGTGCTAGCCCCTTTGGTGTGGGAGCAGTGGCTGGACGTTTTGAATTTCGGAGCTGGGCTGTGGCTGTGGTGAGAAGGAACGTCCCCACTGTGCTGTGGCTAGGAAGCTCAGAGCGCCAGTGCTTGTGGGGCTGTGGAAGGGCTGCCTAGGGAAGGTGCTGGCCAGCAAGAGCTTTCAGTGCTAGCCCCTTTCGTGTGGGAGCAGTGGCTGGACGTTTTGAATTTCGGAGCTGGGCTCTGGCTGTGCTGAGAAGGAACGTCCCCACTGTGCTGTGGCTAGGAAGCTCAGAGCGCCAGTGCTTGTGGGGCTGTGGAAGGGCTGCCTAGGGCAGGTGATGGCCAGCAAGAGCTTTCAGTGCTAGCCCCTTTGGTGTGGGAGCAGTGGCTGGACGTTTTGAATTTCGGAGCTGGGCTCTGGCTGTGCTGAGATGGAACATCCCCACTGTGCTGTGGCTAGGAAGCTCAGAGCCCCGGTGCTTGTGGGGCTGTGGAAGGGCTGCCTAGGGCAGGTGATGGCCAGCAAGAGCTTTCAGTGCTAGCCCCTTTGGTGTGGGAGCAGTGGCTGGACGTTTTGAATTTCGGAGCTGGGCTGTGGCTGTGCTGAGAAGGAACGTCCCCATTGTGCTGTGGCTAGGAAGCTCAGAGCGGCAGTGCTTGTGGGGCTGTGGAAGGGCTGCCTAGGGCAGGTGATGGCCAGCAAGAGCTTTCAGTGCTAGCCCCTTTGGTGTGGGAGCAGTGGCTGGACGTTTTGAATTTCGGAGCTGGGCTCTGGCTGTGCTGAGATGGAACATCCCCACTGTGCTGTGGCTAGGAAGCTCAGAGCCCTGGTGCTTGTGGGGCTGTGGAAGAGCTGCCTAGGGAAGGTGATGGCCAGCAAGAGCTTTCAGTGCTAGCCCCTTTGGTGTGGGAGCAGTGGCTGGACGTTTTGAATTTCGGAGCTGGGCTCTGGCTGTGCCGAGAAGGAACGTCCCCACTGTGCTGTGGCTAGGAAGCTCAGAGCGCCAGTGCTTGTGGGGCTGTGGAAGGGCTGCCTAGGGCAGGTGATGGCAGCAAGAGCTTTCAGTGCTAGCCCCTTTGGTGTGGGAGCAGTGGCTGGACGTTTTGAATTTCGGAGCTGGGCTCTGGCTGTGCCGAGAAGGAACGTCCCCACTGTGCTGTGGCTAGGAAGCTCAGAGCCCCGGTGCTTGTGGGGCTGTGGAAGGGCTGCCTAGGGAAGGTGATGGCCAGCAAGAGCTTTCAGTGCTAGCCCCTTTGGTGTGGGAGCAGTGGCTGGACGTTTTGAATTTCGGAGCTGGGCTGTGGCTGTGCCGAGAAGGAACGTCCCCACTGTGCTGTGGCTAGGAAGCTCAGAGCCCCGGTGCTTGTGGGGCTGTGGAAGGGCTGCCTAGGGAAGGTGATGGCCAGCAAGAGCTTTCAGTGCTAGCCCCTTTCGTGTGGGAGCAGTGGCTGGACGTTTTGAATTTCGGAGCTGGGCTCTGGCTGTGCTGAGAAGGAACGTCCCCATTGTGCTGTGGCTAGGAAGCTCAGAGCCCCGGTGCTTGTGGGGCTGTGGAAGGGCTGCCTAGGGCAGGTGCTGGCCAGCAAGAGCTTTCAGTGCTAGCCCCTTTGGTGTGGGAGCAGTGGCTGGACGTTTCGAATTTCGGAGCTGGGCTGTGGCTGTGCTGAGAAGGAACGTCCCCACTGTGCTGTGGCTAGGAAGCTCAGAGCGCCAGTGCTTGTGGGGTTGTGGAAGGGCTGCCTAGGGCAGGTGATGGCCAGCAAGAGCTTTCAGTGCTAGCCCCTTTGGTGTGGGAGCAGTGGCTGGACGTTTCGAATTTCGGAGCTGGGCTCTGGCTGTGCTGAGAAGGAACGTCCCCACTGTGCTGTGGCTAGGAAGCTCAGAGCGCCAGTGCTTGTGGGGCTGTGGAAGGGCTGCCTAGGGAAGGTGCTGGCCAGCAAGAGCTTTCAGTGCTAGCCCCTTTGGTGTGGGAGCAGTGGCTGGACGTTTTGAATTTCGGAGCTGGGCTCTGGCTGTGCTGAGATGGAACATCCCCACTGTGCTGTGGCTAGGAAGCTCAGAGCCCTGGTGCTTGTGGGGCTGTGGAAGGGCTGCCTAGGGCAGGTGATGGCCAGCAAGAGCTTTCAGTGCTAGCCCCTTTGGTGTGGGAGCAGTGGCTGGACGTTTTGAATTTCGGAGCTGGGCTGTGGCTGTGGTGAGAAGGAACGTCCCCACTGTGCTGTGGCTAGGAAGCTCAGAGCCCCGGTGCTTGTGGGGCTGTGGAAGGGCTGCCTAGGGAAGGTGCTGGCCAGCAAGAGCTTTCAGTGCTAGCCCCTTTCGTGTGGGAGCAGTGGCTGGACGTTTTGAATTTCGGAGCTGGGCTCTGGCTGTGCTGAGAAGGAACGTCCCCACTGTGCTGTGGCTAGGAAGCTCAGAGCCCCGGTGCTTGTGGGGCTGTGGAAGGGCTGCCTAGGGCAGGTGATGGCCAGCAAGAGCTTTCAGTGCTAGCCCCTTTGGTGTGGGAGCAGTGGCTGGACGTTTTGAATTTCGGAGCTGGGCTGTGGCTGTGCTGAGAAGGAACGTCCCCATTGTGCTGTGGCTAGGAAGCTCAGAGCGCCAGTGCTTGTGGGGCTGTGGAAGGGCTGCCTAGGGCAGGTGATGGCCAGCAAGAGCTTTCAGTGCTAGCCCCTTTGGTGTGGGAGCAGTGGCTGGACGTTTTGAATTTCGGAGCTGGGCTCTGGCTGTGCTGAGATGGAACATCCCCACTGTGCTGTGGCTAGGAAGCTCAGAGCCCTGGTGCTTGTGGGGCTGTGGAAGGGCTGCCTAGGGAAGGTGCTGGCCAGCAAGAGCTTTCAGTGCTAGCCCCTTTGGTGTGGGTGCAGTGGCTGGACGTTTTGAATTTCGGAGCTGGGCTCTGGCTGTGCCGAGAAGGAACGTCCCCACTGTGCTGTGGCTAGGAAGCTCAGAGCGCCAGTGCTTGTGGGGCTGTGGAAGGGCTGCCTAGGGCAGGTGATGGCCAGCAAGAGCTTTCAGTGCTAGCCCCTTTGGTGTGGGAGCAGTGGCTGGACGTTTTGAATTTCGGAGCTGGGCTCTGGCTGTGCTGAGAAGGAACGTCCCCACTGTGCTGTGGCTAGGAAGCTCAGAGCGGCAGTGCTTGTGGGGCTGTGGAAGGGCTGCCTAGGGCAGGTGCTGGCCAGCAAGAGCTTTCAGTGCTAGCCCCTTTGGTGTGGGAGCAGTGGCTGGACGTTTCCAACTTGGGAGCTGGGCTGTGGCTGTGCTGAGAAGGAACGTCCCCATTGTGCTGTGGCTAGGAAGCTCAGAGCCCCGGTGCTTGTGGGGCTGTGGAAGGGCTGCCTAGGGCAGGTGCTGGCCAGCAAGAGCTTTCAGTGCTAGCCCCTTTGGTGTGGGAGCAGTGGCTGGACGTTTTGAATTTCGGAGCTGGGCTCTGGCTGTGCTGAGAAGGAACGTCCCCACTGTGCTGTGGCTAGGAAGCTCAGAGCCCCGGTGCTTGTGGGGCTGTGGAAGGGCTGCCTAGGGAAGGTGCTGGCCAGCAAGAGCTTTCAGTGCTAGCCCCTTTGGTGTGGGAGCAGTGGCTGGACGTTTTGAATTTCGGAGCTGGGCTGTGGCTGTGCTGAGAAGGAACGTCCCCACTGTGCTGTGGCTAGGAAGCTCAGAGCGCCAGTGCTTGTGGGGCTGTGGAAGGGCTGCCTAGGGCAGGTGATGGCCAGCAAGAGCTTTCAGTGCTAGCCCCTTTCGTGTGGGAGCAGTGGCTGGACGTTTTGAATTTCGGAGCTGGGCTCTGGCTGTGCCGAGAAGGAACGTCCCCATTGTGCTGTGGCTAGGAAGCTCAGAGCCCCGGTGCTTGTGGGGCTGTGGAAGGGCTGCCTAGGGCAGGTGATGGCCAGCAAGAGCTTTCAGTGCTAGCCCCTTTGGTGTGGGAGCAGTGGCTGGACGTTTTGAATTTCGGAGCTGGGCTGTGGCTGTGCCGAGAAGGAACGTCCCCACTGTGCTGTGGCTAGGAAGCTCAGAGCGCCAGTGCTTGTGGGGCTGTGGAAGGGCTGCCTAGGGCAGGTGATGGCCAGCAAGAGCTTTCAGTGCTAGCCCCTTTGGTGTGGGAGCAGTGGCTGGACGTTTTGAATTTCGGAGCTGGGCTGTGGCTGTGCCGAGAAGGAACGTCCCCACTGTGCTGTGGCTAGGAAGCTCAGAGCGCCAGTGCTTGTGGGGCTGTGGAAGGGCTGCCTAGGGCAGGTGATGGCCAGCAAGAGCTTTCAGTGCTAGCCCCTTTGGTGTGGGAGCAGTGGCTGGACGTTTTGAATTTCGGAGCTGGGCTCTGGCTGTGCTGAGATGGAACATCCCCACTGTGCTGTGGCTAGGAAGCTCAGAGCCCCGGTGCTTGTGGGGCTGTGGAAGGGCTGCCTAGGGCAGGTGCTGGCCAGCAAGAGCTTTCAGTGCTAGCCCCTTTGGTGTGGGAGCAGTGGCTGGACGTTTTGAATTTCGGAGCTGGGCTCTGGCTGTGCTGAGAAGGAACGTCCCCACTGTGCTGTGGCTAGGAAGCTCAGAGCGCCAGTGCTTGTGGGGCTGTGGAAGGGCTGCCTAGGGCAGGTGATGGCCAGCAAGAGCTTTCAGTGCTAGCCCCTTTGGTGTGGGAGGAGTGGCTGGACGTTTCCAACTTGGGAGCTGGGCTCTGGCTGTGCTGAGAAGGAACGTCCCCACTGTGCTGTGGCTAGGAAGCTCAGAGCCCCGGTGCTTGTGGGGCTGTGGAAGGGCTGCCTAGGGAAGGTGATGGCCAGCAAGAGCTTTCAGTGCTAGCCCCTTTGGTGTGGGAGCAGTGGCTGGACGTTTTGAATTTCGGAGCTGGGCTCTGGCTGTGCTGAGAAGGAACGTCCCCACTGTGCTGTGGCTAGGAAGCTCAGAGCGGCAGTGCTTGTGGGGCTGTGGAAGGGCTGCCTAGGGCAGGTGATGGCCAGCAGGAGCTTTCAGTGCTAGACCCTTTGGTGTGGGAGCAGTGGCTGGACGTTTTGAATTTCGGAGCTAGGCTGTGGTTGTGCTGAGAAGGAACGTCCCCACTGTGCTGTGGCTAGGAAGCTCAGAGCGCCAGTGCTTGTGGGGCTGTGGAAGGGCTGCCTAGGGCAGGTGCTGGCCAGCAAGAGCTTTCAGTGCTAGCCCCTTTGGTGTGGGAGGAGTGGCTGGACGTTTCCAACTTGGGAGCTGGGCTCTGGCTGTGCTGAGAAGGAACGTCCCCATTGTGCTGTGGCTAGGAAGCTCAGAGCCCCGGTGCTTGTGGGGCTGTGGAAGGGCTGCGTAGGGCAGGTGATGGCCAGCAAGAGCTTTCAGTGCTAGCCCCTTTGGTGTGGGAGGAGTGGCTGGACGTTTCCAACTTGGGAGCTGGGCTCTGGCTGTGCTGAGAAGGAACGTCCCCATTGTGCTGTGGCTAGGAAGCTCAGAGCGCCAGTGCTTGTGGGGCTGTGGAAGGGCTGCGTAGGGCAGGTGCTGGCCAGCAAGAGCTTTCAGTGCTAGCCCCTTTGGTGTGGGAGCAGTGGCTGGACATTTCCAACTTGAGAGCTGGGCTGTGGCTGTGCTGAGAAGGAACGTCCCCACTGTGCTGTGGCTAGGAAGCTCAGAGCGGCAGTGCTTGTGGGGCTGTGGAAGGGCTGCCTAGGGCAGGTGATGGCCAGCAAGAGCTTTCAGTGCTAGCCCCTTTGGTGTGGGAGCAGTGGCTGGACGTTTTGAATTTCGGAGCTGGGCTCTGGCTGTGCTGCGAAGGAACGTCCCCACTGTGCTGTGGCTAGGAAGCTCAGAGCCCCGGTGCTTGTGGGGCTGTGGAAGGGCTGCGTAGGGCAGGTGATGGCCAGCAAGAGCTTTCAGTGCTAGCCCCTTTCGTGTGGGAGCAGTGGCTGGACGTTTTGAATTTCGGAGCTGGGCTGTGGCTGTGCTGAGAAGGAACGTCCCCACTGTGCTGTGGCTAGGAAGCTCAGAGCGCCAGTGCTTGTGGGGCTGTGGAAGGGCTGCCTAGGGAAGGTGCTGGCCAGCAAGAGCTTTCAGTGCTAGCCCCTTTGGTGTGGGAGCAGTGGCTGGACGTTTTGAATTTCGGAGCTGGGCTCTGGCTGTGCTGAGATGGAACATCCCCACTGTGCTGTGGCTAGGAAGCTCAGAGCCCTGGTGCTTGTGGGGCTGTGGAAGGGCTGCCTAGGGCAGGTGATGGCCAGCAAGAGCTTTCAGTGCTAGCCCCTTTGGTGTGGGAGCAGTGGCTGGACGTTTTGAATTTCGGAGCTGGGCTGTGGCTGTGGTGAGAAGGAACGTCCCCACTGTGCTGTGGCTAGGAAGCTCAGAGCCCCGGTGCTTGTGGGGCTGTGGAAGGGCTGCCTAGGGAAGGTGCTGGCCAGCAAGAGCTTTCAGTGCTAGCCCCTTTCGTGTGGGAGCAGTGGCTGGACGTTTTGAATTTCGGAGCTGGGCTCTGGCTGTGCTGAGAAGGAACGTCCCCACTGTGCTGTGGCTAGGAAGCTCAGAGCGCCAGTGCTTGTGGGGCTGTGGAAGGGCTGCCTAGGGCAGGTGATGGCCAGCAAGAGCTTTCAGTGCTAGCCCCTTTCGTGTGGGAGCAGTGGCTGGACGTTTTGAATTTCGGAGCTGGGCTCTGGCTGTGCTGAGATGGAACATCCCCACTGTGCTGTGGCTAGGAAGCTCAGAGCCCCGGTGCTTGTGGGGCTGTGGAAGGGCTGCCTAGGGCAGGTGATGGCCAGCAAGAGCTTTCAGTGCTAGCCCCTTTGGTGTGGGAGCAGTGGCTGGACGTTTTGAATTTCGGAGCTGGGCTGTGGCTGTGCTGAGAAGGAACGTCCCCATTGTGCTGTGGCTAGGAAGCTCAGAGCCCCGGTGCTTGTGGGGCTGTGGAAGGGCTGCCTAGGGCAGGTGATGGCCAGCAAGAGCTTTCAGTGCTAGCCCCTTTGGTGTGGGAGCAGTGGCTGGACGTTTTGAATTTCGGAGCTGGGCTCTGGCTGTGCTGAGATGGAACATCCCCACTGTGCTGTGGCTAGGAAGCTCAGAGCCCTGGTGCTTGTGGGGCTGTGGAAGGGCTGCCTAGGGAAGGTGCTGGCCAGCAAGAGCTTTCAGTGCTAGCCCCTTTCGTGTGGGAGCAGTGGCTGGACGTTTTGAATTTCGGAGCTGGGCTCTGGCTGTGCCGAGAAGGAACGTCCCCACTGTGCTGTGGCTAGGAAGCTCAGAGCGCCAGTGCTTGTGGGGCTGTGGAAGGGCTGCCTAGGGCAGGTGATGGCCAGCAAGAGCTTTCAGTGCTAGCCCCTTTGGTGTGGGAGCAGTGGCTGGACGTTTTGAATTTCGGAGCTGGGCTCTGGCTGTGCTGAGAAGGAACGTCCCCACTGTGCTGTGGCTAGGAAGCTCAGAGCGGCAGTGCTTGTGGGGCTGTGGAAGGGCTGCCTAGGGCAGGTGCTGGCCAGCAAGAGCTTTCAGTGCTAGCCCCTTTGGTGTGGGAGCAGTGGCTGGACGTTTCCAACTTGGGAGCTGGGCTGTGGCTGTGCTGAGAAGGAACGTCCCCATTGTGCTGTGGCTAGGAAGCTCAGAGCCCCGGTGCTTGTGGGGCTGTGGAAGGGCTGCCTAGGGCAGGTGCTGGCCAGCAAGAGCTTTCAGTGCTAGCCCCTTTGGTGTGGGAGCAGTGGCTGGACGTTTTGAATTTCGGAGCTGGGCTCTGGCTGTGCTGAGAAGGAACGTCCCCACTGTGCTGTGGCTAGGAAGCTCAGAGCCCCGGTGCTTGTGGGGCTGTGGAAGGGCTGCCTAGGGAAGGTGCTGGCCAGCAAGAGCTTTCAGTGCTAGCCCCTTTGGTGTGGGAGCAGTGGCTGGACGTTTTGAATTTCGGAGCTGGGCTGTGGCTGTGCTGAGAAGGAACGTCCCCACTGTGCTGTGGCTAGGAAGCTCAGAGCGCCAGTGCTTGTGGGGCTGTGGAAGGGCTGCCTAGGGCAGGTGATGGCCAGCAAGAGCTTTCAGTGCTAGCCCCTTTCGTGTGGGAGCAGTGGCTGGACGTTTTGAATTTCGGAGCTGGGCTCTGGCTGTGCCGAGAAGGAACGTCCCCATTGTGCTGTGGCTAGGAAGCTCAGAGCCCCGGTGCTTGTGGGGCTGTGGAAGGGCTGCCTAGGGCAGGTGATGGCCAGCAAGAGCTTTCAGTGCTAGCCCCTTTGGTGTGGGAGCAGTGGCTGGACGTTTTGAATTTCGGAGCTGGGCTGTGGCTGTGCCGAGAAGGAACGTCCCCACTGTGCTGTGGCTAGGAAGCTCAGAGCGCCAGTGCTTGTGGGGCTGTGGAAGGGCTGCCTAGGGCAGGTGATGGCCAGCAAGAGCTTTCAGTGCTAGCCCCTTTGGTGTGGGAGCAGTGGCTGGACGTTTTGAATTTCGGAGCTGGGCTGTGGCTGTGCCGAGAAGGAACGTCCCCACTGTGCTGTGGCTAGGAAGCTCAGAGCGCCAGTGCTTGTGGGGCTGTGGAAGGGCTGCCTAGGGCAGGTGATGGCCAGCAAGAGCTTTCAGTGCTAGCCCCTTTGGTGTGGGAGCAGTGGCTGGACGTTTTGAATTTCGGAGCTGGGCTCTGGCTGTGCTGAGATGGAACATCCCCACTGTGCTGTGGCTAGGAAGCTCAGAGCCCCGGTGCTTGTGGGGCTGTGGAAGGGCTGCCTAGGGAAGGTGATGGCCAGCAAGAGCTTTCAGTGCTAGCCCCTTTGGTGTGGGAGCAGTGGCTGGACGTTTTGAATTTCGGAGCTGGGCTCTGGCTGTGCTGAGAAGGAACGTCCCCACTGTGCTGTGGCTAGGAAGCTCAGAGCGCCAGTGCTTGTGGGGCTGTGGAAGGGCTGCCTAGGGCAGGTGCTGGCCAGCAAGAGCTTTCAGTGCTAGCCCCTTTGGTGTGGGAGGAGTGGCTGGACGTTTCCAACTTGGGAGCTGGGCTCTGGCTGTGCTGAGAAGGAACGTCCCCACTGTGCTGTGGCTAGGAAGCTCAGAGCCCCGGTGCTTGTGGGGCTGTGGAAGGGCTGCCTAGGGAAGGTGATGGCCAGCAAGAGCTTTCAGTGCTAGCCCCTTTGGTGTGGGAGCAGTGGCTGGACGTTTTGAATTTCGGAGCTGGGCTCTGGCTGTGCTGAGAAGGAACGTCCCCACTGTGCTGTGGCTAGGAAGCTCAGAGCGGCAGTGCTTGTGGGGCTGTGGAAGGGCTGCCTAGGGCAGGTGATGGCCAGCAGGAGCTTTCAGTGCTAGCCCCTTTGGTGTGGGAGCAGTGGCTGGACGTTTTGAATTTCGGAGCTGGGCTCTGGCTGTGCTGAGATGGAACATCCCCACTGTGCTGTGGCTAGGAAGCTCAGAGCCCCGGTGCTTGTGGGGCTGTGGAAGGGCTGCCTAGGGAAGGTGATGGCCAGCAAGAGCTTTCAGTGCTAGCCCCTTTGGTGTGGGAGCAGTGGCTGGACGTTTTGAATTTCGGAGCTGGGCTCTGGCTGTGCTGAGAAGGAACGTCCCCACTGTGCTGTGGCTAGGAAGCTCAGAGCGCCAGTGCTTGTGGGGCTGTGGAAGGGCTGCCTAGGGCAGGTGATGGCCAGCAAGAGCTTTCAGTGCTAGCCCCTTTGGTGTGGGAGGAGTGGCTGGACGTTTCCAACTTGGGAGCTGGGCTCTGGCTGTGCTGAGAAGGAACGTCCCCACTGTGCTGTGGCTAGGAAGCTCAGAGCCCCGGTGCTTGTGGGGCTGTGGAAGGGCTGCCTAGGGAAGGTGATGGCCAGCAAGAGCTTTCAGTGCTAGCCCCTTTGGTGTGGGAGCAGTGGCTGGACGTTTTGAATTTCGGAGCTGGGCTCTGGCTGTGCTGAGAAGGAACGTCCCCACTGTGCTGTGGCTAGGAAGCTCAGAGCGGCAGTGCTTGTGGGGCTGTGGAAGGGCTGCCTAGGGCAGGTGATGGCCAGCAGGAGCTTTCAGTGCTAGACCCTTTGGTGTGGGAGCAGTGGCTGGACGTTTTGAATTTCGGAGCTAGGCTGTGGTTGTGCTGAGAAGGAACGTCCCCACTGTGCTGTGGCTAGGAAGCTCAGAGCGCCAGTGCTTGTGGGGCTGTGGAAGGGCTGCCTAGGGCAGGTGCTGGCCAGCAAGAGCTTTCAGTGCTAGCCCCTTTGGTGTGGGAGGAGTGGCTGGACGTTTCCAACTTGGGAGCTGGGCTGTGGCTGTGCTGAGAAGGAACGTCCCCATTGTGCTGTGGCTAGGAAGCTCAGAGCCCCGGTGCTTGTGGGGCTGTGGAAGGGCTGCCTAGGGAAGGTGATGGCCAGCAAGAGCTTTCAGTGCTAGCCCCTTTGGTGTGGGAGGAGTGGCTGGACGTTTCCAACTTGGGAGCTGGGCTCTGGCTGTGCTGAGAAGGAACGTCCCCATTGTGCTGTGGCTAGGAAGCTCAGAGCGCCAGTGCTTGTGGGGCTGTGGAAGGGCTGCGTAGGGCAGGTGCTGGCCAGCAAGAGCTTTCAGTGCTAGCCCCTTTGGTGTGGGAGCAGTGGCTGGACATTTCCAACTTGAGAGCTGGGCTGTGGCTGTGCTGAGAAGGAACGTCCCCACTGTGCTGTGGCTAGGAAGCTCAGAGCGGCAGTGCTTGTGGGGCTGTGGAAGGGCTGCCTAGGGCAGGTGATGGCCAGCAAGAGCTTTCAGTGCTAGCCCCTTTGGTGTGGGAGCAGTGGCTGGACGTTTTGAATTTCGGAGCTGGGCTCTGGCTGTGCTGCGAAGGAACGTCCCCACTGTGCTGTGGCTAGGAAGCTCAGAGCCCCGGTGCTTGTGGGGCTGTGGAAGGGCTGCGTAGGGCAGGTGATGGCCAGCAAGAGCTTTCAGTGCTAGCCCCTTTCGTGTGGGAGCAGTGGCTGGACGTTTTGAATTTCGGAGCTGGGCTGTGGCTGTGCTGAGAAGGAACGTCCCCATTGTGCTGTGGCTAGGAAGCTCAGAGCCCCGGTGCTTGTGGGGCTGTGGAAGGGCTGCCTAGGGAAGGTGATGGCCAGCAAGAGCTTTCAGTGCTAGCCCCTTTGGTGTGGGAGCAGTGGCTGGACGTTTTGAATTTCGGAGCTGGGCTCTGGCTGTGCTGAGAAGGAACGTCCCCACTGTGCTGTGGCTAGGAAGCTCAGAGCCCCGGTGCTTGTGGGGCTGTGGAAGGGCTGCCTAGGGAAGGTGATGGCCAGCAAGAGCTTTCAGTGCTAGCCCCTTTGGTGTGGGAGCAGTGGCTGGACGTTTCGAATTTCGGAGCTGGGCTGTGGCTGTGCCGAGAAGGAACGTCCCCACTGTGCTGTGGCTAGGAAGCTCAGAGCGCCAGTGCTTGTGGGGCTGTGGAAGGGTTGCGTAGGGCAGGTGATGGCCAGCAAGAGCTTTCAGTGCTAGCCCCTTTCGTGTGGGAGCAGTGGCTGGACGTTTTGAATTTCGGAGCTGGGCTGTGGCTGTGCTGAGAAGGAACGTCCCCATTGTGCTGTGGCTAGGAAGCTCAGAGCCCCGGTGCTTGTGGGGCTGTGGAAGGGCTGCCTAGGGCAGGTGCTGGCCAGCAAGAGCTTTCAGTGCTAGCCCCTTTGGTGTGGGAGCAGTGGCTGGACGTTTTGAATTTCGGAGCTGGGCTCTGGCTGTGCTGAGAAGGAACGTCCCCACTGTGCTGTGGCTAGGAAGCTCAGAGCGCCAGTGCTTGTGGGGCTGTGGAAGGGCTGCCTAGGGCAGGTGCTGGCCAGCAAGAGCTTTCAGTGCTAGCCCCTTTGGTGTGGGAGCAGTGGCTGGACGTTTCCAACTTGGGAGCTGGGCTGTGGCTGTGCTGAGAAGGAACGTCCCCATTGTGCTGTGGCTAGGAAGCTCAGAGCCCCGGTGCTTGTGGGGCTGTGGAAGGGCTGCCTAGGGAAGGTGATGGCCAGCAAGAGCTTTCAGTGCTAGCCCCTTTGGTGTGGGAGCAGTGGCTGGACGTTTTGAATTTCGGAGCTGGGCTCTGGCTGTGCTGAGAAGGAACGTCCCCACTGTGCTGTGGCTAGGAAGCTCAGAGCCCCGGTGCTTGTGGGGCTGTGGAAGGGCTGCCTAGGGAAGGTGCTGGCCAGCAAGAGCTTTCAGTTCTAGCCACTTTGGTGTGGGAGCAGTGGCTGGACGTTTTGAATTTCGGAGCTGGGCTGTGGCTGTGCCGAGAAGGAACGTCCCCACTGTGCTGTGGCTAGGAAGCTCAGAGCGCCAGTGCTTGTGGGGCTGTGGAAGGGCTGCCTAGGGCAGGTGATGGCCAGCAAGAGCTTTCAGTGCTAGCCCCTTTGGTGTGGGAGCAGTGGCTGGACGTTTTGAATTTCGGAGCTGGGCTCTGGCTGTGCTGAGATGGAACATCCCCACTGTGCTGTGGCTAGGAAGCTCAGAGCGCCAGTGCTTGTGGGGCTGTGGAAGGGCTGCCTAGGGCAGGTGATGGCCAGCAAGAGCTTTCAGTGCTAGCCCCTTTGGTGTGGGAGCAGTGGCTGGACGTTTTGAATTTCGGAGCTGGGCTCTGGCTGTGCCGAGAAGGAACGTCCCCACTGTGCTGTGGCTAGGAAGCTCAGAGCGCCAGTGCTTGTGGGGCTGTGGAAGGGCTGCCTAGGGCAGGTGCTGGCCAGCAAGAGCTTTCAGTGCTAGCCCCTTTGGTGTGGGAGCAGTGGCTGGACGTTTCGAATTTCGGAGCTGGGCTGTGGCTGTGCTGAGAAGGAACGTCCCCACTGTGCTGTGGCTAGGAAGCTCAGAGCGCCAGTGCTTGTGGGGCTGTGGAAGGGCTGCCTAGGGAAGGTGATGGCCAGCAAGAGCTTTCAGTGCTAGCCCCTTTGGTGTGGGAGCAGTGGCTGGACGTTTTGAATTTCGGAGCTGGGCTGTGGCTGTGCCGAGAAGGAACGTCCCCACTGTGCTGTGGCTAGGAAGCTCAGAGCGGCAGTGCTTGTGGGGCTGTGGAAGGGCTGCCTAGGGAAGGTGATGGCCAGCAAGAGCTTTCAGTGCTAGCCCCTTTGGTGTGGGAGCAGTGGCTGGACGTTTTGAATTTCGGAGCTGGGCTCTGGCTGTGCTGAGAAGGAACGTCCCCACTGTGCTGTGGCTAGGAAGCTCAGAGCCCCGGTGCTTGTGGGGCTGTGGAAGGGCTGCCTAGGGAAGGTGATGGCCAGCAAGAGCTTTCAGTGCTAGCCCCTTTGGTGTGGGAGCAGTGGCTGGACGTTTTGAATTTCGGAGCTGGGCTGTGGCTGTGCCGAGAAGGAACGTCCCCACTGTGCTGTGGCTAGGAAGCTCAGAGCGCCAGTGCTTGTGGGGCTGTGGAAGGGTTGCGTAGGGCAGGTGATGGCCAGCAAGAGCTTTCAGTGCTAGCCCCTTTCGTGTGGGAGCAGTGGCTGGACGTTTTGAATTTCGGAGCTGGGCTGTGGCTGTGCTGAGAAGGAACGTCCCCATTGTGCTGTGGCTAGGAAGCTCAGAGCCCCGGTGCTTGTGGGGCTGTGGAAGGGCTGCCTAGGGCAGGTGCTGGCCAGCAAGAGCTTTCAGTGCTAGCCCCTTTGGTGTGGGAGCAGTGGCTGGACGTTTTGAATTTCGGAGCTGGGCTCTGGCTGTGCTGAGAAGGAACGTCCCCACTGTGCTGTGGCTAGGAAGCTCAGAGCGCCAGTGCTTGTGGGGCTGTGGAAGGGCTGCCTAGGGCAGGTGCTGGCCAGCAAGAGCTTTCAGTGCTAGCCCCTTTGGTGTGGGAGCAGTGGCTGGACGTTTTGAATTTCGGAGCTGGGCTGTGGCTGTGCTGAGAAGGAACGTCCCCACTGTGCTGTGGCTAGGAAGCTCAGAGCCCCGGTGCTTGTGGGGCTGTGGAAGGGCTGCCTAGGGAAGGTGCTGGCCAGCAAGAGCTTTCAGTTCTAGCCCCTTTGGTGTGGGAGCAGTGGCTGGACGTTTTGAATTTCGGAGCTGGGCTGTGGCTGTGCCGAGAAGGAACGTCCCCACTGTGCTGTGGCTAGGAAGCTCAGAGCGCCAGTGCTTGTGGGGCTGTGGAAGGGCTGCCTAGGGCAGGTGATGGCCAGCAAGAGCTTTCAGTGCTAGCCCCTTTGGTGTGGGAGCAGTGGCTGGACGTTTTGAATTTCGGAGCTGGGCTCTGGCTGTGCTGAGAAGGAACATCCCCACTGTGCTGTGGCTAGGAAGCTCAGAGCGCCAGTGCTTGTGGGGCTGTGGAAGGGCTGCCTAGGGAAGGTGATGGCCAGCAAGAGCTTTCAGTGCTAGCCCCTTTGGTGTGGGAGCAGTGGCTGGACGTTTTGAATTTCGGAGCTGGGCTCTGGCTGTGCCGAGAAGGAACGTCCCCACTGTGCTGTGGCTAGGAAGCTCAGAGCGCCAGTGCTTGTGGGGCTGTGGAAGGGCTGCCTAGGGCAGGTGCTGGCCAGCAAGAGCTTTCAGTGCTAGCCCCTTTGGTGTGGGAGCAGTGGCTGGACGTTTCCAACTTGGGAGCTGGGCTCTGGCTGTGCTGAGAAGGAACGTCCCCACTGTGCTGTGGCTAGGAAGCTCAGAGCGCCAGTGCTTGTGGGGCTGTGGAAGGGCTGCCTAGGGAAGGTGATGGCCAGCAAGAGCTTTCAGTGCTAGCCCCTTTGGTGTGGGAGCAGTGGCTGGACGTTTTGAATTTCGGAGCTGGGCTGTGGCTGTGCCGAGAAGGAACGTCCCCACTGTGCTGTGGCTAGGAAGCTCAGAGCGGCAGTGCTTGTGGGGCTGTGGAAGGGCTGCCTAGGGAAGGTGATGGCCAGCAAGAGCTTTCAGTGCTAGCCCCTTTGGTGTGGGAGCAGTGGCTGGACGTTTTGAATTTCGGAGCTGGGCTCTGGCTGTGCTGAGAAGGAACGTCCCCACTGTGCTGTGGCTAGGAAGCTCAGAGCCCCGGTGCTTGTGGGGCTGTGGAAGGGCTGCGTAGGGCAGGTGATGGCCAGCAAGAGCTTTCAGTGCTAGCCCCTTTCGTGTGGGAGCAGTGGCTGGACGTTATGAATTTCGGAGCTGGGCTGTGGCTGTGCTGAGAAGGAACGTCCCCATTGTGCTGTGGCTAGGAAGCTCAGAGCCCCGGTGCTTGTGGGGCTGTGGAAGGGCTGCCTAGGGCAGGTGCTGGCCAGCAAGAGCTTTCAGTGCTAGCCCCTTTGGTGTGGGAGCAGTGGCTGGACGTTTTGAATTTCGGAGCTGGGCTCTGGCTGTGCTTAGAAGGAACGTCCCCACTGTGCTGTGGCTAGGAAGCTCAGAGCGCCAGTGCTTGTGGGGCTGTGGAAGGGCTGCCTAGGGCAGGTGCTGGCCAGCAAGAGCTTTCAGTGCTAGCCCCTTTGGTGTGGGAGGAGTGGCTGGACGTTTCCAACTTGGGAGCTGGGCTCTGGCTGTGCTGAGAAGGAACGTCCCCATTGTGCTGTGGCTAGGAAGCTCAGAGCCCCGGTGCTTGTGGGGCTGTGGAAGGGCTGCCTAGGGAAGGTGATGGCCAGCAAGAGCTTTCAGTGCTAGCCCCTTTGGTGTGGGAGCAGTGGCTGGACGTTTTGAATTTCGGAGCTGGGCTCTGGCTGTGCTGAGAAGGAACGTCCCCACTGTGCTGTGGCTAGGAAGCTCAGAGCGCCAGTGCTTGTGGGGCTGTGGAAGGGCTGCCTAGGGAAGGTGATGGCCAGCAGGAGCTTTCAGTGCTAGACCCTTTGGTGTGGGAGCAGTGGCTGGACGTTTTGAATTTCGGAGCTAGGCTGTGGTTGTGCTGAGAAGGAACGTCCCCACTGTGCTGTGGCTAGGAAGCTCAGAGCGCCAGTGCTTGTGGGGCTGTGGAAGGGCTGCCTAGGGCAGGTGCTGGCCAGCAAGAGCTTTCAGTGCTAGCCCCTTTGGTGTGGGAGGAGTGGCTGGACGTTTCCAACTTGGGAGCTGGGCTCTGGCTGTGCTGAGAAGGAACGTCCCCATTGTGCTGTGGCTAGGAAGCTCAGAGCCCCGGTGCTTGTGGGGCTGTGGAAGGGCTGCCTAGGGCAGGTGCTGGCCAGCAAGAGCTTTCAGTGCTAGCCCCTTTGGTGTGGGAGCAGTGGCTGGACGTTTTGAATTTCGGAGCTGGGCTGTGGCTGTGCTGAGAAGGAACGTCCCCACTGTGCTGTGGCTAGGAAGCTCAGAGCGCCAGTGCTTGTGGGGCTGTGGAAGGGCTGCCTAGGGAAGGTGATGGCCAGCAAGAGCTTTCAGTGCTAGCCCCTTTGGTGTGGGAGCAGTGGCTGGACGTTTCCAACTTGAGAGCTGGGCTGTGGCTGTGCTGAGAAGGAACGTCCCCATTGTGCTGTGGCTAGGAAGCTCAGAGCGCCAGTGCTTGTGGGGCTGTGGAAGGGCTGCCTAGGGAAGGTGATGGCCAGCAAGAGCTTTCAGTGCTAGCCCCTTTGGTGTGGGAGCAGTGGCTGGACGTTTTGAATTTCGGAGCTGGGCTCTGGCTGTGCTGAGAAGGAACGTCCCCACTGTGCTGTGGCTAGGAAGCTCAGAGCCCCGGTGCTTGTGGGGCTGTGGAAGGGCTGCGTAGGGCAGGTGATGGCCAGCAAGAGCTTTCAGTGCTAGCCCCTTTCGTGTGGGAGCAGTGGCTGGACGTTATGAATTTCGGAGCTGGGCTGTGGCTGTGCTGAGAAGGAACGTCCCCATTGTGCTGTGGCTAGGAAGCTCAGAGCCCCGGTGCTTGTGGGGCTGTGGAAGGGCTGCCTAGGGCAGGTGCTGGCCAGCAAGAGCTTTCAGTGCTAGCCCCTTTGGTGTGGGAGCAGTGGCTGGACGTTTTGAATTTCGGAGCTGGGCTCTGGCTGTGCTTAGAAGGAACGTCCCCACTGTGCTGTGGCTAGGAAGCTCAGAGCGCCAGTGCTTGTGGGGCTGTGGAAGGGCTGCCTAGGGCAGGTGCTGGCCAGCAAGAGCTTTCAGTGCTAGCCCCTTTGGTGTGGGTGCAGTGGCTGGAGGTTTCCAACTTGGGAGCTGGGCTGTGGCTGTGCTGAGAAGGAACGTCCCCATTGTGCTGTGGCTAGGAAGCTCAGAGCCCCGGTGCTTGTGGGGCTGTGGAAGGGCTGCCTAGGGCAGGTGATGGCCAGCAAGAGCTTTCAGTGCTAGCCCCTTTCGTGTGGGAGCAGTGGCTGGACGTTTTGAATTTCGGAGCTGGGCTCTGGCTGTGCCGAGAAGGAACGTCCCCATTGTGCTGTGGCTAGGAAGCTCAGAGCCCCGGTGCTTGTGGGGCTGTGGAAGGGCTGCCTAGGGCAGGTGCTGGCCAGCAAGAGCTTTCAGTGCTAGCCCCTTTCGTGTGGGAGCAGTGGCTGGACGTTTTGAATTTCGGAGCTGGGCTCTGGCTGTGCCGAGAAGGAACGTCCCCACTGTGCTGTGGCTAGGAAGCTCAGAGCCCCGGTGCTTGTGGGGCTGTGGAAGGGCTGCCTAGGGAAGGTGATGGCCAGCAAGAGCTTTCAGTGCTAGCCCCTTTGGTGTGGGAGCAGTGGCTGGACGTTTTGAATTTCGGAGCTGGGCTGTGGCTGTGCCGAGAAGGAACGTCCCCACTGTGCTGTGGCTAGGAAGCTCAGAGCGCCAGTGCTTGTGGGGCTGTGGAAGGGCTGCCTAGGGCAGGTGCTGGCCAGCAAGAGCTTTCAGTGCTAGCCCCTTTGGTGTGGGAGGAGTGGCTGGACGTTTCCAACTTGGGAGCTGGGCTCTGGCTGTGCTGAGAAGGAACGTCCCCATTTTGCTGTGGCTAGGAAGCTCAGAGCCCCGGTGCTTGTGGGGCTGTGGAAGGGCTGCCTAGGGAAGGTGATGGCCAGCAAGAGCTTTCAGTGCTAGCCCCTTTGGTGTGGGAGCAGTGGCTGGACGTTTTGAATTTCGGAGCTGGGCTCTGGCTGTGCTGAGAAGGAACGTCCCCACTGTGCTGTGGCTAGGAAGCTCAGAGCGCCAGTGCTTGTGGGGCTGTGGAAGGGCTGCCTAGGGAAGGTGATGGCCAGCAGGAGCTTTCAGTGCTAGACCCTTTGGTGTGGGAGCAGTGGCTGGACGTTTTGAATTTCGGAGCTAGGCTGTGGTTGTGCTGAGAAGGAACGTCCCCACTGTGCTGTGGCTAGGAAGCTCAGAGCGCCAGTGCTTGTGGGGCTGTGGAAGGGCTGCCTAGGGCAGGTGCTGGCCAGCAAGAGCTTTCAGTGCTAGCCCCTTTGGTGTGGGAGGAGTGGCTGGACGTTTCCAACTTGGGAGCTGGGCTCTGGCTGTGCTGAGAAGGAACGTCCCCATTGTGCTGTGGCTAGGAAGCTCAGAGCCCCGGTGCTTGTGGGGCTGTGGAAGGGCTGCCTAGGGCAGGTGCTGGCCAGCAAGAGCTTTCAGTGCTAGCCCCTTTGGTGTGGGAGCAGTGGCTGGACGTTTTGAATTTCGGAGCTGGGCTGTGGCTGTGCTGAGAAGGAACGTCCCCACTGTGCTGTGGCTAGGAAGCTCAGAGCGCCAGTGCTTGTGGGGCTGTGGAAGGGCTGCCTAGGGCAGGTGCTGGCCAGCAAGAGCTTTCAGTGCTAGCCCCTTTGGTGTGGGAGCAGTGGCTGGACGTTTCCAACTTGAGAGCTGGGCTGTGGCTGTGCTGAGAAGGAACGTCCCCATTGTGCTGTGGCTAGGAAGCTCAGAGCCCCGGTGCTTGTGGGGCTGTGGAAGGGCTGCCTAGGGAAGGTGATGGCCAGCAAGAGCTTTCAGTGCTAGCCCCTTTGGTGTGGGAGCAGTGGCTGGACGTTTTGAATTTCGGAGCTGGGCTGTGGCTGTGCTGAGAAGGAACGTCCCCACTGTGCTGTGGCTAGGAAGCTCAGAGCCCCGGTGCTTGTGGGGCTGTGGAAGGGCTGCCTAGGGCAGGTGATGGCCAGCAAGAGCTTTCAGTGCTAGCCCCTTTGGTGTGGGAGCAGTGGCTGGACGTTTTGAATTTCGGAGCTGGGCTCTGGCTGTGCTGAGAAGGAACGTCCCCACTGTGCTGTGGCTAGGAAGCTCAGAGCGCCAGTGCTTGTGGGGCTGTGGAAGGGCTGCCTAGGGCAGGTGATGGCCAGCAAGAGCTTTCAGTGCTAGCCCCTTTGGTGTGGGAGCAGTGGCTGGACGTTTTGAATTTCGGAGCTGGGCTCTGGCTGTGCCGAGAAGGAACGTCCCCACTGTGCTGTGGCTAGGAAGCTCAGAGCGCCAGTGCTTGTGGGGCTGTGGAAGGGCTGCCTAGGGCAGGTGATGGCCAGCAAGAGCTTTCAGTGCTAGCCCCTTTGGTGTGGGAGCAGTGGCTGGACGTTTTGAATTTCGGAGCTGGGCTGTGGCTGTGCTGAGAAGGAACGTCCCCACTGTGCTGTGGCTAGGAAGCTCAGAGCGCCAGTGCTTGTGGGGCTGTGGAAGGGCTGCCTAGGGCAGGTGATGGCCAGCAAGAGCTTTCAGTGCTAGCCCCTTTGGTGTGGGAGCAGTGGCTGGACGTTTTGAATTTCGGAGCTGGGCTCTGGCTGTGCCGAGAAGGAACGTCCCCACTGTGCTGTGGCTAGGAAGCTCAGAGCGCCAGTGCTTGTGGGGCTGTGGAAGGGCTGCCTAGGGAAGGTGCTGGCCAGCAAGAGCTTTCAGTGCTAGCCCCTTTCGTGTGGGAGCAGTGGCTGGACGTTTTGAATTTCGGAGCTGGGCTCTGGCTGTGCCGAGAAGGAACGTCCCCACTGTGCTGTGGCTAGGAAGCTCAGAGCGCCAGTGCTTGTGGGGCTGTGGAAGGGCTGCCTAGGGCAGGTGATGGCCAGCAAGAGCTTTCAGTGCTAGCCCCTTTGGTGTGGGAGCAGTGGCTGGACGTTTTGAATTTCGGAGCTGGGCTCTGGCTGTGCTGAGATGGAACATCCCCACTGTGCTGTGGCTAGGAAGCTCAGAGCCCCGGTGCTTGTGGGGCTGTGGAAGGGCTGCCTAGGGAAGGTGCTGGCCAGCAAGAGCTTTCAGTGCTAGCCCCTTTGGTGTGGGAGCAGTGGCTGGACGTTTTGAATTTCGGAGCTGGGCTGTGGCTGTGCCGAGAAGGAACGTCCCCACTGTGCTGTGGCTAGGAAGCTCAGAGCGCCAGTGCTTGTGGGGCTGTGGAAGGGCTGCGTAGGGCAGGTGATGGCCAGCAAGAGCTTTCAGTGCTAGCCCCTTTGGTGTGGGAGCAGTGGCTGGACGTTTCGAATTTCGGAGCTGGGCTGTGGCTGTGCTGAGAAGGAACGTCCCCACTGTGCTGTGGCTAGGAAGCTCAGAGCGGCAGTGCTTGTGGGGCTGTGGAAGGGCTGCCTAGGGAAGGTGATGGCCAGCAAGAGCTTTCAGTGCTAGCCCCTTTGGTGTGGGAGCAGTGGCTGGACGTTTTGAATTTCGGAGCTGGGCTGTGGCTGTGCCGAGAAGGAACGTCCCCACTGTGCTGTGGCTAGGAAGCTCAGAGCGGCAGTGCTTGTGGGGCTGTGGAAGGGCTGCCTAGGGCAGGTGATGGCCAGCAAGAGCTTTCAGTGCTAGCCCCTTTCGTGTGGGAGCAGTGGCTGGACGTTTTGAATTTCGGAGCTGGGCTCTGGCTGTGCTGAGAAGGAACGTCCCCACTGTGCTGTGGCTAGGAAGCTCAGAGCGCCAGTGCTTGTGGGGCTGTGGAAGGGCTGCCTAGGGAAGGTGATGGCCAGCAGGAGCTTTCAGTGCTAGACCCTTTGGTGTGGGAGCAGTGGCTGGACGTTTTGAATTTCGGAGCTAGGCTGTGGTTGTGCTGAGAAGGAACGTCCCCACTGTGCTGTGGCTAGGAAGCTCAGAGCGCCAGTGCTTGTGGGGCTGTGGAAGGGCTGCCTAGGGCAGGTGCTGGCCAGCAAGAGCTTTCAGTGCTAGCCCCTTTGGTGTGGGAGGAGTGGCTGGACGTTTCCAACTTGGGAGCTGGGCTCTGGCTGTGCTGAGAAGGAACGTCCCCATTGTGCTGTGGCTAGGAAGCTCAGAGCCCCGGTGCTTGTGGGGCTGTGGAAGGGCTGCGTAGGGCAGGTGCTGGCCAGCAAGAGCTTTCAGTGCTAGCCCCTTTGGTGTGGGAGCAGTGGCTGGACGTTTTGAATTTCGGAGCTGGGCTCTGGCTGTGCCGAGAAGGAACGTCCCCACTGTGCTGTGGCTAGGAAGCTCAGAGCGCCAGTGCTTGTGGGGCTGTGGAAGGGCTGCCTAGGGCAGGTGCTGGCCAGCAAGAGCTTTCAGTGCTAGCCCCTTTGGTGTGGGAGCAGTGGCTGGACGTTTCCAACTTGAGAGCTGGGCTGTGGCTGTGCTGAGAAGGAACGTCCCCATTGTGCTGTGGCTAGGAAGCTCAGAGCCCCGGTGCTTGTGGGGCTGTGGAAGGGCTGCCTAGGGAAGGTGATGGCCAGCAAGAGCTTTCAGTGCTAGCCCCTTTGGTGTGGGAGCAGTGGCTGGACGTTTTGAATTTCGGAGCTGGGCTCTGGCTGTGCTGAGAAGGAACGTCCCCACTGTGCTGTGGCTAGGAAGCTCAGAGCCCCGGTGCTTGTGGGGCTGTGGAAGGGCTGCGTAGGGCAGGTGATGGCCAGCAAGAGCTTTCAGTGCTAGCCCCTTTCGTGTGGGAGCAGTGGCTGGACGTTATGAATTTCGGAGCTGGGCTGTGGCTGTGCTGAGAAGGAACGTCCCCATTGTGCTGTGGCTAGGAAGCTCAGAGCCCCGGTGCTTGTGGGGCTGTGGAAGGGCTGCCTAGGGCAGGTGCTGGCCAGCAAGAGCTTTCAGTGCTAGCCCCTTTGGTGTGGGAGCAGTGGCTGGACGTTTTGAATTTCGGAGCTGGGCTCTGGCTGTGCTTAGAAGGAACGTCCCCACTGTGCTGTGGCTAGGAAGCTCAGAGCGCCAGTGCTTGTGGGGCTGTGGAAGGGCTGCCTAGGGCAGGTGCTGGCCAGCAAGAGCTTTCAGTGCTAGCCCCTTTGGTGTGGGAGGAGTGGCTGGACGTTTCCAACTTGGGAGCTGGGCTGTGGCTGTGCTGAGAAGGAACGTCCCCATTGTGCTGTGGCTAGGAAGCTCAGAGCCCCGGTGCTTGTGGGGCTGTGGAAGGGCTGCCTAGGGAAGGTGATGGCCAGCAAGAGCTTTCAGTGCTAGCCCCTTTGGTGTGGGAGCAGTGGCTGGACGTTTTGAATTTCGGAGCTGGGCTCTGGCTGTGCTGAGAAGGAACGTCCCCACTGTGCTGTGGCTAGGAAGCTCAGAGCCCCGGTGCTTGTGGGGCTGTGGAAGGGCTGCGTAGGGCAGGTGATGGCCAGCAAGAGCTTTCAGTGCTAGCCCCTTTCGTGTGGGAGCAGTGGCTGGACGTTATGAATTTCGGAGCTGGGCTGTGGCTGTGCTGAGAAGGAACGTCCCCATTGTGCTGTGGCTAGGAAGCTCAGAGCCCCGGTGCTTGTGGGGCTGTGGAAGGGCTGCCTAGGGCAGGTGCTGGCCAGCAAGAGCTTTCAGTGCTAGCCCCTTTGGTGTGGGAGCAGTGGCTGGACGTTTTGAATTTCGGAGCTGGGCTCTGGCTGTGCTTAGAAGGAACGTCCCCACTGTGCTGTGGCTAGGAAGCTCAGAGCGCCAGTGCTTGTGGGGCTGTGGAAGGGCTGCCTAGGGCAGGTGCTCGCCAGCAAGAGCTTTCAGTGCTAGCCCCTTTGGTGTGGGAGGAGTGGCTGGACGTTTCCAACTTGGGAGCTGGGCTCTGGCTGTGCTGAGAAGGAACGTCCCCATTGTGCTGTGGCTAGGAAGCTCAGAGCCCCGGTGCTTGTGGGGCTGTGGAAGGGCTGCCTAGGGAAGGTGATGGCCAGCAAGAGCTTTCAGTGCTAGCCCCTTTGGTGTGGGAGCAGTGGCTGGACGTTTTGAATTTCGGAGCTGGGCTCTGGCTGTGCTGAGAAGGAACGTCCCCACTGTGCTGTGGCTAGGAAGCTCAGAGCGCCAGTGCTTGTGGGGCTGTGGAAGGGCTGCCTAGGGAAGGTGATGGCCAGCAGGAGCTTTCAGTGCTAGACCCTTTGGTGTGGGAGCAGTGGCTGGACGTTTTGAATTTCGGAGCTAGGCTGTGGTTGTGCTGAGAAGGAACGTCCCCACTGTGCTGTGGCTAGGAAGCTCAGAGCGCCAGTGCTTGTGGGGCTGTGGAAGGGCTGCCTAGGGCAGGTGCTGGCCAGCAAGAGCTTTCAGTGCTAGCCCCTTTGGTGTGGGAGGAGTGGCTGGACGTTTCCAACTTGGGAGCTGGGCTCTGGCTGTGCTGAGAAGGAACGTCCCCATTGTGCTGTGGCTAGGAAGCTCAGAGCCCCGGTGCTTGTGGGGCTGTGGAAGGGCTGCCTAGGGCAGGTGCTGGCCAGCAAGAGCTTTCAGTGCTAGCCCCTTTGGTGTGGGAGCAGTGGCTGGACGTTTTGAATTTCAGAGCTGGGCTGTGGCTGTGCTGAGAAGGAACGTCCCCACTGTGCTGTGGCTAGGAAGCTCAGAGCGCCAGTGTTTGTGGGGCTGTGGAAGGGCTGCCTAGGGCAGGTGATGGCCAGCAAGAGCTTTCAGTGCTAGCCCCTTTGGTGTGGGAGCAGTGGCTGGACGTTTCCAACTTGAGAGCTGGGCTGTGGCTGTGCTGAGAAGGAACGTCCCCATTGTGCTGTGGCTAGGAAGCTCAGAGCCCCGGTGCTTGTGGGGCTGTGGAAGGGCTGCCTAGGGAAGGTGATGGCCAGCAAGAGCTTTCAGTGCTAGCCCCTTTCGTGTGGGAGCAGTGGCTGGACGTTTTGAATTTCGGAGCTGGGCTCTGGCTGTGCTGAGAAGGAACGTCCCCACTGTGCTGTGGCTAGGAAGCTCAGAGCCCCGGTGCTTGTGGGGCTGTGGAAGGGCTGCCTAGGGCAGGTGATGGCCAGCAAGAGCTTTCAGTGCTAGCCCCTTTGGTGTGGGAGCAGTGGCTGGACGTTTTGAATTTCGGAGCTGGGCTGTGGCTGTGCTGAGAAGGAACGTCCCCCTGTGCTGTGGCTAGGAAGCTCAGAGCGCCAGTGCTTGTGGGGCTGTGGAAGGGCTGCCTAGGGCAGGTGCTGGCCAGCAAGAGCTTTCAGTGCTAGCCCCTTTCGTGTGGGAGCAGTGGCTGGACGTTTTGAATTTTGGAGCTGGGCTCTGGCTGTGCCGAGAAGGAACGTCCCCACTGTGCTGTGGCTAGGAAGCTCAGAGCGCCAGTGCTTGTGGGGCTGTGGAAGGGCTGCCTAGGGCAGGTGATGGCCAGCAAGAGCTTTCAGTGCTAGCCCCTTTGGTGTGGGAGCAGTGGCTGGACGTTTTGAATTTCGGAGCTGGGCTGTGGCTGTGCTGAGAAGGAACGTCCCCACTGTGCTGTGGCTAGGAAGCTCAGAGCGCCAGTGCTTGTGGGGCTGTGGAAGGGCTGCCTAGGGCAGGTGATGGCCAGCAAGAGCTTTCAGTGCTAGCCCCTTTGGTGTGGGAGCAGTGGCTGGACGTTTTGAATTTCGGAGCTGGGCTCTGGCTGTGCCGAGAAGGAACGTCCCCACTGTGCTGTGGCTAGGAAGCTCAGAGCGCCAGTGCTTGTGGGGCTGTGGAAGGGCTGCCTAGGGAAGGTGCTGGCCAGCAAGAGCTTTCAGTGCTAGCCCCTTTGGTGTGGGAGCAGTGGCTGGACGTTTTGAATTTCGGAGCTGGGCTCTGGCTGTGCCGAGAAGGAACGTCCCCACTGTGCTGTGGCTAGGAAGCTCAGAGCGCCAGTGCTTGTGGGGCTGTGGAAGGGCTGCCTAGGGCAGGTGATGGCCAGCAAGAGCTTTCAGTGCTAGCCCCTTTGGTGTGGGAGCAGTGGCTGGACGTTTTGAATTTCGGAGCTGGGCTCTGGCTGTGCTGAGATGGAACGTCCCCACTGTGCTGTGGCTAGGAAGCTCAGAGCCCCGGTGCTTGTGGGGCTGTGGAAGGGCTGCCTAGGGAAGGTGCTGGCCAGCAAGAGCTTTCAGTGCTAGCCCCTTTGGTGTGGGAGCAGTGGCTGGACGTTTTGAATTTCGGAGCTGGGCTGTGGCTGTGCCGAGAAGGAACGTCCCCACTGTGCTGTGGCTAGGAAGCTCAGAGCGCCAGTGCTTGTGGGGCTGTGGAAGGGCTGCCTAGGGCAGGTGATGGCCAGCAAGAGCTTTCAGTGCTAGCCCCTTTGGTGTGGGAGCAGTGGCTGGACGTTTCGAATTTCGGAGCTGGGCTGTGGCTGTGCTGAGAAGGAACGTCCCCACTGTGCTGTGGCTAGGAAGCTCAGAGCGCCAGTGCTTGTGGGGCTGTGGAAGGGCTGCCTAGCGAAGGTGATGGCCAGCAAGAGCTTTCAGTGCTAGCCCCTTTGGTGTGGGAGGAGTGGCTGGACGTTTCCAACTTGGGAGCTGGGCTGTGGCTGTGCTGAGAAGGAACGTCCCCATTGTGCTGTGGCTAGGAAGCTCAGAGCCCCGGTGCTTGTGGGGCTGTGGAAGGGCTGCCTAGGGAAGGTGATGGCCAGCAAGAGCTTTCAGTGCTAGCCCCTTTGGTGTGGGAGCAGTGGCTGGACGTTTTGAATTTCGGAGCTGGGCTCTGGCTGTGCTGAGAAGGAACGTCCCCACTGTGCTGTGGCTAGGAAGCTCAGAGCCCCGGTGCTTGTGGGGCTGTGGAAGGGCTGCGTAGGGCAGGTGATGGCCAGCAAGAGCTTTCAGTGCTAGCCCCTTTCGTGTGGGAGCAGTGGCTGGACGTTATGAATTTCGGAGCTGGGCTGTGGCTGTGCTGAGAAGGAACGTCCCCATTGTGCTGTGGCTAGGAAGCTCAGAGCCCCGGTGCTTGTGGGGCTGTGGAAGGGCTGCCTAGGGCAGGTGCTGGCCAGCAAGAGCTTTCAGTGCTAGCCCCTTTGGTGTGGGAGCAGTGGCTGGACGTTTTGAATTTCGGAGCTGGGCTCTGGCTGTGCTTAGAAGGAACGTCCCCACTGTGCTGTGGCTAGGAAGCTCAGAGCGCCAGTGCTTGTGGGGCTGTGGAAGGGCTGCCTAGGGCAGGTGCTGGCCAGCAAGAGCTTTCAGTGCTAGCCCCTTTGGTGTGGGAGGAGTGGCTGGACGTTTCCAACTTGGGAGCTGGGCTCTGGCTGTGCTGAGAAGGAACGTCCCCATTGTGCTGTGGCTAGGAAGCTCAGAGCCCCGGTGCTTGTGGGGCTGTGGAAGGGCTGCCTAGGGAAGGTGATGGCCAGCAAGAGCTTTCAGTGCTAGCCCCTTTGGTGTGGGAGCAGTGGCTGGACGTTTTGAATTTCGGAGCTGGGCTCTGGCTGTGCTGAGAAGGAACGTCCCCACTGTGCTGTGGCTAGGAAGCTCAGAGCGCCAGTGCTTGTGGGGCTGTGGAAGGGCTGCCTAGGGAAGGTGATGGCCAGCAGGAGCTTTCAGTGCTAGACCCTTTGGTGTGGGAGCAGTGGCTGGACGTTTTGAATTTCGGAGCTAGGCTGTGGTTGTGCTGAGAAGGAACGTCCCCACTGTGCTGTGGCTAGGAAGCTCAGAGCGCCAGTGCTTGTGGGGCTGTGGAAGGGCTGCCTAGGGCAGGTGCTGGCCAGCAAGAGCTTTCAGTGCTAGCCCCTTTGGTGTGGGAGGAGTGGCTGGACGTTTCCAACTTGGGAGCTGGGCTCTGGCTGTGCTGAGAAGGAACGTCCCCATTGTGCTGTGGCTAGGAAGCTCAGAGCCCCGGTGCTTGTGGGGCTGTGGAAGGGCTGCCTAGGGCAGGTGCTGGCCAGCAAGAGCTTTCAGTGCTAGCCCCTTTGGTGTGGGAGCAGTGGCTGGACGTTTTGAATTTCAGAGCTGGGCTGTGGCTGTGCTGAGAAGGAACGTCCCCACTGTGCTGTGGCTAGGAAGCTCAGAGCGCCAGTGTTTGTGGGGCTGTGGAAGGGCTGCCTAGGGCAGGTGATGGCCAGCAAGAGCTTTCAGTGCTAGCCCCTTTGGTGTGGGAGCAGTGGCTGGACGTTTCCAACTTGAGAGCTGGGCTGTGGCTGTGCTGAGAAGGAACGTCCCCATTGTGCTGTGGCTAGGAAGCTCAGAGCCCCGGTGCTTGTGGGGCTGTGGAAGGGCTGCCTAGGGAAGGTGATGGCCAGCAAGAGCTTTCAGTGCTAGCCCCTTTCGTGTGGGAGCAGTGGCTGGACGTTTTGAATTTCGGAGCTGGGCTCTGGCTGTGCTGAGAAGGAACGTCCCCACTGTGCTGTGGCTAGGAAGCTCAGAGCCCCGGTGCTTGTGGGGCTGTGGAAGGGCTGCCTAGGGCAGGTGATGGCCAGCAAGAGCTTTCAGTGCTAGCCCCTTTGGTGTGGGAGCAGTGGCTGGACGTTTTGAATTTCGGAGCTGGGCTGTGGCTGTGCTGAGAAGGAACGTCCCCACTGTGCTGTGGCTAGGAAGCTCAGAGCGCCAGTGCTTGTGGGGCTGTGGAAGGGCTGCCTAGGGCAGGTGCTGGCCAGCAAGAGCTTTCAGTGCTAGCCCCTTTCGTGTGGGAGCAGTGGCTGGACGTTTTGAATTTTGGAGCTGGGCTCTGGCTGTGCCGAGAAGGAACGTCCCCACTGTGCTGTGGCTAGGAAGCTCAGAGCGCCAGTGCTTGTGGGGCTGTGGAAGGGCTGCCTAGGGCAGGTGATGGCCAGCAAGAGCTTTCAGTGCTAGCCCCTTTGGTGTGGGAGCAGTGGCTGGACGTTTTGAATTTCGGAGCTGGGCTGTGGCTGTGCTGAGAAGGAACGTCCCCACTGTGCTGTGGCTAGGAAGCTCAGAGCGCCAGTGCTTGTGGGGCTGTGGAAGGGCTGCCTAGGGCAGGTGATGGCCAGCAAGAGCTTTCAGTGCTAGCCCCTTTGGTGTGGGAGCAGTGGCTGGACGTTTTGAATTTCGGAGCTGGGCTCTGGCTGTGCCGAGAAGGAACGTCCCCACTGTGCTGTGGCTAGGAAGCTCAGAGCGCCAGTGCTTGTGGGGCTGTGGAAGGGCTGCCTAGGGAAGGTGCTGGCCAGCAAGAGCTTTCAGTGCTAGCCCCTTTGGTGTGGGAGCAGTGGCTGGACGTTTTGAATTTCGGAGCTGGGCTCTGGCTGTGCCGAGAAGGAACGTCCCCACTGTGCTGTGGCTAGGAAGCTCAGAGCGCCAGTGCTTGTGGGGCTGTGGAAGGGCTGCCTAGGGCAGGTGATGGCCAGCAAGAGCTTTCAGTGCTAGCCCCTTTGGTGTGGGAGCAGTGGCTGGACGTTTTGAATTTCGGAGCTGGGCTCTGGCTGTGCTGAGATGGAACGTCCCCACTGTGCTGTGGCTAGGAAGCTCAGAGCCCCGGTGCTTGTGGGGCTGTGGAAGGGCTGCCTAGGGAAGGTGCTGGCCAGCAAGAGCTTTCAGTGCTAGCCCCTTTGGTGTGGGAGCAGTGGCTGGACGTTTTGAATTTCGGAGCTGGGCTGTGGCTGTGCCGAGAAGGAACGTCCCCACTGTGCTGTGGCTAGGAAGCTCAGAGCGCCAGTGCTTGTGGGGCTGTGGAAGGGCTGCCTAGGGCAGGTGATGGCCAGCAAGAGCTTTCAGTGCTAGCCCCTTTGGTGTGGGAGCAGTGGCTGGACGTTTCGAATTTCGGAGCTGGGCTGTGGCTGTGCTGAGAAGGAACGTCCCCACTGTGCTGTGGCTAGGAAGCTCAGAGCGCCAGTGCTTGTGGGGCTGTGGAAGGGCTGCCTAGCGAAGGTGATGGCCAGCAAGAGCTTTCAGTGCTAGCCCCTTTCGTGTGGGAGCAGTGGCTGGATGTTTTGAATTTCGGAGCTGGGCTCTGGCTGTGCCGAGAAGGAACGTCCCCACTGTGCTGTGGCTAGGAAGCTCAGAGCGCCAGTGCTTGTGGGGCTGTGGAAGGGCTGCCTAGGGCAGGTGATGGCCAGCAAGAGCTTTCAGTGCTAGCCCCTTTCGTGTGGGAGCAGTGGCTGGACGTTTTGAATTTCGGAGCTGGGCTCTGGCTGTGCTGAGAAGGAACGTCCCCACTGTGCTGTGGCTAGGAAGCTCAGAGCCCCGGTGCTTGTGGGGCTGTGGAAGGGCTGCGTAGGGCAGGTGATGGCCAGCAAGAGCTTTCAGTGCTAGCCCCTTTCGTGTGGGAGCAGTGGCTGGACGTTTTGAATTTCGGAGCTGGGCTCTGGCTGTGCTGAGAAGGAACGTCCCCATTGTGCTGTGGCTAGGAAGCTCAGAGCGCCAGTGCTTGTGGGGCTGTGGAAGGGCTGCCTAGGGCAGGTGCTGGCCAGCAAGAGCTTTCAGTGCTAGCCCCTTTGGTGTGGGAGCAGTGGCTGGACGTTTCGAATTTCGGAGCTGGGCTCTGGCTGTGCTGAGAAGGAACGTCCCCATTGTGCTGTGGCTAGGAAGCTCAGAGCCCCGGTGCTTGTGGGGCTGTGGAAGGGCTGCCTAGGGCAGGTGCTGGCCAGCAAGAGCTTTCAGTGCTAGCCCCTTTGGTGTGGGAGCAGTGGCTGGACGTTTTGAATTTCGGAGCTGGGCTCTGGCTGTGCTGAGAAGGAACGTCCCCACTGTGCTGTGGCTAGGAAGCTCAGAGCGCCAGTGCTTGTGGGGCTGTGGAAGGGCTGCCTAGGGCAGGTGCTGGCCAGCAAGAGCTTTCAGTGCTAGCCCCTTTGGTGTGGGAGGAGTGGCTGGACGTTTCCAACTTGGGAGCTGGGCTCTGGCTGTGCTGAGAAGGAACGTCCCCATTGTGCTGTGGCTAGGAAGCTCAGAGCCCCGGTGCTTGTGGGGCTGTGGAAGGGCTGCCTAGGGCAGGTGCTGGCCAGCAAGAGCTTTCAGTGCTAGCCCCTTTGGTGTGGGAGCAGTGGCTGGACGTTTTGAATTTCGGAGCTGGGCTCTGGCTGTGCTGAGAAGGAACGTCCCCACTGTGCTGTGGCTAGGAAGCTCAGAGCGCCAGTGCTTGTGGGGCTGTGGAAGGGCTGCCTAGGGCAGGTGATGGCCAGCAGGAGCTTTCAGTGCTAGCCCCTTTGGTGTGGGAGCAGTGGCTGGACGTTTTGAATTTCGGAGCTAGGCTGTGGTTGTGCTGAGAAGGAACGTCCCCACTGTGCTGTGGCTAGGAAGCTCAGAGCGCCAGTGCTTGTGGGGCTGTGGAAGGGCTGCCTAGGGCAGGTGCTGGCCAGCAAGAGCTTTCAGTGCTAGCCCCTTTGGTGTGGGAGGAGTGGCTGGACGTTTCCAACTTGGGAGCTGGGCTCTGGCTGTGCTGAGGAGGAACGTCCCCATTGTGCTGTGGCTAGGAAGCTCAGAGCCCCGGTGCTTGTGGGGCTGTGGAAGGGCTGCCTAGGGCAGGTGCTGGCCAGCAAGAGCTTTCAGTGCTAGCCCCTTTGGTGTGGGAGCAGTGGCTGGACGTTTTGAATTTCGGAGCTGGGCTGTGGCTGTGCCGAGAAGGAACGTCCCCACTGTGCTGTGGCTAGGAAGCTCAGAGCGCCAGTGCTTGTGGGGCTGTGGAAGGGCTGCCTAGGGCAGGTGATGGCCAGCAGGAGCTTTCAGTGCTAGACCCTTTGGTGTGGGAGCAGTGGCTGGACGTTTTGAATTTCGGAGCTAGGCTGTGGTTGTGCTGAGAAGGAACGTCCCCACTGTGCTGTGGCTAGGAAGCTCAGAGCGCCAGTGCTTGTGGGGCTGTGGAAGGGCTGCCTAGGGCAGGTGCTGGCCAGCAAGAGCTTTCAGTGCTAGCCCCTTTGGTGTGGGAGCAGTGGCTGGACGTTTCCAACTTGAGAGCTGGGTTGTGGCTGTGCTGAGAAGGAACGTCCCCATTGTGCTGTGGCTAGGAAGCTCAGAGCCCCGGTGCTTGTGGGGCTGTGGAAGGGCTGCCTAGGGAAGGTGATGGCCAGCAAGAGCTTTCAGTGCTAGCCCCTTTCGTGTGGGAGCAGTGGCTGGACGTTTTGAATTTCGGAGCTGGGCTGTGGCTGTGGTGAGAAGGAACGTCCCCACTGTGCTGTGGCTAGGAAGCTCAGAGCCCCGGTGCTTGTGGGGCTGTGGAAGGGCTGCCTAGGGCAGGTGATGGCCAGCAAGAGCTTTCAGTGCTAGCCCCTTTGGTGTGGGAGCAGTGGCTGGACGTTTTGAATTTCGGAGCTGGGCTGTGGCTGTGCTGAGAAGGAACGTCCCCACTGTGCTGTGGCTAGGAAGCTCAGAGCGCCAGTGCTTGTGGGGCTGTGGAAGGGCTGCCTAGGGCAGGTGCTGGCCAGCAAGAGCTTTCAGTGCTAGCCCCTTTCGTGTGGGAGCAGTGGCTGGACGTTTTGAATTTCGGAGCTGGGCTCTGGCTGTGCCGAGAAGGAACGTCCCCACTGTGCTGTGGCTAGGAAGCTCAGAGCCCCGGTGCTTGTGGGGCTGTGGAAGGGCTGCCTAGGGAAGGTGCTGGCCAGCAAGAGCTTTCAGTGCTAGCCCCTTTGGTGTGGGAGCAGTGGCTGGACGTTTTGAATTTCGGAGCTGGGCTCTGGCTGTGCTGAGATGGAACATCCCCACTGTGCTGTGGCTAGGAAGCTCAGAGCCCCGGTGCTTGTGGGGCTGTGGAAGGGCTGCCTAGGGAAGGTGCTGGCCAGCAAGAGCTTTCAGTGCTAGCCCCTTTGGTGTGGGAGCAGTGGCTGGACGTTTTGAATTTCGGAGCTGGGCTGTGGCTGTGCTGAGAAGGAACGTCCCGATTGTGCTGTGGCTAGGAAGCTCAGAGCGCCAGTGCTTGTGGGGCTGTGGAAGGGCTGCCTAGGGCAGGTGATGGCCAGCAAGAGCTTTCAGTGCTAGCCCCTTTCGTGTGGGAGCAGTGGCTGGACGTTTTGAATTTCGGAGCTGGGCTCTGGCTGTGCCGAGAAGGAACGTCCCCACTGTGCTGTGGCTAGGAAGCTCAGAGCCCCGGTGCTTGTGGGGCTGTGGAAGGGCTGCCTAGGGAAGGTGCTGGCCAGCAAGAGCTTTCAGTGCTAGCCCCTTTGGTGTGGGAGCAGTGGCTGGACGTTTTGAATTTCGGAGCTGGGCTCTGGCTGTGCCGAGAAGGAACGTCCCCACTGTGCTGTGGCTAGGAAGCTCAGAGCGCCAGTGCTTGTGGGGCTGTGGAAGGGCTGCCTAGGGCAGGTGATGGCCAGCAAGAGCTTTCAGTGCTAGCCCCTTTGGTGTGGGAGCAGTGGCTGGACGTTTTGAATTTCGGAGCTGGGCTCTGGCTGTGCTGAGATGGAACATCCCCACTGTGCTGTGGCTAGGAAGCTCAGAGCCCCGGTGCTTGTGGGGCTGTGGAAGGGCTGCCTAGGGAAGGTGCTGGCCAGCAAGAGCTTTCAGTGCTAGCCCCTTTGGTGTGGGAGCAGTGGCTGGACGTTTTGAATTTCGGAGCTGGGCTGTGGCTGTGCCGAGAAGGAACGTCCCCACTGTGCTGTGGCTAGGAAGCTCAGAGCGCCAGTGCTTGTGGGGCTGTGGAAGGGCTGCCTAGGGCAGGTGCTGGCCAGCAAGAGCTTTCAGTGCTAGCCCCTTTGGTGTGGGAGCAGTGGCTGGACGTTTCGAATTTCGGAGCTGGGCTGTGGCTGTGCTGAGAAGGAACGTCCCCATTGTGCTGTGGCTAGGAAGCTCAGAGCCCCGGTGCTTGTGGGGCTGTGGAAGGGCTGCCTAGGGAAGGTGATGGCCAGCAAGAGCTTTCAGTGCTAGCCCCTTTGGTGTGGGAGCAGTGGCTGGACGTTTTGAATTTCGGAGCTGGGCTGTGGCTGTGCCGAGAAGGAACGTCCCCACTGTGCTGTGGCTAGGAAGCTCAGAGCGCCAGTGCTTGTGGGGCTGTGGAAGGGCTGCCTAGGGCAGGTGATGGCCAGCAAGAGCTTTCAGTGCTAGCCCCTTTGGTGTGGGAGCAGTGGCTGGACGTTTTGAATTTCGGAGCTGGGCTCTGGCTGTGCTGAGAAGGAACGTCCCCACTGTGCTGTGGCTAGGAAGCTCAGAGCCCCGGTGCTTGTGGGGCTGTGGAAGGGCTGCGTAGGGCAGGTGATGGCCAGCAAGAGCTTTCAGTGCTAGCCCCTTTGGTGTGGGAGCAGTGGCTGGACGTTTTGAATTTCGGAGCTGGGCTGTGGCTGTGCTGAGAAGGAACGTCCCCATTGTGCTGTGGCTAGGAAGCTCAGAGCGCCAGTGCTTGTGGGGCTGTGGAAGGGCTGCCTAGGGCAGGTGATGGCCAGCAAGAGCTTTCAGTGCTAGCCCCTTTCGTGTGGGAGCAGTGGCTGGACGTTTTGAATTTCGGAGCTGGGCTCTGGCTGTGCCGAGAAGGAACGTCCCCATTGTGCTGTGGCTAGGAAGCTCAGAGCCCCGGTGCTTGTGGGGCTGTGGAAGGGCTGCCTAGGGAAGGTGCTGGCCAGCAAGAGCTTTCAGTGCTAGCCCCTTTGGTGTGGGAGCAGTGGCTGGACGTTTTGAATTTCGGAGCTGGGCTCTGGCTGTGCCGAGAAGGAACGTCCCCACTGTGCTGTGGCTAGGAAGCTCAGAGCGCCAGTGCTTGTGGGGCTGTGGAAGGGCTGCCTAGGGCAGGTGATGGCCAGCAAGAGCTTTCAGTGCTAGCCCCTTTGGTGTGGGAGCAGTGGCTGGACGTTTTGAATTTCGGAGCTGGGCTCTGGCTGTGCTGAGATGGAACATCCCCACTGTGCTATGGCTAGGAAGCTCAGAGCCCCGGTGCTTGTGGGGCTGTGGAAGGGCTGCCTAGGGAAGGTGCTGGCCAGCAAGAGCTTTCAGTGCTAGCCCCTTTGGTGTGGGAGCAGTGGCTGGACGTTTTGAATTTCGGAGCTGGGCTGTGGCTGTGCTGAGAAGGAACGTCCCCACTGTGCTGTGGCTAGGAAGCTCAGAGCGCCAGTGCTTGTGGGGCTGTGGAAGGGCTGCCTAGGGCAGGTGCTGGCCAGCAAGAGCTTTCAGTGCTAGCCCCTTTGGTGTGGGAGCAGTGGCTGGACGTTTCGAATTTCGGAGCTGGGCTGTGGCTGTGCTGAGAAGGAACGTCCCCACTGTGCTGTGGCTAGGAAGCTCAGAGCGCCAGTGCTTGTGGGGCTGTGGAAGGGCTGCCTAGGGAAGGTGATGGCCAGCAAGAGCTTTCAGTGCTAGCCCCTTTGGTGTGGGAGCAGTGGCTGGACGTTTTGAATTTCGGAGCTGGGCTGTGGCTGTGCCGAGAAGGAACGTCCCCACTGTGCTGTGGCTACGAAGCTCAGAGCGGCAGTGCTTGTGGGGCTGTGGAAGGGCTGCCTAGGGCAGGTGATGGCCAGCAAGAGCTTTCAGTGCTAGCCCCTTTGGTGTGGGAGCAGTGGCTGGACGTTTTGAATTTCGGAGCTGGGCTCTGGCTGTGCTGAGAAGGAACGTCCCCACTGTGCTGTGGCTAGGAAGCTCAGAGCCCCGGTGCTTGTGGGGCTGTGGAAGGGCTGCGTAGGGCAGGTGCTGGCCAGCAAGAGCTTTCAGTGCTAGCCCCTTTCGTGTGGGAGCAGTGGCTGGACGTTTTGAATTTCGGAGCTGGGCTCTGGCTGTGCCGAGAAGGAACGTCCCCACTGTGCTGTGGCTAGGAAGCTCAGAGCCCCGGTGCTTGTGGGGCTGTGGAAGGGCTGCCTAGGGAAGGTGCTGGCCAGCAAGAGCTTTCAGTGCTAGCCCCTTTGGTGTGGGAGCAGTGGCTGGACGTTTTGAATTTCGGAGCTGGGCTGTGGCTGTGCCGAGAAGGAACGTCCCCACTGTGCTGTGGCTAGGAAGCTCAGAGCGCCAGTGCTTGTGGGGCTGTGGAAGGGCTGCCTAGGGCAGGTGATGGCCAGCAAGAGCTTTCAGTGCTAGCCCCTTTGGTGTGGGAGCAGTGGCTGGACGTTTTGAATTTCGGAGCTGGGCTCTGGCTGTGCTGAGATGGAACATCACCACTGTGCTGTGGCTAGGAAGCTCAGAGCCCCGGTGCTTGTGGGGCTGTGGAAGGGCTGCCTAGGGAAGGTGCTGGCCAGCAAGAGCTTTCAGTGCTAGCCCCTTTGGTGTGGGAGCAGTGGCTGGACGTTTTGAATTTCGGAGCTGGGCTCTGGCTGTGCCGAGAAGGAACGTCCCCACTGTGCTGTGGCTAGGAAGCTCAGAGCGCCAGTGCTTGTGGGGCTGTGGAAGGGCTGCCTAGGGCAGGTGCTGGCCAGCAAGAGCTTTCAGTGCTAGCCCCTTTGGTGTGGGAGCAGTGGCTGGACGTTTCGAATTTCGGAGCTGGGCTGTGGCTGTGCTGAGAAGGAACGTCCCCACTGTGCTGTGGCTAGGAAGCTCAGAGCGCCAGTGCTTGTGGGGCTGTGGAAGGGCTGCCTAGGGAAGGTGATGGCCAGCAAGAGCTTTCAGTGCTAGCCCCTTTGGTGTGGGAGCAGTGGCTGGACGTTTTGAATTTCGGAGCTGGGCTGTGGCTGTGCCGAGAAGGAACGTCCCCACTGTGCTGTGGCTAGGAAGCTCAGAGCGGCAGTGCTTGTGGGGCTGTGGAAGGGCTGCGTAGGGCAGGTGATGGCCAGCAAGAGCTTTCAGTGCTAGCCCCTTTGGTGTGGGAGCAGTGGCTGGACGTTTTGAATTTCGGAGCTGGGCTCTGGCTGTGCTGAGAAGGAACGTCCCCACTGTGCTGTGGCTAGGAAGCTCAGAGCCCCGGTGCTTGTGGGGCTGTGGAAGGGCTGCGTAGGGCAGGTGATGGCCAGCAAGAGCTTTCAGTGCTAGCCCCTTTGGTGTGGGAGCAGTGGCTGGACGTTTTGAATTTCGGAGCTGGGCTCTGGCTGTGCTGAGAAGGAACGTCCCCATTGTGCTGTGGCTAGGAAGCTCAGAGCGGCAGTGCTTGTGGGGCTGTGGAAGGGCTGCCTAGGGCAGGTGCTGGCCAGCAAGAGCTTTCAGTGCTAGCCCCTTTGGTGTGGGAGCAGTGGCTGGACGTTTCCAACTTGGGAGCTGGGCTGTGGCTGTGCTGAGAAGGAACGTCCCCATTTTGCTGTGGCTAGGAAGCTCAGAGCCCCGGTGCTTGTGGGGCTGTGGAAGGGCTGCCTAGGGCAGGTGATGGCCTGCAAGAGCTTTCAGTGCTAGCCCCTTTGGTGTGGGAGCAGTGGCTGGACGTTTTGAATTTCGGAGCTGGGCTCTGGCTGTGCTGAGAAGGAACGTCCCCACTGTGCTGTGGCTAGGAAGCTCAGAGCCCCGGTGCTTGTGGGGCTGTGGAAGGGCTGCCTAGGGAAGGTGATGGCCAGCAAGAGCTTTCAGTGCTAGCCCCTTTGGTGTGGGAGCAGTGGCTGGACGTTTTGAATTTCGGAGCTGGGCTCTGGCTGTGCCGAGAAGGAACGTCCCCACTGTGCTGTGGCTAGGAAGCTCAGAGCGGCAGTGCTTGTGGGGCTGTGGAAGGGCTGCCTAGGGAAGGTGATGGCCAGCAAGAGCTTTCAGTGCTAGCCCCTTTCGTGTGGGAGCAGTGGCTGGACGTTTTGAATTTCGGAGCTGGGCTGTGGCTGTGCTGAGAAGGAACGTCCCCATTGTGCTGTGGCTAGGAAGCTCAGAGCCCCGGTGCTTGTGGGGCTGTGGAAGGGCTGCCTAGGGCAGGTGCTGGCCAGCAAGAGCTTTCAGTGCTAGCCCCTTTGGTGTGGGAGCAGTGGCTGGACGTTTTGAATTTCGGAGCTGGGCTCTGGCTGTGCCGAGAAGGAACGTCCCCACTGTGCTGTGGCTAGGAAGCTCAGAGCGCCAGTGCTTGTGGGGCTGTGGAAGGGCTGCCTAGGGCAGGTGATGGCCAGCAAGAGCTTTCAGTGCTAGCCCCTTTGGTGTGGGAGCAGTGGCTGGACGTTTCGAATTTCGGAGCTGGGCTGTGGCTGTGCTGAGAAGGAACGTCCCCACTGTGCTGTGGCTAGGAAGCTCAGAGCGCCAGTGCTTGTGGGGCTGTGGAAGGGCTGCCTAGGGAAGGTTATGGCCAGCAAGAGCTTTCAGTGCTAGCCCCTTTGGTGTGGGAGCAGTGGCTGGACGTTTTGAATTTCGGAGCTGGGCTGTGGCTGTGCCGAGAAGGAACGTCCCCACTGTGCTGTGGCTAGGAAGCTCAGAGCGGCAGTGCTTGTGGGGCTGTGGAAGGGCTGCCTAGGGCAGGTGATGGCCAGCAAGAGCTTTCAGTGCTAGCCCCTTTGGTGTGGGAGCAGTGGCTGGACGTTTTGAATTTCGGAGCTGGGCTCTGGCTGTGCTGAGAAGGAACGTCCCCACTGTGCTGTGGCTAGGAAGCTCAGAGCCCCGGTGCTTGTGGGGCTGTGGAAGGGCTGCGTAGGGCAGGTGATGGCCAGCAAGAGCTTTCAGTGCTAGCCCCTTTCGTGTGGGAGCAGTGGCTGGACGTTTTGAATTTCGGAGCTGGGCTGTGGCTTTGCTGAGAAGGAACGTCCCCATTGTGCTGTGGCTAGGAAGCTCAGAGCCCCGGTGCTTGTGGGGCTGTGGAAGGGCTGCCTAGGGAAGGTGCTGGCCAGCAAGAGCTTTCAGTGCTAGCCCCTTTCGTGTGGGAGCAGTGGCTGGACGTTTTGAATTTCGGAGCTGGGCTGTGGCTGTGCTGAGAAGGAACGTCCCCACTGTGCTGTGGCTAGGAAGCTCAGAGCGCCAGTGCTTGTGGGGCTGTGGAAGGGCTGCCTAGGGCAGGTGATGGCCAGCAAGAGCTTTCAGTGCTAGCCCCTTTGGTGTGGGAGGAGTGGCTGGACGTTTCCAACTTGGGAGCTGGGCTGTGGCTGTGCTGAGAAGGAACGTCCCCATTGTGCTGTGGCTAGGAAGCTCAGAGCCCCGGTGCTTGTGGGGCTGTGGAAGGGCTGCCTAGGGAAGGTGATGGCCAGCAAGAGCTTTCAGTGCTAGCCGCTTTGGTGTGGGAGCAGTGGCTGGACGTTTTGAATTTCGGAGCTGGGCTCTGGCTGTGCTGAGAAGGAACGTCCCCACTGCGCTGTGGCTAGGAAGCTCAGAGCGCCAGTGCTTGTGGGGCTGTGGAAGGGCTGCCTAGGGCAGGTGATGGCCAGCAAGAGCTTTCAGTGCTAGCCCCTTTGGTGTGGGAGCAGTGGCTGGACGTTTTGAATTTCGGAGCTGGGCTCTGGCTGTGCTGAGATGGAACATCCCCACTGTGCTGTGGCTAGGAAGCTCAGAGCCCCGGTGCTTGTGGGGCTGTGGAAGGGCTGCCTAGGGAAGGTGATGGCCAGCAAGAGCTTTCAGTGCTAGCCCCTTTGGTGTGGGAGCAGTGGCTGGACGTTTTGAATTTCGGAGCTGGGCTCTGGCTGTGCCGAGAAGGAACGTCCCCACTGTGCTGTGGCTAGGAAGCTTAGAGCGGCAGTGCTTGTGGGGCTGTGGAAGGGCTGCCTAGGGCAGGTGATGGCCAGCAAGAGCTTTCAGTGCTAGCCCCTTTGGTGTGGGAGCAGTGGCTGGACGTTTTGAATTTCGGAGCTGGGCTCTGGCTGTGCCGAGAAGGAACGTCCCCACTGTGCTGTGGCTAGGAAGCTCAGAGCGCCAGTGCTTGTGGGGCTGTGGAAGGGCTGCCTAGGGCAGGTGATGGCCAGCAAGAGCTTTCAGTGCTAGCCCCTTTGGTGTGGGAGCAGTGGCTGGACGTTTCGAATTTCGGAGCTGGGCTGTGGCTGTGCTGAGAAGGAACGTCCCCACTGTGCTGTGGCTAGGAAGCTCAGAGCGCCAGTGCTTGTGGGGCTGTGGAAGGGCTGCCTAGGGCAGGTGATGGCCAGCAAGAGCTTTCAGTGCTAGCCCCTTTGGTGTGGGAGCAGTGGCTGGACGTTTCGAATTTCGGAGCTGGGCTCTGGATGTGCCGAGAAGGAACGTCCCCACTGTGCTGTGGCTAGGAAGCTCAGAGCGCCAGTGCTTGTGGGGCTGTGGAAGGGCTGCCTAGGGCAGGTGATGGCCAGCAAGAGCTTTCAGTGCTAGCCCCTTTGGTGTGGGAGCAGTGGCTGGACGTTTTGAATTTCGGAGCTGGGCTCTGGCTGTGCTGAGAAGGAACGTCCCCACTGTGCTGTGGCTAGGAAGCTCAGAGCCCCGGTGCTTGTGGGGCTGTGGAAGGGCTGCCTAGGGCAGGTGATGGCCAGCAAGAGCTTTCAGTGCTAGCCCCTTTGGTGTGGGAGCAGTGGCTGGACGTTTTGAATTTCGGAGCTGGGCTCTGGCTGTGCCGAGAAGGAACGTCCCCACTGTGCTGTGGCTAGGAAGCTCAGAGCGCCAGTGCTTGTGGGGCTGTGGAAGGGCTGCCTAGGGCAGGTGATGGCCAGCAAGAGCTTTCAGTGCTAGCCCCTTTGGTGTGGGAGCAGTGGCTGGACGTTTTGAATTTCGGAGCTGGGCTGTGGCTGTGCTGAGAAGGAACGTCCCCATTGTGCTGTGGCTAGGAAGCTCAGAGCCCCGGTGCTTGTGGGGCTGTGGAAGGGCTGCCTAGGGCAGGTGCTGGCCAGCAAGAGCTTTCAGTGCTAGCCCCTTTGGTGTGGGAGCAGTGGCTGGACGTTTTGAATTTCGGAGCTGGGCTCTGGCTGTGCTGAGAAGGAACGTCCCCACTGTGCTGTGGCTAGGAAGCTCAGAGCGCCAGTGCTTGTGGGGCTGTGGAAGGGCTGCCTAGGGCAGGTGCTGGCCAGCAAGAGCTTTCAGTGCTAGCCCCTTTGGTGTGGGAGCAGTGGCTGGACGTTTTCAACTTGGGAGCTGGGCTGTGGCTGTGCTGAGAAGGAATGTCCCCATTGTGCTGTGGCTAGGAAGCTCAGAGCCCCGGTGCTTGTGGGGCTGTGGAAGGGCTGCCTAGGGAAGGTGATGGCCAGCAAGAGCTTTCAGTGCTAGCCCCTTTGGTGTGGGAGCAGTGGCTGGACGTTTTGAATTTCGGAGCTGGGCTCTGGCTGTGCTGAGAAGGAACGTCCCCACTGTGCTGTGGCTAGGAAGCTCAGAGCGCCAGTGCTTGTGGGGCTGTGGAAGGGCTGCCTAGGGCAGGTGATGGCCAGCAAGAGCTTTCAGTGCTAGCCCCTTTCGTGTGGGAGCAGTGGCTGGACGTTTTGAATTTCGGAGCTGGGCTGTGGCTGTGCTGAGAAGGAACGTCCCCATTGTGCTGTGGCTAGGAAGCTCAGAGCCCCGGTGCTTGTGGGGCTGTGGAAGGGCTGCGTAGGGCAGGTGATGGCCAGCAAGAGCTTTCAGTGCTAGCCCCTTTCGTGTGGGAGCAGTGGCTGGACGTTTTGAATTTCGGAGCTGGGCTGTGGCTGTGCTGAGAAGGAACGTCCCCATTGTGCTGTGGCTAGGAAGCTCAGAGCGGCAGTGCTTGTGGGGCTGTGGAAGGGCTGCCTAGGGCAGGTGCTGGCCAGCAAGAGCTTTCAGTGCTAGCCCCTTTGGTGTGGGAGCAGTGGCTGGACGTTTCCAACTTGGGAGCTGGGCTGTGGCTGTGCTGAGAAGGAACGTCCCCATTGTGCTGTGGCTAGGAAGCTCAGAGCCCCGGTGCTTGTGGGGCTGTGGAAGGGCTGCCTAGGGCAGGTGATGGCCAGCAAGAGCTTTCAGTGCTAGCCCCTTTCGTGTGGGAGCAGTGGCTGGACGTTTTGAATTTCGGAGCTGGGCTCTGGCTGTGCCGAGAAGGAACGTCCCCATTGTGCTGTGGCTAGGAAGCTCAGAGCCCCGGTGCTTGTGGGGCTGTGGAAGGGCTGCCTAGGGAAGGTGCTGGCCAGCAAGAGCTTTCAGTTCTAGCCCCTTTGGTGTGGGAGCAGTGGCTGGACGTTTCGAATTTCGGAGCTGAGCTGTGGCTGTGCCGAGAAGGAACGTCCCCACTGTGCTGTGGCTAGGAAGCTCAGAGCGCCAGTGCTTGTGGGGCTGTGGAAGGGCTGCCTAGGGCAGGTGATGGCCAGCAAGAGCTTTCAGTGCTAGCCCCTTTGGTGTGGGAGCAGTGGCTGGACGTTTTGAATTTCGGAGCTGGGCTCTGGCTGTGCTGAGATGGAACATCCCCACTGTGCTGTGGCTAGGAAGCTCAGAGCCCCGGTGCTTGTGGGGCTGTGGAAGGGCTGCCTAGGGAAGGTGATGGCCAGCAAGAGCTTTCAGTGCTAGCCCCTTTGGTGTGGGAGCAGTGGCTGGACGTTTTGAATTTCGGAGCTGGGCTGTGGCTGTGCCGAGAAGGAACGTCCCCACTGTGCTGTGGCTAGGAAGCTCAGAGCGGCAGTGCTTGTGGGGCTGTGGAAGGGCTGCCTAGGGCAGGTGATGGCCAGCAAGAGCTTTCAGTGCTAGCCCCTTTCGTGTGGGAGCAGTGGCTGGACGTTTTGAATTTCGGAGCTGGGCTCTGGCTGTGCTGAGAAGGAACGTCCCCACTGTGCTGTGGCTAGGAAGCTCAGAGCCCCGGTGCTTGTGGGGCTGTGGAAGGGCTGCGTAGGGCAGGTGATGGCCAGCAAGAGCTTTCAGTGCTAGCCCCTTTGGTGTGGGAGCAGTGGCTGGACGTTTTGAATTTCGGAGCTGGGCTGTGGCTGTGCTGAGAAGGAACGTCCCCATTGTGCTGTGGCTAGGAAGCTCAGAGCCCCGGTGCTTGTGGGGCTGTGGAAGGGCTGCCTAGGGCAGGTGCTGGCCAGCAAGAGCTTTCAGTGCTAGCCCCTTTGGTGTGGGAGCAGTGGCTGGACTTTTCCAACTTGGGAGCTGGGCTCTGGCTGTGCTGAGAAGGAACGTCCCCATTGTGCTGTGGCTAGGAAGCTCAGAGCCCCGGTGCTTGTGGGGCTGTGGAAGGGCTGCCTAGGGCAGGTGCTGGCCAGCAAGAGCTTTCAGTGCTAGCCCCTTTGGTGTGGGAGCAGTGGCTGGACGTTTTGAATTTCGGAGCTGGGCTCTGGCTGTGCTGAGAAGGAACGTCCCCACTGTGCTGTGGCTAGGAAGCTCAGAGCGCCAGTGCTTGTGGGGCTGTGGAAGGGCTGCCTAGGGCAGGTGATGGCCAGCAAGAGCTTTCAGTGCTAGCCCCTTTCGTGTGGGAGCAGTGGCTGGACGTTTTGAATTTCGGAGCTGGGCTCTGGCTGTGCCGAGAAGGAACGTCCCCATTGTGCTGTGGCTAGGAAGCTCAGAGCCCCGGTGCTTGTGGGGCTGTGGAAGGGCTGCGTAGGGCAGGTGATGGCCAGCAAGAGCTTTCAGTGCTAGCCCCTTTCGTGTGGGAGCAGTGGCTGGACGTTTTGAATTTCGGAGCTGGGCTGTGGCTGTGCTGAGAAGGAACGTCCCCATTGTGCTGTGGCTAGGAAGCTCAGAGCGGCAGTGCTTGTGGGGCTGTGGAAGGGCTGCCTAGGGCAGGTGATGGCCAGCAAGAGCTTTCAGTGCTAGCCCCTTTGGTGTGGGAGCAGTGGCTGGACGTTTCCAACTTGGGAGCTGGGCTGTGGCTGTGCTGAGAAGGAACGTCCCCATTGTGCTGTGGCTAGGAAGCTCAGAGCCCCGGTGCTTGTGGGGCTGTGGAAGGGCTGCCTAGGGCAGGTGATGGCCAGCAAGAGCTTTCAGTGCTAGCCCCTTTCGTGTGGGAGCAGTGGCTGGACGTTTTGAATTTCGGAGCTGGGCTCTGGCTGTGCCGAGAAGGAACGTCCCCATTGTGCTGTGGCTAGGAAGCTCAGAGCCCCGGTGCTTGTGGGGCTGTGGAAGGGCTGCCTAGGGAAGGTGATGGCCAGCAAGAGCTTTCAGTTCTAGCCCCTTTGGTGTGGGAGCAGTGGCTGGACGTTTCGAATTTCGGAGCTGAGCTGTGGCTGTGCCGAGAAGGAACGTCCCCACTGTGCTGTGGCTAGGAAGCTCAGAGCGCCAGTGCTTGTGGGGCTGTGGAAGGGCTGCCTAGGGCAGGTGATGGCCAGCAAGAGCTTTCAGTGCTAGCCCCTTTGGTGTGGGAGCAGTGGCTGGACGTTTTGAATTTCGGAGCTGGGCTCTGGCTGTGCTGAGATGGAACATCCCCACTGTGCTGTGGCTAGGAAGCTCAGAGCCCCGGTGCTTGTGGGGCTGTGGAAGGGCTGCCTAGGGAAGGTGATGGCCAGCAAGAGCTTTCAGTGCTAGCCCCTTTGGTGTGGGAGCAGTGGCTGGACGTTTTGAATTTCGGAGCTGGGCTGTGGCTGTGCCGAGAAGGAACGTCCCCACTGTGCTGTGGCTAGGAAGCTCAGAGCGGCAGTGCTTGTGGGGCTGTGGAAGGGCTGCCTAGGGCAGGTGATGGCCAGCAAGAGCTTTCAGTGCTAGCCCCTTTCGTGTGGGAGCAGTGGCTGGACGTTTTGAATTTCGGAGCTGGGCTCTGGCTGTGCTGAGAAGGAACGTCCCCACTGTGCTGTGGCTAGGAAGCTCAGAGCCCCGGTGCTTGTGGGGCTGTGGAAGGGCTGCGTAGGGCAGGTGATGGCCAGCAAGAGCTTTCAGTGCTAGCCCCTTTGGTGTGGGAGCAGTGGCTGGACGTTTTGAATTTCGGAGCTGGGCTGTGTCTGTGCTGAGAAGGAACGTCCCCATTGTGCTGTGGCTAGGAAGCTCAGAGCCCCGGTGCTTGTGGGGCTGTGGAAGGGCTGCCTAGGGCAGGTGCTGGCCAGCAAGAGCTTTCAGTGCTAGCCCCTTTGGTGTGGGAGCAGTGGCTGGACGTTTCCAACTTGGGAGCTGGGCTCTGGCTGTGCTGAGAAGGAACGTCCCCATTGTGCTGTGGCTAGGAAGCTCAGAGCCCCGGTGCTTGTGGGGCTGTGGAAGGGCTGCCTAGGGCAGGTGCTGGCCAGCAAGAGCTTTCAGTGCTAGCCCCTTTGGTGTGGGAGCAGTGGCTGGACGTTTTGAATTTCGGAGCTGGGCTGTGGCTGTGCCGAGAAGGAACGTCCCCACTGTGCTGTGGCTAGGAAGCTCAGAGCGCCAGTGCTTGTGGGGCTGTGGAAGGGCTGCCTAGGGCAGGTGATGGCCAGCAAGAGCTTTCAGTGCTAGCCCCTTTCGTGTGGGAGCAGTGGCTGGACGTTTTGAATTTCGGAGCTGGGCTCTGGCTGTGCCGAGAAGGAACGTCCCCACTGTGCTGTGGCTAGGAAGCTCAGAGCCCCGGTGCTTGTGGGGCTGTGGAAGGGCTGCCTAGGGAAGGTGCTGGCCAGCAAGAGCTTTCAGTTCTAGCCCCTTTGGTGTGGGAGCAGTGGCTGGACGTTTCGAATTTCGGAGCTGAGCTGTGGCTGTGCCGAGAAGGAACGTCCCCACTGTGCTGTGGCTAGGAAGCTCAGAGCGCCAGTGCTTGTGGGGCTGTGGAAGGGCTGCCTAGGCCAGGTGATGGCCAGCAAGAGCTTTCAGTGCTAGCCCCTTTGGTGTGGGAGCAGTGGCTGGACGTTTTGAATTTCGGAGCTGGGCTCTGGCTGTGCTGAGATGGAACATCCCCACTGTGCTGTGGCTAGGAAGCTCAGAGCCCCGGTGCTTGTGGGGCTGTGGAAGGGCTGCCTAGGGCAGGTGCTGGCCAGCAAGAGCTTTCAGTGCTAGCCCCTTTGGTGTGGGAGCAGTGGCTGGACGTTTTGAATTTCGGAGCTGGGCTCTGGCTGTGCCGAGAAGGAACGTCCCCACTGTGCTGTGGCTAGGAAGCTCAGAGCGGCAGTGCTTGTGGGGCTGTGGAAGGGCTGCCTAGGGCAGGTGATGGCCAGCAAGAGCTTTCAGTGCTAGCCCCTTTGGTGTGGGAGCAGTGGCTGGACGTTTTGAATTTCGGAGCTGGGCTCTGGCTGTGCCGAGAAGGAACGTCCCCACTGTGCTGTGGCTAGGAAGCTCAGAGCGCCAGTGCTTGTGGGGCTGTGGAAGGGCTGCCTAGGGCAGGTGATGGCCAGCAAGAGCTTTCAGTGCTAGCCCCTTTGGTGTGGGAGCAGTGGCTGGACGTTTTGAATTTCGGAGCTGGGCTGTGGCTGTGCTGAGAAGGAACGTCCCCACTGTGCTGTGGCTAGGAAGCTCAGAGCGCCAGTGCTTGTGGGGCTGTGGAAGGGCTGCCTAGGGCAGGTGATGGCCAGCAAGAGCTTTCAGTGCTAGACCCTTTCGTGTGGGAGCAGTGGCTGGACGTTTTGAATTTCGGAGCTGGGCTCTGGCTGTGCTGAGAAGGAACGTCCCCACTGTGCTGTGGCTAGGAAGCTCAGAGCCCCGGTGCTTGTGGGGCTGTGGAAGGGCTGCGTAGGGCAGGTGATGGCCAGCAAGAGCTTTCAGTGCTAGCCCCTTTCGTGTGGGAGCAGTGGCTGGACGTTTTGAATTTCGGAGCTGGGCTGTGGCTGTGCTGAGAAGGAACGTCCCCATTGTGCTGTGGCTAGGAAGCTCAGAGCGGCAGTGCTTGTGGGGCTGTGGAAGGGCTGCCTAGGGCAGGTGCTGGCCAGCAAGAGCTTTCAGTGCTAGCCCCTTTGGTGTGGGAGCAGTGGCTGGACGTTTCCAACTTGGGAGCTGGGCTGTGGCTGTGCTGAGAAGGAACGTCCCCACTGTGCTGTGGCTAGGAAGCTCAGAGCCCCGGTGCTTGTGGGGCTGTGGAAGGGCTGCCTAGGGCAGGTGATGGCCAGCAAGAGCTTTCAGTGCTAGCCCCTTTCGTGTGGGAGCAGTGGCTGGACGTTTTGAATTTCGGAGCTGGGCTGTGGCTGTGCCGAGAAGGAACGTCCCCACTGTGCTGTGGCTAGGAAGCTCAGAGCCCCGGTGCTTGTGGGGCTGTGGAAGGGCTGCCTAGGGAAGGTGCTGGCCAGCAAGAGCTTTCAGTTCTAGCCCCTTTGGTGTGGGAGCAGTGGCTGGACGTTTCGAATTTCGGAGCTGAGCTGTGGCTGTGCCGAGAAGGAACGTCCCCACTGTGCTGTGGCTAGGAAGCTCAGAGCGGCAGTGCTTGTGGGGCTGTGGAAGGGCTGCCTAGGGCAGGTGATGGCCAGCAAGAGCTTTCAGTGCTAGCCCCTTTGGTGTGGGAGCAGTGGCTGGACGTTTTGAATTTCGGAGCTGGGCTCTGGCTGTGCTGAGATGGAACATCCCCACTGTGCTGTGGCTAGGAAGCTCAGAGCCCCGGTGCTTGTGGGGCTGTGGAAGGGCTGCCTAGGGAAGGTGATGGCCAGCAAGAGCTTTCAGTGCTAGCCCCTTTCGTGTGGGAGCAGTGGCTGGACGTTTTGAATTTCGGAGCTGGGCTCTGGCTGTGCCGAGAAGGAACGTCCCCACTGTGCTGTGGCTAGGAAGCTCAGAGCGGCAGTGCTTGTGGGGCTGTGGAAGGGCTGCCTAGGGCAGGTGATGGCCAGCAAGAGCTTTCAGTGCTAGCCCCTTTCGTGTGGGAGCAGTGGCTGGACGTTTTGAATTTCGGAGCTGGGCTCTGGCTGTGCTGAGAAGGAACGTCCCCACTGTGCTGTGGCTAGGAAGCTCAGAGCCCCGGTGCTTGTGGGGCTGTGGAAGGGCTGCGTAGGGCAGGTGATGGCCAGGAAGAGCTTTCAGTGCTAGCCCCTTTGGTGTGGGAGCAGTGGCTGGACGTTTTGAATTTCGGAGCTGGGCTGTGGCTGTGCTGAGAAGGAACGTCCCCATTGTGCTGTGGCTAGGAAGCTCAGAGCCCCGGTGCTTGTGGGGCTGTGGAAGGGCTGCGTAGGGCAGGTGCTGGCCAGCAAGAGCTTTCAGTGCTAGCCCCTTTGGTGTGGGAGCAGTGGCTGGACGTTTCCAACTTGGGAGCTGGGCTCTGGCTGTGCTGAGAAGGAACGTCCCCATTGTGCTGTGGCTAGGAAGCTCAGAGCCCCGGTGCTTGTGGGGCTGTGGAAGGGCTGCCTAGGGCAGGTGATGGCCAGCAAGAGCTTTCAGTGCTAGCCCCTTTGGTGTGGGAGCAGTGGCTGGACGTTTTGAATTTCGGAGCTGGGCTCTGGCTGTGCTGAGAAGGAACGTCCCCACTGTGCTGTGGCTAGGAAGCTCAGAGCGCCAGTGCTTGTGGGGCTGTGGAAGGGCTGCCTAGGGCAGGTGATGGCCAGCAAGAGCTTTCAGTGCTAGCCCCTTTCGTGTGGGAGCAGTGGCTGGACGTTTTGAATTTCGGAGCTGGGCTCTGGCTGTGCCGAGAAGGAACGTCCCCACTGTGCTGTGGCTAGGAAGCTCAGAGCCCCGGTGCTTGTGGGGCTGTGGAAGGGCTGCCTAGGGAAGGTGCTGGCCAGCAAGAGCTTTCAGTTCTAGCCCCTTTGGTGTGGGAGCAGTGGCTGGACGTTTCGAATTTCGGAGCTGAGCTGTGGCTGTGCCGAGAAGGAACGTCCCCACTGTGCTGTGGCTAGGAAGCTCAGAGCGCCAGTGCTTGTGGGGCTGTGGAAGGGCTGCCTAGGGCAGGTGATGGCCAGCAAGAGCTTTCAGTGCTAGCCCCTTTGGTGTGGGAGCAGTGGCTGGACGTTTTGAATTTCGGAGCTGGGCTCTGGCTGTGCTGAGATGGAACATCCCCACTGTGCTGTGGCTAGGAAGCTCAGAGCCCCGGTGCTTGTGGGGCTGTGGAAGGGCTGCGTAGGGCAGGTGCTGGCCAGCAAGAGCTTTCAGTGCTAGCCCCTTTGGTGTGGGAGCAGTGGCTGGACGTTTTGAATTTCGGAGCTGGGCTCTGGCTGTGCCGAGAAGGAACGTCCCCACTGTGCTGTGGCTAGGAAGCTCAGAGCGGCAGTGCTTGTGGGGCTGTGGAAGGGCTGCCTAGGGCAGGTGATGGCCAGCAAGAGCTTTCAGTGCTAGCCCCTTTGGTGTGGGAGCAGTGGCTGGACGTTTTGAATTTCGGAGCTGGGCTGTGGCTGTGCCGAGAAGGAACGTCCCCATTGTGCTGTGGCTAGGAAGCTCAGAGCGCCAGTGCTTGTGGGGCTGTGGAAGGGCTGCCTAGGGCAGGTGATGGCCAGCAAGAGCTTTCAGTGCTAGCCCCTTTGGTGTGGGAGCAGTGGCTGGACGTTTTGAATTTCGGAGCTGGGCTGTGGCTGTGCTGAGAAGGAACGTCCCCACTGTGCTGTGGCTAGGAAGCTCAGAGCGCCAGTGCTTGTGGGGCTGTGGAAGGGCTGCCTAGGGCAGGTGATGGCCAGCAAGAGCTTTCAGTGCTAGCCCCTTTGGTGTGGGAGCAGTGGCTGGACGTTTTGAATTTCGGAGCTGGGCTCTGGCTGTGCTGAGAAGGAACGTCCCCACTGTGCTGTGGCTAGGAAGCTCAGAGCCCCGGTGCTTGTGGGGCTGTGGAAGGGCTGCGTAGGGCAGGTGATGGCCAGCAAGAGCTTTCAGTGCTAGCCCCTTTCGTGTGGGAGCAGTGGCTGGACGTTTTGAATTTCGGAGCTGGGCTGTGGCTGTGCTGAGAAGGAACGTCCCCATTGTGCTGTGGCTAGGAAGCTCAGAGCGGCAGTGCTTGTGGGGCTGTGGAAGGGCTGCCTAGGGCAGGTGCTGGCCAGCAAGAGCTTTCAGTGCTAGCCCCTTTGGTGTGGGAGCAGTGGCTGGACGTTTCCAACTTGGGAGCTGGGCTGTGGCTGTGCTGAGAAGGAACGTCCCCACTGTGCTGTGGCTAGGAAGCTCAGAGCCCCGGTGCTTGTGGGGCTGTGGAAGGGCTGCCTAGGGCAGGTGATGGCCAGCAAGAGCTTTCAGTGCTAGCCCCTTTGGTGTGGGAGCAGTGGCTGGACGTTTTGAATTTCGGAGCTGGGCTCTGGCTGTGCTGAGAAGGAACGTCCCCACTGTGCTGTGGCTAGGAAGCTCAGAGCGCCAGTGCTTGTGGGGCTGTGGAAGGGCTGCCTAGGGCAGGTGATGGCCAGCAAGAGCTTTCAGTGCTAGCCCCTTTCGTGTGGGAGCAGTGGCTGGACGTTTTGAATTTCGGAGCTGGGCTCTGGCTGTGCCGAGAAGGAACGTCCCCATTGTGCTGTGGCTAGGAAGCTCAGAGCCCCGGTGCTTGTGGGGCTGTGGAAGGGCTGCGTAGGGCAGGTGATGGCCAGCAAGAGCTTTCAGTGCTAGCCCCTTTCGTGTGGGAGCAGTGGCTGGACGTTTTGAATTTCGGAGCTGGGCTGTGGCTGTGCTGAGAAGGAACGTCCCCATTGTGCTGTGGCTAGGAAGCTCAGAGCGGCAGTGCTTGTGGGGCTGTGGAAGGGCTGCCTAGGGCAGGTGATGGCCAGCAAGAGCTTTCAGTGCTAGCCCCTTTGGTGTGGGAGCAGTGGCTGGACGTTTCCAACTTGGGAGCTGGGCTGTGGCTGTGCTGAGAAGGAACGTCCCCATTGTGCTGTGGCTAGGAAGCTCAGAGCCCCGGTGCTTGTGGGGCTGTGGAAGGGCTGCCTAGGGCAGGTGATGGCCAGCAAGAGCTTTCAGTGCTAGCCCCTTTCGTGTGGGAGCAGTGGCTGGACGTTTTGAATTTCGGAGCTGGGCTCTGGCTGTGCCGAGAAGGAACGTCCCCATTGTGCTGTGGCTAGGAAGCTCAGAGCCCCGGTGCTTGTGGGGCTGTGGAAGGGCTGCCTAGGGAAGGTGATGGCCAGCAAGAGCTTTCAGTTCTAGCCCCTTTGGTGTGGGAGCAGTGGCTGGACGTTTCGAATTTCGGAGCTGAGCTGTGGCTGTGCCGAGAAGGAACGTCCCCACTGTGCTGTGGCTAGGAAGCTCAGAGCGCCAGTGCTTGTGGGGCTGTGGAAGGGCTGCCTAGGGCAGGTGATGGCCAGCAAGAGCTTTCAGTGCTAGCCCCTTTGGTGTGGGAGCAGTGGCTGGACGTTTTGAATTTCGGAGCTGGGCTCTGGCTGTGCTGAGATGGAACATCCCCACTGTGCTGTGGCTAGGAAGCTCAGAGCCCCGGTGCTTGTGGGGCTGTGGAAGGGCTGCCTAGGGAAGGTGATGGCCAGCAAGAGCTTTCAGTGCTAGCCCCTTTGGTGTGGGAGCAGTGGCTGGACGTTTTGAATTTCGGAGCTGGGCTGTGGCTGTGCCGAGAAGGAACGTCCCCACTGTGCTGTGGCTAGGAAGCTCAGAGCGGCAGTGCTTGTGGGGCTGTGGAAGGGCTGCCTAGGGCAGGTGATGGCCAGCAAGAGCTTTCAGTGCTAGCCCCTTTCGTGTGGGAGCAGTGGCTGGACGTTTTGAATTTCGGAGCTGGGCTCTGGCTGTGCTGAGAAGGAACGTCCCCACTGTGCTGTGGCTAGGAAGCTCAGAGCCCCGGTGCTTGTGGGGCTGTGGAAGGGCTGCGTAGGGCAGGTGATGGCCAGCAAGAGCTTTCAGTGCTAGCCCCTTTGGTGTGGGAGCAGTGGCTGGACGTTTTGAATTTCGGAGCTGGGCTGTGTCTGTGCTGAGAAGGAACGTCCCCATTGTGCTGTGGCTAGGAAGCTCAGAGCCCCGGTGCTTGTGGGGCTGTGGAAGGGCTGCCTAGGGCAGGTGCTGGCCAGCAAGAGCTTTCAGTGCTAGCCCCTTTGGTGTGGGAGCAGTGGCTGGACGTTTCCAACTTGGGAGCTGGGCTCTGGCTGTGCTGAGAAGGAACGTCCCCATTGTGCTGTGGCTAGGAAGCTCAGAGCCCCGGTGCTTGTGGGGCTGTGGAAGGGCTGCCTAGGGCAGGTGCTGGCCAGCAAGAGCTTTCAGTGCTAGCCCCTTTGGTGTGGGAGCAGTGGCTGGACGTTTTGAATTTCGGAGCTGGGCTGTGGCTGTGCCGAGAAGGAACGTCCCCACTGTGCTGTGGCTAGGAAGCTCAGAGCGCCAGTGCTTGTGGGGCTGTGGAAGGGCTGCCTAGGGCAGGTGATGGCCAGCAAGAGCTTTCAGTGCTAGCCCCTTTCGTGTGGGAGCAGTGGCTGGACGTTTTGAATTTCGGAGCTGGGCTCTGGCTGTGCCGAGAAGGAACGTCCCCACTGTGCTGTGGCTAGGAAGCTCAGAGCCCCGGTGCTTGTGGGGCTGTGGAAGGGCTGCCTAGGGAAGGTGCTGGCCAGCAAGAGCTTTCAGTTCTAGCCCCTTTGGTGTGGGAGCAGTGGCTGGACGTTTCGAATTTCGGAGCTGAGCTGTGGCTGTGCCGAGAAGGAACGTCCCCACTGTGCTGTGGCTAGGAAGCTCAGAGCGCCAGTGCTTGTGGGGCTGTGGAAGGGCTGCCTAGGCCAGGTGATGGCCAGCAAGAGCTTTCAGTGCTAGCCCCTTTGGTGTGGGAGCAGTGGCTGGACGTTTTGAATTTCGGAGCTGGGCTCTGGCTGTGCTGAGATGGAACATCCCCACTGTGCTGTGGCTAGGAAGCTCAGAGCCCCGGTGCTTGTGGGGCTGTGGAAGGGCTGCCTAGGGCAGGTGCTGGCCAGCAAGAGCTTTCAGTGCTAGCCCCTTTGGTGTGGGAGCAGTGGCTGGACGTTTTGAATTTCGGAGCTGGGCTCTGGCTGTGCCGAGAAGGAACGTCCCCACTGTGCTGTGGCTAGGAAGCTCAGAGCGGCAGTGCTTGTGGGGCTGTGGAAGGGCTGCCTAGGGCAGGTGATGGCCAGCAAGAGCTTTCAGTGCTAGCCCCTTTGGTGTGGGAGCAGTGGCTGGACGTTTTGAATTTCGGAGCTGGGCTCTGGCTGTGCCGAGAAGGAACGTCCCCACTGTGCTGTGGCTAGGAAGCTCAGAGCGCCAGTGCTTGTGGGGCTGTGGAAGGGCTGCCTAGGGCAGGTGATGGCCAGCAAGAGCTTTCAGTGCTAGCCCCTTTGGTGTGGGAGCAGTGGCTGGACGTTTTGAATTTCGGAGCTGGGCTGTGGCTGTGCTGAGAAGGAACGTCCCCACTGTGCTGTGGCTAGGAAGCTCAGAGCGCCAGTGCTTGTGGGGCTGTGGAAGGGCTGCCTAGGGCAGGTGATGGCCAGCAAGAGCTTTCAGTGCTAGACCCTTTCGTGTGGGAGCAGTGGCTGGACGTTTTGAATTTCGGAGCTGGGCTCTGGCTGTGCTGAGAAGGAACGTCCCCACTGTGCTGTGGCTAGGAAGCTCAGAGCCCCGGTGCTTGTGGGGCTGTGGAAGGGCTGCGTAGGGCAGGTGATGGCCAGCAAGAGCTTTCAGTGCTAGCCCCTTTCGTGTGGGAGCAGTGGCTGGACGTTTTGAATTTCGGAGCTGGGCTGTGGCTGTGCTGAGAAGGAACGTCCCCATTGTGCTGTGGCTAGGAAGCTCAGAGCGGCAGTGCTTGTGGGGCTGTGGAAGGGCTGCCTAGGGCAGGTGCTGGCCAGCAAGAGCTTTCAGTGCTAGCCCCTTTGGTGTGGGAGCAGTGGCTGGACGTTTCCAACTTGGGAGCTGGGCTGTGGCTGTGCTGAGAAGGAACGTCCCCACTGTGCTGTGGCTAGGAAGCTCAGAGCCCCGGTGCTTGTGGGGCTGTGGAAGGGCTGCCTAGGGCAGGTGATGGCCAGCAAGAGCTTTCAGTGCTAGCCCCTTTCGTGTGGGAGCAGTGGCTGGACGTTTTGAATTTCGGAGCTGGGCTGTGGCTGTGCCGAGAAGGAACGTCCCCACTGTGCTGTGGCTAGGAAGCTCAGAGCCCCGGTGCTTGTGGGGCTGTGGAAGGGCTGCCTAGGGAAGGTGCTGGCCAGCAAGAGCTTTCAGTTCTAGCCCCTTTGGTGTGGGAGCAGTGGCTGGACGTTTCGAATTTCGGAGCTGAGCTGTGGCTGTGCCGAGAAGGAACGTCCCCACTGTGCTGTGGCTAGGAAGCTCAGAGCGGCAGTGCTTGTGGGGCTGTGGAAGGGCTGCCTAGGGCAGGTGATGGCCAGCAAGAGCTTTCAGTGCTAGCCCCTTTGGTGTGGGAGCAGTGGCTGGACGTTTTGAATTTCGGAGCTGGGCTCTGGCTGTGCTGAGATGGAACATCCCCACTGTGCTGTGGCTAGGAAGCTCAGAGCCCCGGTGCTTGTGGGGCTGTGGAAGGGCTGCCTAGGGAAGGTGATGGCCAGCAAGAGCTTTCAGTGCTAGCCCCTTTCGTGTGGGAGCAGTGGCTGGACGTTTTGAATTTCGGAGCTGGGCTCTGGCTGTGCCGAGAAGGAACGTCCCCACTGTGCTGTGGCTAGGAAGCTCAGAGCGGCAGTGCTTGTGGGGCTGTGGAAGGGCTGCCTAGGGCAGGTGATGGCCAGCAAGAGCTTTCAGTGCTAGCCCCTTTCGTGTGGGAGCAGTGGCTGGACGTTTTGAATTTCGGAGCTGGGCTCTGGCTGTGCTGAGAAGGAACGTCCCCACTGTGCTGTGGCTAGGAAGCTCAGAGCCCCGGTGCTTGTGGGGCTGTGGAAGGGCTGCGTAGGGCAGGTGATGGCCAGGAAGAGCTTTCAGTGCTAGCCCCTTTGGTGTGGGAGCAGTGGCTGGACGTTTTGAATTTCGGAGCTGGGCTGTGGCTGTGCTGAGAAGGAACGTCCCCATTGTGCTGTGGCTAGGAAGCTCAGAGCCCCGGTGCTTGTGGGGCTGTGGAAGGGCTGCGTAGGGCAGGTGCTGGCCAGCAAGAGCTTTCAGTGCTAGCCCCTTTGGTGTGGGAGCAGTGGCTGGACGTTTCCAACTTGGGAGCTGGGCTCTGGCTGTGCTGAGAAGGAACGTCCCCATTGTGCTGTGGCTAGGAAGCTCAGAGCCCCGGTGCTTGTGGGGCTGTGGAAGGGCTGCCTAGGGCAGGTGATGGCCAGCAAGAGCTTTCAGTGCTAGCCCCTTTGGTGTGGGAGCAGTGGCTGGACGTTTTGAATTTCGGAGCTGGGCTCTGGCTGTGCTGAGAAGGAACGTCCCCACTGTGCTGTGGCTAGGAAGCTCAGAGCGCCAGTGCTTGTGGGGCTGTGGAAGGGCTGCCTAGGGCAGGTGATGGCCAGCAAGAGCTTTCAGTGCTAGCCCCTTTCGTGTGGGAGCAGTGGCTGGACGTTTTGAATTTCGGAGCTGGGCTCTGGCTGTGCCGAGAAGGAACGTCCCCACTGTGCTGTGGCTAGGAAGCTCAGAGCCCCGGTGCTTGTGGGGCTGTGGAAGGGCTGCCTAGGGAAGGTGCTGGCCAGCAAGAGCTTTCAGTTCTAGCCCCTTTGGTGTGGGAGCAGTGGCTGGACGTTTCGAATTTCGGAGCTGAGCTGTGGCTGTGCCGAGAAGGAACGTCCCCACTGTGCTGTGGCTAGGAAGCTCAGAGCGCCAGTGCTTGTGGGGCTGTGGAAGGGCTGCCTAGGGCAGGTGATGGCCAGCAAGAGCTTTCAGTGCTAGCCCCTTTGGTGTGGGAGCAGTGGCTGGACGTTTTGAATTTCGGAGCTGGGCTCTGGCTGTGCTGAGATGGAACATCCCCACTGTGCTGTGGCTAGGAAGCTCAGAGCCCCGGTGCTTGTGGGGCTGTGGAAGGGCTGCGTAGGGCAGGTGCTGGCCAGCAAGAGCTTTCAGTGCTAGCCCCTTTGGTGTGGGAGCAGTGGCTGGACGTTTTGAATTTCGGAGCTGGGCTCTGGCTGTGCCGAGAAGGAACGTCCCCACTGTGCTGTGGCTAGGAAGCTCAGAGCGGCAGTGCTTGTGGGGCTGTGGAAGGGCTGCCTAGGGCAGGTGATGGCCAGCAAGAGCTTTCAGTGCTAGCCCCTTTGGTGTGGGAGCAGTGGCTGGACGTTTTGAATTTCGGAGCTGGGCTGTGGCTGTGCCGAGAAGGAACGTCCCCATTGTGCTGTGGCTAGGAAGCTCAGAGCGCCAGTGCTTGTGGGGCTGTGGAAGGGCTGCCTAGGGCAGGTGATGGCCAGCAAGAGCTTTCAGTGCTAGCCCCTTTGGTGTGGGAGCAGTGGCTGGACGTTTTGAATTTCGGAGCTGGGCTGTGGCTGTGCTGAGAAGGAACGTCCCCACTGTGCTGTGGCTAGGAAGCTCAGAGCGCCAGTGCTTGTGGGGCTGTGGAAGGGCTGCCTAGGGCAGGTGATGGCCAGCAAGAGCTTTCAGTGCTAGCCCCTTTGGTGTGGGAGCAGTGGCTGGACGTTTTGAATTTCGGAGCTGGGCTCTGGCTGTGCTGAGAAGGAACGTCCCCACTGTGCTGTGGCTAGGAAGCTCAGAGCCCCGGTGCTTGTGGGGCTGTGGAAGGGCTGCGTAGGGCAGGTGATGGCCAGCAAGAGCTTTCAGTGCTAGCCCCTTTCGTGTGGGAGCAGTGGCTGGACGTTTTGAATTTCGGAGCTGGGCTGTGGCTGTGCTGAGAAGGAACGTCCCCATTGTGCTGTGGCTAGGAAGCTCAGAGCGGCAGTGCTTGTGGGGCTGTGGAAGGGCTGCCTAGGGCAGGTGCTGGCCAGCAAGAGCTTTCAGTGCTAGCCCCTTTGGTGTGGGAGCAGTGGCTGGACGTTTCCAACTTGGGAGCTGGGCTGTGGCTGTGCTGAGAAGGAACGTCCCCACTGTGCTGTGGCTAGGAAGCTCAGAGCCCCGGTGCTTGTGGGGCTGTGGAAGGGCTGCCTAGGGCAGGTGATGGCCAGCAAGAGCTTTCAGTGCTAGCCCCTTTCGTGTGGGAGCAGTGGCTGGACGTTTTGAATTTCGGAGCTGGGCTCTGGCTGTGCCGAGAAGGAACGTCCCCACTGTGCTGTGGCTAGGAAGCTCAGAGCCCCGGTGCTTGTGGGGCTGTGGAAGGGCTGCCTAGGGAAGGTGCTGGCCAGCAAGAGCTTTCAGTGCTAGCCCCTTTGGTGTGGGAGCAGTGGCTGGACGTTTCGAATTTCGGAGCTGGGCTGTGGCTGTGCCGAGAAGGAACGTCCCCACTGTGCTGTGGCTAGGAAGCTCAGAGCGCCAGTGCTTGTGGGGCTGTGGAAGGGCTGCCTAGGGCAGGTGATGGCCAGCAAGAGCTTTCAGTGCTAGCCCCTTTGGTGTGGGAGCAGTGGCTGGACGTTTTGAATTTCGGAGCTGGGCTCTGGCTGTGCTGAGATGGAACATCCCCACTGTGCTGTGGCTAGGAAGCTCAGAGCCCCGGTGCTTGTGGGGCTGTGGAAGGGCTGCCTAGGGCAGGTGCTGGCCAGCAAGAGCTTTCAGTGCTAGCCCCTTTGGTGTGGGAGCAGTGGCTGGACGTTTTGAATTTCGGAGCTGGGCTCTGGCTGTGCCGAGAAGGAACGTCCCCACTGTGCTGTGGCTAGGAAGCTCAGAGCGGCAGTGCTTGTGGGGCTGTGGAAGGGCTGCCTAGGGCAGGTGATGGCCAGCAAGAGCTTTCAGTGCTAGCCCCTTTGGTGTGGGAGCAGTGGCTGGACGTTTTGAATTTCGGAGCTGGGCTGTGGCTGTGCCGAGAAGGAACGTCCCCACTGTGCTGTGGCTAGGAAGCTCAGAGCGCCAGTGCTTGTGGGGCTGTGGAAGGGCTGCCTAGGGCAGGTGATGGCCAGCAAGAGCTTTCAGTGCTAGCCCCTTTGGTGTGGGAGCAGTGGCTGGACGTTTCGAATTTCGGAGCTGGGCTGTGGCTGTGCTGAGAAGGAACGTCCCCACTGTGCTGTGGCTAGGAAGCTCAGAGCGCCAGTGCTTGTGGGGCTGTGGAAGGGCTGCCTAGGGAAGGTGATGGCCAGCAAGAGCTTTCAGTGCTAGCCCCTTTGGTGTGGGAGCAGTGGCTGGACGTTTTGAATTTCGGAGCTGGGCTGTGGCTGTGCCGAGAAGGAACGTCCCCACTGTGCTGTGGCTAGGAAGCTCAGAGCGCCAGTGCTTGTGGGGCTGTGGAAGGGCTGCCTAGGGCAGGTGATGGCCAGCAAGAGCTTTCAGTGCTAGCCCCTTTCGTGTGGGAGCAGTGGCTGGACGTTTTGAATTTCGGAGCTGGGCTGTGGCTGTGCTGAGAAGGAACGTCCCCATTGTGCTGTGGCTAGGAAGCTCAGAGCGGCAGTGCTTGTGGGGCTGTGGAAGGGCTGCCTAGGGCAGGTGCTGGCCAGCAAGAGCTTTCAGTGCTAGCCCCTTTGGTGTGGGAGCAGTGGCTGGACGTTTCCAACTTCGGAGCTGGGCTGTGGCTGTGCTGAGAAGGAACGTCCCCATTGTGCTGTGGCTAGGAAGCTCAGAGCCCCGGTGCTTGTGGGGCTGTGGAAGGGCTGCCTAGGGCAGGTGATGGCCAGCAAGAGCTTTCAGTGCTAGCCCCTTTGGTGTGGGAGCAGTGGCTGGACGTTTTGAATTTCGGAGCTGGGCTGTGGCTGTGCTGAGAAGGAACGTCCCCATTGTGCTGTGGCTAGGAAGCTCAGAGCCCCGGTGCTTGTGGGGCTGTGGAAGGGCTGCCTAGGGCAGGTGATGGCCAGCAAGAGCTTTCAGTGCTAGCCCCTTTGGTGTGGGAGCAGTGGCTGGACGTTTTGAATTTCGGAGCTGGGCTGTGGCTGTGCCGAGAAGGAACGTCCCCACTGTGCTGTGGCTAGGAAGCTCAGAGCGCCAGTGCTTGTGGGGCTGTGGAAGGGCTGCCTAGGGCAGGTGCTGGCCAGCAAGAGCTTTCAGTGCTAGCCCCTTTCGTGTGGGAGCAGTGGCTGGAGGTTTCCAACTTGGGAGCTGGGCTGTGGCTGTGCTGAGAAGGAACGTCCCCACTGTGCTGTGGCTAGGAAGCTCAGAGCGCCAGTGCTTGTGGGGCTGTGGAAGGGCTGCCTAGGGCAGGTGATGGCCAGCAAGAGCTTTCAGTGCTAGCCCCTTTGGTGTGGGAGCAGTGGCTGGACGTTTTGAATTTCGGAGCTGGGCTGTGGCTGTGCCGAGAAGGAACGTCCCCACTGTGCTGTGGCTAGGAAGCTCAGAGCGCCAGTGCTTGTGGGGCTGTGGAAGGGCTGCCTAGGGCAGGTGATGGCCAGCAAGAGCTTTCAGTGCTAGCCCCTTTCGTGTGGGAGCAGTGGCTGGACGTTTTGAATTTCGGAGCTGGGCTCTGGCTGTGCTGAGAAGGAACGTCCCCACTGTGCTGTGGCTAGGAAGCTCAGAGCGCCAGTGCTTGTGGGGCTGTGGAAGGGCTGCCTAGGGCTGGTGATGGCCAGCAAGAGCTTTCAGTGCTAGCCCCTTTGGTGTGGGAGCAGTGGCTGGACGTTTTGAATTTCGGAGCTGGGCTCTGGCTGTGCCGAGAAGGAACGTCCCCACTGTGCTGTGGCTAGGAAGCTCAGAGCGCCAGTGCTTGTGGGGCTGTGGAAGGGCTGCCTAGGGCAGGTGATGGCCAGCAAGAGCTTTCAGTGCTAGCCCCTTTGGTGTGGGAGCAGTGGCTGGACGTTTCGAATTTCGGAGCTGGGCTGTGGCTGTGCTGAGAAGGAACGTCCCCACTGTGCTGTGGCTAGGAAGCTCAGAGCGCCAGTGCTTGTGGGGCTGTGGAAGGGCTGCCTAGGGAAGGTGATGGCCAGCAAGAGCTTTCAGTGCTAGCCCCTTTGGTGTGGGAGCAGTGGCTGGACGTTTTGAATTTCGGAGCTGGGCTGTGGCTGTGCCGAGAAGGAACGTCCCCACTGTGCTGTGGCTAGGAAGCTCAGAGCGGCAGTGCTTGTGGGGCTGTGGAAGGGCTGCCTAGGGCAGGTGATGGCCAGCAAGAGCTTTCAGTGCTAGCCCCTTTGGTGTGGGAGCAGTGGCTGGACGTTTTGAATTTCGGAGCTGGGCTCTGGCTGTGCCGAGAAGGAACGTCCCCACTGTGCTGTGGCTAGGAAGCTCAGAGCCCCGGTGCTTGTGGGGCTGTGGAAGGGCTGCGTAGGGCAGGTGATGGCCAGCAAGAGCTTTCAGTGCTAGCCCCTTTGGTGTGGGAGCAGTGGCTGGACGTTTTGAATTTCGGAGCTGGGCTGTGGCTGTGCTGAGAAGGAACGTCCCCACTGTGCTGTGGCTAGGAAGCTCAGAGCGCCAGTGCTTGTGGGGCTGTGGAAGGGCTGCCTAGGGCAGGTGCTGGCCAGCAAGAGCTTTCAGTGCTAGCCCCTTTGGTGTGGGAGCAGTGGCTGGACGTTTTGAATTTCGGAGCTGGGCTCTGGCTGTGCTGAGAAGGAACGTCCCCACTGTGCTGTGGCTAGGAAGCTCAGAGCGGCAGTGCTTGTGGGGCTGTGGAAGGGCTGCGTAGGGCAGGTGATGGCCAGCAAGAGCTTTCAGTGCTAGCCCCTTTGGTGTGGGAGCAGTGGCTGGACGTTTTGAATTTCGGAGCTGGGCTGTGGCTGTGCTGAGAAGGAACGTCCCCATTGTGCTGTGGCTAGGAAGCTCAGAGCGGCAGTGCTTGTGGGGCTGTGGAAGGGCTGCCTAGGGCAGGTGCTGGCCAGCAAGAGCTTTCAGTGCTAGCCCCTTTGGTGTGGGAGCAGTGGCTGGACGTTTCCAACTTGGGAGCTGGGCTGTGGCTGTGCTGAGAAGGAACGTCCCCATTGTGCTGTGGCTAGGAAGCTCAGAGCCCCGGTGCTTGTGGGGCTGTGGAAGGGCTGCCTAGGGCAGGTGATGGCCAGCAAGAGCTTTCAGTGCTAGCCCCTTTCGTGTGGGAGCAGTGGCTGGACGTTTTGAATTTCGGAGCTGGGCTCTGGCTGTGCCGAGAAGGAACGTCCCCACTGTGCTGTGGCTAGGAAGCTCAGAGCCCCGGTGCTTGTGGGGCTGTGGAAGGGCTGCCTAGGGAAGGTGCTGGCCAGCAAGAGCTTTCAGTTCTAGCCCCTTTGGTGTGGGAGCAGTGGCTGGACGTTTCGAATTTCGGAGCTGAGCTGTGGCTGTGCCGAGAAGGAACGTCCCCACTGTGCTGTGGCTAGGAAGCTCAGAGCGCCAGTGCTTGTGGGGCTGTGGAAGGGCTGCCTAGGGCAGGTGATGGCCAGCAAGAGCTTTCAGTGCTAGCCCCTTTGGTGTGGGAGCAGTGGCTGGACGTTTTGAATTTCGGAGCTGGGCTCTGGCTGTGCTGAGATGGAACATCCCCACTGTGCTGTGGCTAGGAAGCTCAGAGCCCCGGTGCTTGTGGGGCTGTGGAAGGGCTGCCTAGGGAAGGTGATGGCCAGCAAGAGCTTTCAGTGCTAGCCCCTTTGGTGTGGGAGCAGTGGCTGGACGTTTCGAATTTCGGAGCTGGGCTCTGGCTGTGCTGAGAAGGAACGTCCCCACTGTGCTGTGGCTAGGAAGCTCAGAGCGCCAGTGCTTGTGGGGCTGTGGAAGGGCTGCCTAGGGAAGGTGATGGCCAGCAAGAGCTTTCAGTGCTAGCCCCTTTGGTGTGGGAGCAGTGGCTGGACGTTTTGAATTTCGGAGCTGGGCTGTGGCTGTGCCGAGAAGGAACGTCCCCACTGTGCTGTGGCTAGGAAGCTCAGAGCGGCAGTGCTTGTGGGGCTGTGGAAGGGCTGCCTAGGGCAGGTGATGGCCAGCAAGAGCTTTCAGTGCTAGCCCCTTTGGTGTGGGAGCAGTGGCTGGACGTTTTGAATTTCGGAGCTGGGCTCTGGCTGTGCTGAGAAGGAACGTCCCCACTGTGCTGTGGCTAGGAAGCTCAGAGCCCCGGTGCTTGTGGGGCTGTGGAAGGGCTGCGTAGGGCAGGTGATGGCCAGCAAGAGCTTTCAGTGCTAGCCCCTTTCGTGTGGGAGCAGTGGCTGGACGTTTTGAATTTCGGAGCTGGGCTGTGGCTGTGCTGAGAAGGAACGTCCCCATTGTGCTGTGGCTAGGAAGCTCAGAGCGGCAGTGCTTGTGGGGCTGTGGAAGGGCTGCCTAGGGCAGGTGCTGGCCAGCAAGAGCTTTCAGTGCTAGCCCCTTTGGTGTGGGAGCAGTGGCTGGACGTTTCCAACTTGGGAGCTGGGCTGTGGCTGTGCTGAGAAGGAACGTCCCCATTGTGCTGTGGCTAGGAAGCTCAGAGCCCCGGTGCTTGTGGGGCTGTGGAAGGGCTGCCTAGGGCAGGTGATGGCCAGCAAGAGCTTTCAGTGCTAGCCCCTTTGGTGTGGGAGCAGTGGCTGGACGTTTTGAATTTCGGAGCTGGGCTCTGGCTGTGCTGAGAAGGAACGTCCCCACTGTGCTGTGGCTAGGAAGCTCAGAGCCCCGGTGCTTGTGGGGCTGTGGAAGGGCTGCCTAGGGAAGGTGATGGCCAGCAAGAGCTTTCAGTGCTAGCCCCTTTGGTGTGGGAGCAGTGGCTGGACGTTTTGAATTTCGGAGCTGGGCTCTGGCTGTGCCGAGAAGGAACGTCCCCACTGTGCTGTGGCTAGGAAGCTCAGAGCGCCAGTGCTTGTGGGGCTGTGGAAGGGCTGCCTAGGGCAGGTGCTGGCCAGCAAGAGCTTTCAGTGCTAGCCCCTTTCGTGTGGGAGCAGTGGCTGGACGTTTCCAACTTGGGAGCTGGGCTGTGGCTGTGCTGAGAAGGAACGTCCCCATTGTGCTGTGGCTAGGAAGCTCAGAGCGCCAGTGCTTGTGGGGCTGTGGAAGGGCTGCCTATGGCAGGTGATGGCCAGCAAGAGCTTTCAGTGCTAGCCCCTTTGGTGTGGGAGCAGTGGCTGGACGTTTTGAATTTCGGAGCTGGGCTGTGGCTGTGCCGAGAAGGAACGTCCCCACTGTGCTGTGGCTAGGAAGCTCAGAGCGCCAGTGCTTGTGGGGCTGTGGAAGGGCTGCCTAGGGCAGGTGCTGGCCAGCAAGAGCTTTCAGTGCTAGCCCCTTTCGTGTGGGAGCAGTGGCTGGAGGTTTCCAACTTGGGAGCTGGGCTGTGGCTGTGCTGAGAAGGAACGTCCCCATTGTGCTGTGGCTAGGAAGCTCAGAGCGCCAGTGCTTGTGGGGCTGTGGAAGGGCTGCCTAGGGCAGGTGATGGCCAGCAAGAACTTTCAGTGCTAGCCCCTTTGGTGTGGGAGCAGTGGCTGGACGTTTTGAATTTCGGAGCTGGGCTGTGGCTGTGCCGAGAAGGAACGTCCCCACTGTGCTGTGGCTAGGAAGCTCAGAGCGCCAGTGCTTGTGGGGCTGTGGAAGGGCTGCCTAGGGCAGGTGATGGCCAGCAAGAGCTTTCAGTGCTAGCCCCTTTGGTGTGGGAGCAGTGGCTGGACGTTTCGAATTTCGGAGCTGGGCTGTGGCTGTGCTGAGAAGGAACGTCCCCACTGTGCTGTGGCTAGGAAGCTCAGAGCGCCAGTGCTTGTGGGGCTGTGGAAGGGCTGCCTAGGGAAGGTGATGGCCAGCAAGAGCTTTCAGTGCTAGCCCCTTTCGTGTGGGAGCAGTGGCTGGACGTTTTGAATTTCGGAGCTGGGCTGTGGCTGTGCCGAGAAGGAACGTCCCCACTGTGCTGTGGCTAGGAAGCTCAGAGCCCCGGTGCTTGTGGGGCTGTGGAAGGGCTGCCTAGGGCAGGTGATGGCCAGCAAGAGCTTTCAGTGCTAGCCCCTTTGGTGTGGGAGCAGTGGCTGGACGTTTTGAATTTCGGAGCTGGGCTGTGGCTGTGCCGAGAAGGAACGTCCCCACTGTGCTGTGGCTAGGAAGCTCAGAGCCCCGGTGCTTGTGGGGCTGTGGAAGGGCTGCGTAGGGCAGGTGCTGGCCAGCAAGAGCTTTCAGTGCTAGCCCCTTTCGTGTGGGAGCAGTGGCTGGACGTTTTGAATTTCGGAGCTGGGCTGTGGCTGTGCTGAGAAGGAACGTCCCCACTGTGCTGTGGCTAGGAAGCTCAGAGCGCCAGTGCTTGTGGGGCTGTGGAAGGGCTGCCTAGGGCAGGTGATGGCCAGCAAGAGCTTTCAGTGCTAGCCCCTTTGGTGTGGGAGCAGTGGCTGGACGTTTTGAATTTCGGAGCTGGGCTGTGGCTGTGCTGAGAAGGAACGTCCCCACTGTGCTGTGGCTAGGAAGCTCAGAGCCCCGGTGCTTGTGGGGCTGTGGAAGGGCTGCCTAGGGCAGGTGATGGCCAGCAAGAGCTTTCAGTGCTAGCCCCTTTCGTGTGGGAGCAGTGGCTGGACGTTTTGAATTTCGGAGCTGGGCTGTGGCTGTGCTGAGAAGGAACGTCCCCATTGTGCTGTGGCTAGGAAGCTCAGAGCGGCAGTGCTTGTGGGGCTGTGGAAGGGCTGCCTAGGGCAGGTGCTGGCCAGCAAGAGCTTTCAGTGCTAGCCCCTTTGGTGTGGGAGCAGTGGCTGGACGTTTCCAACTTGGGAGCTGGGCTGTGGCTGTGCTGAGAAGGAACGTCCCCATTGTGCTGTGGCTAGGAAGCTCAGAGCCCCGGTGCTTGTGGGGCTGTGGAAGGGCTGCCTAGGGAAGGTGCTGGCCAGCAAGAGCTTTCAGTTCTAGCCCCTTTGGTGTGGGAGCAGTGGCTGGACGTTTCGAATTTCGGAGCTGAGCTGTGGCTGTGCCGAGAAGGAACGTCCCCACTGTGCTGTGGCTAGGAAGCTCAGAGCGCCAGTGCTTGTGGGGCTGTGGAAGGGCTGCCTAGGGCAGGTGCTGGCCAGCAAGAGCTTTCAGTGCTAGCCCCTTTGGTGTGGGAGCAGTGGCTGGACGTTTTGAATTTCGGAGCTGGGCTCTGGCTGTGCTGAGATGGAACATCCCCACTGTGCTGTGGCTAGGAAGCTCAGAGCCCCGGTGCTTGTGGGGCTGTGGAAGGGCTGCCTAGGGAAGGTGATGGCCAGCAAGAGCTTTCAGTGCTAGCCCCTTTGGTGTGGGAGCAGTGGCTGGACGTTTTGAATTTCGGAGCTGGGCTCTGGCTGTGCCGAGAAGGAACGTCCCCACTGTGCTGTGGCTAGGAAGCTCAGAGCGGCAGTGCTTGTGGGGCTGTGGAAGGGCTGCCTAGGGCAGGTGCTGGCCAGCAAGAGCTTTCAGTGCTAGCCCCTTTGGTGTGGGAGCAGTGGCTGGACGTTTTGAATTTCGGAGCTGGGCTCTGGCTGTGCCGAGAAGGAACGTCCCCACTGTGCTGTGGCTAGGAAGCTCAGAGCGGCAGTGCTTGTGGGGCTGTGGAAGGGCTGCCTAGGGCAGGTGATGGCCAGCAAGAGCTTTCAGTGCTAGCCCCTTTGGTGTGGGAGCAGTGGCTGGACGTTTCGAATTTCGGAGCTGGGCTGTGGCTGTGCTGAGAAGGAACGTCCCCACTGTGCTGTGGCTAGGAAGCTCAGAGCGCCAGTGCTTGTGGGGCTGTGGAAGGGCTGCCTAGGGCAGGTGATGGCCAGCAAGAGCTTTCAGTGCTAGCCCCTTTGGTGTGGGAGCAGTGGCTGGACGTTTTGAATTTCGGAGCTGGGCTGTGGCTGTGCCGAGAAGGAACGTCCCCACTGTGCTGTGGCTAGGAAGCTCAGAGCGGCAGTGCTTGTGGGGCTGTGGAAGGGCTGCCTAGGGCAGGTGATGGCCAGCAAGAGCTTTCAGTGCTAGACCCTTTCGTGTGGGAGCAGTGGCTGGACGTTTTGAATTTCGGAGCTGGGCTGTGGCTGTGCTGAGAAGGAACGTCCCCACTGTGCTGTGGCTAGGAAGCTCAGAGCCCCGGTGCTTGTGGGGCTGTGGAAGGGCTGCGTAGGGCAGGTGATGGCCAGCAAGAGCTTTCAGTGCTAGCCCCTTTCGTGTGGGAGCAGTGGCTGGACGTTTTGAATTTCGGAGCTGGGCTGTGGCTGTGCTGAGAAGGAACGTCCCCATTGTGCTGTGGCTAGGAAGCTCAGAGCGGCAGTGCTTGTGGGGCTGTGGAAGGGCTGCCTAGGGCAGGTGCTGGCCAGCAAGAGCTTTCAGTGCTAGCCCCTTTGGTGTGGGAGCAGTGGCTGGACGTTTCCAACTTGGGAGCTGGGCTGTGGCTGTGCTGAGAAGGAACGTCCCCATTGTGCTGTGGCTAGGAAGCTCAGAGCCCCGGTGCTTGTGGGGCTGTGGAAGGGCTGCCTAGGGCAGGTGATGGCCAGCAAGAGCTTTCAGTGCTAGCCCCTTTGGTGTGGGAGCAGTGGCTGGACGTTTTGAATTTCGGAGCTGGGCTGTGGCTGTGCCGAGAAGGAACGTCCCCACTGTGCTGTGGCTAGGAAGCTCAGAGCCCCGGTGCTTGTGGGGCTGTGGAAGGGCTGCCTAGGGCAGGTGATGGCCAGCAAGAGCTTTCAGTGCTAGCCCCTTTCGTGTGGGAGCAGTGGCTGGACGTTTTGAATTTCGGAGCTGGGCTCTGGCTGTGCTGAGAAGGAACGTCCCCACTGTGCTGTGGCTAGGAAGCTCAGAGCGCCAGTGCTTGTGGGGCTGTGGAAGGGCTGCCTAGGGCTGGTGATGGCCAGCAAGAGCTTTCAGTGCTAGCCCCTTTGGTGTGGGAGCAGTGGCTGGACGTTTTGAATTTCGGAGCTGGGCTGTGGCTGTGGTGAGAAGGAACGTCCCCACTGTGCTGTGGCTAGGAAGCTCAGAGCGGCAGTGCTTGTGGGGCTGTGGAAGGGCTGCCTAGGGCAGGTGCTGGCCAGCAAGAGCTTTCAGTGCTAGCCCCTTTGGTGTGGGAGCAGTGGCTGGACGTTTCGAATTTCGGAGCTGGGCTGTGGCTGTGCTGAGAAGGAACGTCCCCACTGTGCTGTGGCTAGGAAGCTCAGAGCGCCAGTGCTTGTGGGGCTGTGGAAGGGCTGCCTAGGGAAGGTGATGGCCAGCAAGAGCTTTCAGTGCTAGCCCCTTTGGTGTGGGAGCAGTGGCTGGACGTTTTGAATTTCGGAGCTGGGCTGTGGCTGTGCCGAGAAGGAACGTCCCCACTGTGCTGTGGCTAGGAAGCTCAGAGCGCCAGTGCTTGTGGGGCTGTGGAAGGGCTGCCTAGGGCAGGTGATGGCCAGCAAGAGCTTTCAGTGCTAGCCCCTTTGGTGTGGGAGCAGTGGCTGGACGTTTTGAATTTCGGAGCTGGGCTCTGGCTGTGCTGAGAAGGAACGTCCCCACTGTGCTGTGGCTAGGAAGCTCAGAGCCCCGGTGCTTGTGGGGCTGTGGAAGGGCTGCGTAGGGCAGGTGATGGCCAGCAAGAGCTTTCAGTGCTAGCCCCTTTGGTGTGGGAGCAGTGGCTGGACGTTTTGAATTTCGGATCTGGGCTCTGGCTGTGCCGAGAAGGAACGTCCCCATTGTGCTGTGGCTAGGAAGCTCAGAGCCCCGGTGCTTGTGGGGCTGTGGAAGGGCTGCCTAGGGCAGGTGCTGGCCAGCAAGAGCTTTCAGTGCTAGCCCCTTTGGTGTGGGAGCAGTGGCTGGACGTTTTGAATTTCGGAGCTGGGCTCTGGCTGTGCTGAGAAGGAACGTCCCCACTGTGCTGTGGCTAGGAAGCTCAGAGCGCCAGTGCTTGTGGGGCTGTGGAAGGGCTGCCTAGGGCAGGTGCTGGCCAGCAAGAGCTTTCAGTGCTAGCCCCTTTGGTGTGGGAGGAGTGGCTGGACATTTCCAACTTGGGAGCTGGGCTCTGGCTGTGCTGAGAAGGAACGTCCCCATTGTGCTGTGGCTAGGAAGCTCAGAGCCCCGGTGCTTGTGGGGCTGTGGAAGGGCTGCCTAGGGCAGGTGATGGCCAGCAAGAGCTTTCAGTGCTAGCCCCTTTGGTGTGGGAGCAGTGGCTGGACGTTTTGAATTTCGGAGCTGGGCTCTGGCTGTGCTGAGATGGAACATCCCCACTGTGCTGTGGCTAGGAAGCTCAGAGCCCCGGTGCTTGTGGGGCTGTGGAAGGGCTGCCTAGGGAAGGTGATGGCCAGCAAGAGCTTTCAGTGCTAGCCCCTTTGGTGTGGGAGCAGTGGCTGGACGTTTTGAATTTCGGAGCTGGGCTCTGGCTGTGCCGAGAAGGAACGTCCCCACTGTGCTGTGGCTAGGAAGCTCAGAGCGCCAGTGCTTGTGGGGCTGTGGAAGGGCTGCCTAGGGCAGGTGCTGGCCAGCAAGAGCTTTCAGTGCTAGCCCCTTTGGTGTGGGAGCAGTGGCTGGACGTTTTGAATTTCGGAGCTGGGCTCTGGCTGTGCTGAGAAGGAACGTCCCCATTGTGCTGTGGCTAGGAAGCTCAGAGCCCCAGTGCTTGTGGGGCTGTGGAAGGGCTGCCTAGGGAAGGTGCTGGCCAGCAAGAGCTTTCAGTGCTAGCCCCTTTGGTGTGGGAGCAGTGGCTGGACGTTTTGAATTTCGGAGCTGGGCTGTGGCTGTGCCGAGAAGGAACGTCCCCACTGTGCTGTGGCTAGGAAGCTCAGAGCGGCAGTGCTTGTGGGGCTGTGGAAGGGCTGCCTAGGGCAGGTGATGGCCAGCAAGAGCTTTCAGTGCTAGCCCCTTTCGTGTGGGAGCAGTGGCTGGACGTTTTGAATTTCGGAGCTGGGCTCTGGCTGTGCTGAGAAGGAACGTCCCCACTGTGCTCTGGCTAGGAAGCTCAGAGCCCCGGTGCTTGTGGGGCTGTGGAAGGGCTGCGTAGGGCAGTTGATGGCCAGCAAGAGCTTTCAGTGCTAGCCCCTTTCGTGTGGGAGCAGTGGCTGGACGTTTTGAATTTCGGAGCTGGGCTCTGGCTGTGCTGAGAAGGAACGTCCCCATTGTGCTGTGGCTAGGAAGCTCAGAGCGGCAGTGCTTGTGGGGCTGTGGAAGGGCTGCCTAGGGCAGGTGATGGCCAGCAAGAGCTTTCAGTGCTAGCCCCTTTGGTGTGGGAGCAGTGGCTGGACGTTTCCAACTTGGGAGCTGGGCTCTGGCTGTGCTGAGAAGGAACGTCCCCATTGTGCTGTGGCTAGGAAGCTCAGAGCCCCGGTGCTTGTGGGGCTGTGGAAGGGCTGCCTAGGGCAGGTGATGGCCAGCAAGAGCTTTCAGTGCTAGCCCCTTTGGTGTGGGAGCAGTGGCTGGACGTTTTGAATTTCGGAGCTGGGCTCTGGCTGTGCTGAGAAGGAACGTCCCCATTGTGCTGTGGCTAGGAAGCTCAGAGCCCCGGTGCTTGTGGGGCTGTGGAAGGGCTGCCTAGGGCAGGTGATGGCCAGCAAGAGCTTTCAGTGCTAGCCCCTTTGGTGTGGGAGCAGTGGCTGGACGTTTTGAATTTCGGAGCTGGGCTCTGGCTGTGCTGAGAAGGAACGTCCCCACTGTGCTGTGGCTAGGAAGCTCAGAGCGCCAGTGCTTGTGGGGCTGTGGAAGGGCTGCCTAGGGCAGGTGCTGGCCAGCAAGAGCTTTCAGTGCTAGCCCCTTTGGTGTGGGAGTAGTGGCTGGACGTTTTCAACTTGGGAGCTGGGCTGTGGCTGTGCTGAGAAGGAACGTCCCCACTGTGCTGTGGCTAGGAAGCTCAGAGCCCCGGTGCTTGTGGGGCTGTGGAAGGGCTGCCTAGGGAAGGTGATGGCCAGCAAGAGCTTTCAGTGCTAGCCCCTTTGGTGTGGGAGCAGTGGCTGGACGTTTTGAATTTCGGAGCTGGGCTCTGGCTGTGCTGAGAAGGAACGTCCCCACTGTGCTGTGGCTAGGAAGCTCAGAGCCCCGGTGCTTGTGGGGCTGTGGAAGGGCTGCCTAGGGAAGGTGATGGCCAGCAAGAGCTTTCAGTTCTAGCCCCTTTGGTGTGGGAGCAGTGGCTGGACGTTTCGAATTTCGGAGCTGAGCTGTGGCTGTGCCGAGAAGGAACGTCCCCACTGTGCTGTGGCTAGGAAGCTCAGAGCGCCAGTGCTTGTGGGGCTGTGGAAGGGCTGCCTAGGGCAGGTGATGGCCAGCAAGAGCTTTCAGTGCTAGCCCCTTTGGTGTGGGAGCAGTGGCTGGACGTTTTGAATTTCGGAGCTGGGCTCTGGCTGTGCTGAGATGGAACATCCCCACTGTGCTGTGGCTAGGAAGCTCAGAGCCCCGGTGCTTGTGGGGCTGTGGAAGGGCTGCCTAGGGCAGGTGCTGGCCAGCAAGAGCTTTCAGTGCTAGCCCCTTTGGTGTGGGAGCAGTGGCTGGACGTTTTGAATTTCGGAGCTGGGCTGTGGCTGTGCCGAGAAGGAACGTCCCCACTGTGCTGTGGCTAGGAAGCTCAGAGCGGCAGTGCTTGTGGGGCTGTGGAAGGGCTGCCTAGGGCAGGTGATGGCCAGCAAGAGCTTTCAGTGCTAGCCCCTTTGGTGTGGGAGCAGTGGCTGGACGTTTTGAATTTCGGAGCTGGGCTCTGGCTGTGCCGAGAAGGAACGTCCCCACTGTGCTGTGGCTAGGAAGCTCAGAGCCCCGGTGCTTGTGGGGCTGTGGAAGGGCTGCGTAGGGCAGGTGATGGCCAGCAAGAGCTTTCAGTGCTAGCCCCTTTGGTGTGGGAGCAGTGGCTGGACGTTTTGAATTTCGGAGCTGGGCTGTGGCTGTGCTGAGAAGGAACGTCCCCATTGTGCTGTGGCTAGGAAGCTCAGAGCCCCGGTGCTTGTGGGGCTGTGGAAGGGCTGCCTAGGGCAGGTGATGGCCAGCAAGAGCTTTCAGTGCTAGCCCCTTTGGTGTGGGAGCAGTGGCTGGACGTTTTGAATTTCGGAGCTGGGCTGTGGCTGTGCTGAGAAGGAACGTCCCCACTGTGCTGTGGCTAGGAAGCTCAGAGCGCCAGTGCTTGTGGGGCTGTGGAAGGGCTGCCTAGGGCAGGTGATGGCCAGCAAGAGCTTTCAGTGCTAGCCCCTTTCGTGTGGGAGCAGTGGCTGGACGTTTTGAATTTCGGAGCTGGGCTCTGGCTGTGCCAAGAAGGAACGTCCCCACTGTGCTGTGGCTAGGAAGCTCAGAGCCCCGGTGCTTGTGGGGCTGTGGAAGGGCTGCCTAGGGCAGGTGATGGCCAGCAAGAGCTTTCAGTGCTAGCCCCTTTGGTGTGGGAGCAGTGGCTGGACGTTTTGAATTTCGGAGCTGGGCTGTGGCTGTGCCGAGAAGGAACGTCCCCACTGTGCTGTGGCTAGGAAGCTCAGAGCGCCAGTGCTTGTGGGGCTGTGGAAGGGCTGCCTAGGGCAGGTGATGGCCAGCAAGAGCTTTCAGTGCTAGCCCCTTTGGTGTGGGAGCAGTGGCTGGACGTTTTGAATTTCGGAGCTGGGCTCTGGCTGTGCTGAGATGGAACATCCCCACTGTGCTGTGGCTAGGAAGCTCAGAGCCCCGGTGCTTGTGGGGCTGTGGAAGGGCTGCCTAGGGCAGGTGATGGCCAGCAAGAGCTTTCAGTGCTAGCCCCTTTGGTGTGGGAGCAGTGGCTGGACGTTTTGAATTTCGGAGCTGGGCTCTGGCTGTGCCGAGAAGGAACGTCCCCACTGTGCTGTGGCTAGGAAGCTCAGAGCGCCAGTGCTTGTGGGGCTGTGGAAGGGCTGCCTAGGGCAGGTGATGGCCAGCAAGAGCTTTCAGTGCTAGCCCCTTTGGTGTGGGAGCAGTGGCTGGACGTTTTGAATTTCGGAGCTGGGCTCTGGCTGTGCTGAGAAGGAACGTCCCCACTGTGCTGTGGCTAGGAAGCTCAGAGCGCCAGTGCTTGTGGGGCTGTGGAAGGGCTGCCTAGGGCAGGTGCTGGCCAGCAAGAGCTTTCAGTGCTAGCCCCTTTCGTGTGGGAGCAGTGGCTGGAGGTTTCCAACTTGGGCGCTGGGCTGTGGCTGTGCTGAGAAGGAACGTCCCCACTGTGCTGTGGCTAGGAAGCTCAGAGCGCCAGTGCTTGTGGGGCTGTGGAAGGGCTGCCTAGGGCAGGTGATGGCCAGCAAGAGCTTTCAGTGCTAGCCCCTTTCGTGTGGGAGCAGTGGCTGGACGTTTTGAATTTCGGAGCTGGGCTCTGGCTGTGCTGAGAAGGAACGTCCCCACTGTGCTGTGGCTAGGAAGCTCAGAGCGCCAGTGCTTGTGGGGCTGTGGAAGGGCTGCCTAGGGCTGGTGATGGCCAGCAAGAGCTTTCAGTGCTAGCCCCTTTGGTGTGGGAGCAGTGGCTGGACGTTTTGAATTTCGGAGCTGGGCTGTGGCTGTGCCGAGAAGGAACGTCCCCACTGTGCTGTGGCTAGGAAGCTCAGAGCGCCAGTGCTTGTGGGGCTGTGGAAGGGCTGCCTAGGGCAGGTGATGGCCAGCAAGAGCTTTCAGTGCTAGCCCCTTTGGTGTGGGAGCAGTGGCTGGACATTTCGAATTTCGGAGCTGGGCTGTGGCTGTGCTGAGAAGGAACGTCCCCACTGTGCTGTGGCTAGGAAGCTCAGAGCGCCAGTGCTTGTGGGGCTGTGGAAGGGCTGCCTAGGGAAGGTGATGGCCAGCAAGAGCTTTCAGTGCTAGCCCCTTTGGTGTGGGAGCAGTGGCTGGACGTTTTGAATTTCGGAGCTGGGCTGTGGCTGTGCCGAGAAGGAACGTCCCCACTGTGCTGTGGCTAGGAAGCTCAGAGCGCCAGTGCTTGTGGGGCTGTGGAAGGGCTGCCTAGGGCAGGTGATGGCCAGCAAGAGCTTTCAGTGCTAGCCCCTTTGGTGTGGGAGCAGTGGCTGGACGTTTTGAATTTCGGAGCTGGGCTCTGGCTGTGCTGAGAAGGAACGTCCCCACTGTGCTGTGGCTAGGAAGCTCAGAGCCCCGGTGCTTGTGGGGCTGTGGAAGGGCTGCGTAGGGCAGGTGCTGGCCAGCAAGAGCTTTCAGTGCTAGCCCCTTTGGTGTGGGAGCAGTGGCTGGACGTTTTGAATTTCGGAGCTGGGCTGTGGCTGTGCTGAGAAGGAACGTCCCCATTGTGCTGTGGCTAGGAAGCTCAGAGCCCCGGTGCTTGTGGGGCTGTGGAAGGGCTGCCTAGGGCAGGTGCTGGCCAGCAAGAGCTTTCAGTGCTAGCCCCTTTGGTGTGGGAGCAGTGGCTGGACGTTTTGAATTTCGGAGCTGGGCTCTGGCTGTGCTGAGAAGGAACGTCCCCACTGTGCTGTGGCTAGGAAGCTCAGAGCGCCAGTGCTTGTGGGGCTGTGGAAGGGCTGCCTAGGGCAGGTGCTGGCCAGCAAGAGCTTTCAGTGCTAGCCCCTTTGGTGTGGGAGGAGTGGCTGGACGTTTCCAACTTGGGAGCTGGGCTGTGGCTGTGCTGAGAAGGAACGTCCCCATTGTGCTGTGGCTAGGAAGCTCAGAGCCCCGGTGCTTGTGGGGCTGTGGAAGGGCTGCCTAGGGAAGGTGATGGCCAGCAAGAGCTTTCAGTGCTAGCCCCTTTGGTGTGGGAGCAGTGGCTGGACGTTTTGAATTTCGGAGCTGGGCTGTGGCTGTGCCGAGAAGGAACGTCCCCACTGTGCTGTGGCTAGGAAGCTCAGAGCGCCAGTGCTTGTGGGGCTGTGGAAGGGCTGCCTAGGGCAGGTGATGGCCAGCAAGAGCTTTCAGTGCTAGCCTCTTTCGTGTGGGAGCAGTGGCTGGACATTTTGAATTTCGGAGCTGAGCTGTGGCTGTGCCGAGAAGGAACGTCCCCACTGTGCTGTGGCTAGGAAGCTCAGAGCGCCAGTGCTTGTGGGGATGTGGAAGGGCTGCCTAGGGAAGGTGCTGGCCAGCAAGAGCTTTCAGTTCTAGCCCCTTTGGTGTGGGAGCAGTGGCTGGACGTTTCGAATTTCGGAGCTGAGCTGTGGCTGTGCTGAGAAGGAACGTCCCCACTGTGCTGTGGCTAGGAAGCTCAGAGCGCCAGTGCTTGTGGGGCTGTGGAAGGGCTGCCTAGGGAAGGTGATGGCCAGCAAGAGCTTTCAGTGCTAGCCCCTTTGGTGTGGGAGCAGTGGCTGGACGTTTTGAATTTCGGAGCTGGGCTGTGGCTGTGCCGAGAAGGAACGTCCCCACTGTGCTGTGGCTAGGAAGCTCAGAGCGCCAGTGTTTGTGGGGCTGTGGAAGGGCTGCCTAGGGCAGGTGCTGGCCAGCAAGAGCTTTCAGTGCTAGCCCCTTTCGTGTGGGAGCAGTGGCTGGAGGTTTCCAACTTGGGAGCTGGGCTGTGGCTGTGCTGAGAAGGAACGTCCCCACTGTGCTGTGGCTAGGAAGCTCAGAGCGCCAGTGCTTGTGGGGCTGTGGAAGGGCTGCCTAGGGCAGGTGATGGCCAGCAAGAGCTTTCAGTGCTAGCCCCTTTGGTGTGGGAGCAGTGGCTGGACGTTTTGAATTTCGGAGCTGGGCTGTGGCTGTGCCGAGAAGGAACGTCCCCACTGTGCTGTGGCTAGGAAGCTCAGAGCGCCAGTGCTTGTGGGGCTGTGGAAGGGCTGCCTAGGGCAGGTGATGGCCAGCAAGAGCTTTCAGTGCTAGCCCCTTTGGTGTGGGAGCAGTGGCTGGACGTTTTGAATTTCGGAGCTGGGCTCTGGCTGTGCTGAGAAGGAACGTCCCCACTGTGCTGTGGCTAGGAAGCTCAGAGCGCCAGTGCTTGTGGGGCTGTGGAAGGGCTGCCTAGGGCTGGTGATGGCCAGCAAGAGCTTTCAGTGCTAGCCCCTTTCGTGTGGGTGCAGTGGCTGGACGTTTTGAATTTCGGAGCTGGGCTCTGGCTGTGCTGAGAAGGAACGTCCCCACTGTGCTGTGGCTAGGAAGCTCAGAGCGCCAGTGCTTGTGGGGCTGTGGAAGGGCTGCCTAGGGCAGGTGATGGCCAGCAAGAGCTTTCAGTGCTAGCCCCTTTGGTGTGGGTGCAGTGGCTGGACGTTTTGAATTTCGGAGCTGGGCTGTGGCTGTGCCGAGAAGGAACGTCCCCATTGTGCTGTGGCTAGGAAGCTCAGAGCCCCGGTGCTTGTGGGGCTGTGGAAGGGCTGCCTAGGGCAGGTGCTGGCCAGCAAGAGCTTTCAGTGCTAGCCCCTTTGGTGTGGGAGCAGTGGCTGGACGTTGTGAATTTCGGAGCTGGGCTCTGGCTGTGCCGAGAAGGAACGTCCCCACTGTGCTGTGGCTAGGAAGCTCAGAGCGCCAGTGCTTGTGGGGCTGTGGAAGGGCTGCCTAGGGCAGGTGCTGGCCAGCAAGAGCTTTCAGTGCTAGCCCCTTTGGTGTGGGAGCAGTGGCTGGACGTTTCCAACTTGAGAGCTGGGCTGTGGCTGTGCTGAGAAGGAACGTCCCCATTGTGCTGTGGCTAGGAAGCTCAGAGCCCCGGTGCTTGTGGGGCTGTGGAAGGGCTGCCTAGGGAAGGTGATGGCCAGCAAGAGCTTTCAGTGCTAGCCCCTTTGGTGTGGGAGCAGTGGCTGGACGTTTTGAATTTCGGAGCTGGGCTCTGGCTGTGCTGAGATGGAACATCCCCACTGTGCTGTGGCTAGGAAGCTCAGAGCCCCGGTGCTTGTGGGGCTGTGGAAGGGCTGCCTAGGGAAGGTGATGGCCAGCAAGAGCTTTCAGTGCTAGCCCCTTTGGTGTGGGAGCAGTGGCTGGACGTTTTGAATTTCGGAGCTGGGCTCTGGCTGTGCCGAGAAGGAACGTCCCCACTGTGCTGTGGCTAGGAAGCTCAGAGCGCCAGTGCTTGTGGGGCTGTGGAAGGGCTGCCTAGGGCAGGTGATGGCCAGCAAGAGCTTTCAGTGCTAGCCCCTTTCGTGTCGGAGCAGTGGCTGGACGTTTTGAATTTCGGAGCTGGGCTGTGGCTGTGCCGAGAAGGAACGTCCCCACTGTGCTGTGTCTAGGAAGCTCAGAGCCCCGGTGCTTGTGGGGCTGTGGAAGGTCTGCCTAGGGAAGGTGCTGGCCAGCAAGAGCTTTCAGTGCTAGCCCCTTTGGTGTGGGAGCAGTGGCTGGACGTTTTGAATTTCGGAGCTGGGCTCTGGCTGTGCTGAGAAGGAACGTCCCCACTGTGCTGTGGCTAGGAAGCTCAGAGCGCCAGTGCTTGTGGGGCTGTGGAAGGGCTGCCTAGGGCAGGTGCTGGCCAGCAAGAGCTTTCAGTGCTAGCCCCTTTGGTGTGGGAGCAGTGGCTGGACGTTTTGAATTTCGGAGCTGGGCTCTGGCTGTGCCGAGAAGGAACGTCCCCACTGTGCTGTGGCTAGGAAGCTCAGAGCGCCAGTGCTTGTGGGGCTGTGGAAGGGCTGCCTAGGGCAGGTGCTGGCCAGCAAGAGCTTTCAGTGCTAGCCCCTTTCGTGTGGGAGCAGTGGCTGGACGTTTTGAATTTCGGAGCTGGGCTCTGGCTGTGCTGAGATGGAACATCCCCACTGTGCTGTGGCTAGGAAGCTCAGAGCGGCAGTGCTTGTGGGGCTGTGGAAGGGCTGCCTAGGGCAGGTGATGGCCAGCAAGAGCTTTCAGTGCTAGCCCCTTTCGTGTTGGAGCAGTGGCTGGACGTTTTGAATTTCGGAGCTGGGCTGTGGCTGTGCCGAGAAGGAACGTCCCCACTGTGCTGTGGGTAGGAAGATCAGAGCCGCGGTGCTTGTGGGGCTGTGGAAGGGCTGCCTAGGGAAGGTGATGGCCAGCAAGAGCTTTCAGTGCTAGCCCCTTTCGTGTGGGAGCAGTGGCTGGACGTTTTGAATTTCGGAGCTGGGCTGTGGCTGTGCCGAGAAGGAACGTCCCCACTGTGCTGTGGCTAGGAAGCTCAGAGCGGCAGTGCTTGTGGGGCTGTGGAAGGGCTGCCTAGGGCAGGTGATGGCCAGCAAGAGCTTTCAGTGCTAGCCCCTTTGGTGTGGGAGCAGTGGCTGGACGTTTTGAATTTCGGAGCTGGGCTCTGGCTGTGCTAAGATGGAACATCCCCACTGTGCTGTGGCTAGGAAGCTCAGAGCCCCGGTGCTTGTGGGGCTGTGGAAGGGCTGCCTAGGGCAGGTGATGGCCAGCAAGAGCTTTCAGTGCTAGCCCCTTTGGTGTGGGAGCAGTGGCTGGACGTTTTGAATTTCGGAGCTGGGCTCTGGCTGTGCTGAGAAGGAACGTCCCCACTGTGCTGTGGCTAGGAAGCTCAGAGCGCCAGTGCTTGTGGGGCTGTGGAAGGGCTGCCTAGGGCAGGTGCTGGCCAGCAAGAGCTTTCAGTGCTAGCCCCTTTGGTGTGGGAGCGGTGGCTGGAGGTTTCCAACTTGGGAGCTGGGCTGTGGCTGTGCTGAGAAGGAACGTCCCCACTGTGCTGTGGCTAGGAAGCTCAGAGCGCCAGTGCTTGTGGGGCTGTGGAAGGGCGGCCTAGGGAAGGTGATGGCCAGCAAGAGCTTTCAGTGCTAGCCCCTTTGGTGTGGGAGCAGTGGCTGGACGTTTTGAATTTCGGAGCTGGGCTCTGGCTGTGCTGAGAAGGAACGTCCCCACTGTGCTGTGGCTAGGAAGCTCAGAGCGCCAGTGCTTGTGGGGCTGTGGAAGGGCTGCCTAGGGAAGGTGATGGCCAGCAAGAGCTTTCAGTGCTAGCCCCTTTCGTGTGGGAGCAGTGGCTGGACGTTTTGAATTTCGGAGCTGGGCTGTGGCTGTGCTGAGAAGGAACGTCCCCACTGTGCTGTGGCTAGGAAGCTCAGAGCCCCGGTGCTTGTGGGGCTGTGGAAGGGCTGCGTAGGGCAGGTGATGGCCAGCAAGAGCTTTCAGTGCTAGCCCCTTTGGTGTGGGAGCAGTGGCTGGACGTTGTGAATTTCGGAGCTGGGCTCTGGCTGTGCTGAGAAGGAACGTCCCCATTGTGCTGTGGCTAGGAAGCTCAGAGCCCCGGTGCTTGTGGGGCTGTGGAAGGGCTGCCTAGGGCAGGTGCTGGCCAGCAAGAGCTTTCAGTGCTAGCCCCTTTGGTGTGGGAGCAGTGGCTGGACGTTTCCAACTTGGGAGCTGGGCTGTGGCTGTGCTGAGAAGGAACGTCCCCACTGTGCTGTGGCTAGGAAGCTCAGAGCGCCAGTGCTTGTGGGGCTGTGGAAGGGCTGCCTAGGGAAGGTGATGGCCAGCAAGAGCTTTCAGTGCTAGCCCCTTTGGTGTGGGAGCAGTGGCTGGACGTTTCGAATTTCGGAGCTGGGCTCTGGCTGTGCTGAGAAGGAACGTCCCCACTGTGCTGTGGCTAGGAAGCTCAGAGCGCCAGTGCTTGTGGGGCTGTGGAAGGGCTGCCTAGGGAAGGTGCTGGCCAGCAAGAGCTTTCAGTGCTAGCCCCTTTCGTGTGGGAGCAGTGGCTGGACGTTTTGAATTTCGGAGCTGGGCTCTGGCTGTGCTGAGATGGAACATCCCCACTGTGCTGTGGCTAGGAAGCTCAGAGCCCCGGTGCTTGTGGGGCTGTGGAAGGGCTGCCTAGGGCAGGTGATGGCCAGCAAGAGCTTTCAGTGCTAGCCCCTTTGGTGTGGGAGCAGTGGCTGGACGTTTTGAATTTCGGAGCTGGGCTCTGGCTGTGCTGAGAAGGAACGTCCCCACTGTGCTGTGGCTAGGAAGCTCAGAGCGCCAGTGCTTGTGGGGCTGTGGAAGGGCTGCCTAGGGCAGGTGCTGGCCAGCAAGAGCTTTCAGTGCTAGCCCCTTTCGTGTGGGAGCAGTGGCTGGACGTTTTGAATTTCGGAGCTGGGCTCTGGCTGTGCTGAGAAGGAACGTCCCCACTGTGCTGTGGCTAGGAAGCTCAGAGCGCCAGTGCTTGTGGGGCTGTGGAAGGGCTGCCTAGGGCAGGTGCTGGCCAGCAAGAGCTTTCAGTGCTAGCCCCTTTGGTGTGGGAGCAGTGGCTGGACGTTTTGAATTTCGGAGCTGGGCTCTGGCTGTGCTGAGAAGGAACGTCCCCACTGTGCTGTGGCTAGGAAGCTCAGAGCCCCGGTGCTTGTGGGGCTGTGGAAGGGCTGCCTAGGGCAGGTGATGGCCAGCAAGAGCTTTCAGTGCTAGCCCCTTTGGTGTGGGAGCAGTGGCTGGACGTTTTGAATTTCGGAGCTGGGCTGTGGCTGTGCTGAGAAGGAACGTCCCCACTGTGCTGTGGCTAGGAAGCTCAGAGCCCCGGTGCTTGTGGGGCTGTGGAAGGGCTGCCTAGGGCAGGTGATGGCCAGCAAGAGCTTTCAGTGCTAGCCCCTTTGGTGTGGGAGCAGTGGCTGGACGTTTTGAATTTCGGAGCTGGGCTCTGGCTGTGCTGAGATGGAACATCCCCACTGTGCTGTGGCTAGGAAGCTCAGAGCCCTGGTGCTTGTGGGGCTGTGGAAGGGCTGCCTAGGGAAGGTGATGGCCAGCAAGAGCTTTCAGTGCTAGCCCCTTTGGTGTGGGAGCAGTGGCTGGACGTTTTGAATTTCGGAGCTGGGCTCTGGCTGTGCCGAGAAGGAACGTCCCCACTGTGCTGTGGCTAGGAAGCTCAGAGCGCCAGTGCTTGTGGGGCTGTGGAAGGGCTGCGTAGGGCAGGTGATGGCCAGCAAGAGCTTTCAGTGCTAGCCCCTTTCGTGTCGGAGCAGTGGCTGGACGTTTTGAATTTCGGAGCTGGGCTCTGGCTGTGCTGAGAAGGAACGTCCCCACTGTGCTGTGGCTAGGAAGCTCAGAGCCCCGGTGCTTGTGGGGCTGTGGAAGGGCTGCCTAGGGCAGGTGATGGCCAGCAAGAGCTTTCAGTGCTAGCCCCTTTGGTGTGGGAGCAGTGGCTGGACGTTTTGAATTTCGGAGCTGGGCTGTGGCTGTGCTGAGAAGGAACGTCCCCACTGTGCTGTGGCTAGGAAGCTCAGAGCCCCGGTGCTTGTGGGGCTGCGGAAGGGCTGCCTAGGGCAGGTGCTGGCCAGCAAGAGCTTTCAGTGCTAGCCCCTTTGGTGTGGGAGCAGTGGCTGGACGTTTTGAATTTCGGAGCTGGGCTGTGGCTGTGCTGAGAAGGAACGTCCCCACTGTGCTGTGGCTAGGAAGCTCAGAGCGCCAGTGCTTGTGGGGCTGTGGAAGGGCTGCCTAGGGAAGGTGATGGCCAGCAAGAGCTTTCAGTGCTAGCCCCTTTGGTGTGGGAGCAGTGGCTGGACGTTTTGAATTTCGGAGCTGGGCTCTGGCTGTGCCGAGAAGGAACGTCCCCACTGTGCTGTGGCTAGGAAGCTCAGAGCCCCGGTGCTTGTGGGGCTGTGGAAGGGCTGCCTAGGGAAGGTGCTGGCCAGCAAGAGCTTTCAGTTCTAGCCCCTTTGGTGTGGGAGCAGTGGCTGGACGTTTCGAATTTCGGAGCTGAGCTGTGGCTGTGCTGAGAAGGAACGTCCCCACTGTGCTGTGGCTAGGAAGCTCAGAGCGCCAGTGCTTGTGGGGCTGTGGAAGGGCTGCCTAGGGCAGGTGATGGCCAGCAAGAGCTTTCAGTGCTAGCCCCTTTGGTGTGGGAGCAGTGGCTGGAGGTTTCCAACTTGGGAGCTGGGCTGTGGCTGTGCTGAGAAGGAACGTCCCCACTGTGCTGTGGCTAGGAAGCTCAGAGCCCCGGTGCTTGTGGGGCTGTGGAAGGGCTGCCTAGGGAAGGTGCTGGCCAGCAAGAGCTTTCAGTGCTAGCCCCTTTGGTGTGGGAGCAGTGGCTGGACGTTTTGAATTTCGGAGCTGGGCTGTGGCTGTGCTGAGAAGGAACGTCCCCACTGTGCTGTGGCTAGGAAGCTCAGAGCGCCAGTGCTTGTGGGGCTGTGGAAGGGCTGCCTAGGGCAGGTGCTGGCCAGCAAGAGCTTTCAGTGCTAGCCCCTTTCGTGTGGGAGCAGTGGCTGGAGGTTTCCAACTTGGGAGCTGGGCTGTGGCTGTGCTGAGAAGGAACGTCCCCACTGTGCTGTGGCTAGGAAGCTCAGAGCGCCAGTGCTTGTGGGGCTGTGGAAGGGCTGCCTAGGGAAGGTGCTGGCCAGCAAGAGCTTTCAGTGCTAGCCCCTTTGGTGTGGGAGCAGTGGCTGGACGTTTTGAATTTCGGAGCTGGGCTCTGGCTGTGCTGAGATGGAACATCCCTACTGTGCTGTGGCTAGGAAGCTCAGAGCGCCAGTGCTTGTGGGGCTGTGGAAGGGCTGCCTAGGGCAGGTGATGGCCAGCAAGAGCTTTCAGTGCTAGCCCCTTTCGTGTGGGAGCAGTGGCTGGACGTTTTGAATTTCGGAGCTGGGCTGTGGCTGTGCTGAGAAGGAACGTCCCCACTGTGCTGTGGCTAGGAAGCTCAGAGCCCCGGTGCTTGTGGGGCTGTGGAAGGGCTGCGTAGGGCAGGTGCTGGCCAGCAAGAGCTTTCAGTGCTAGCCCCTTTCGTGTGGGAGCAGTGGCTGGAGGTTTCCAACTTGGGAGCTGGGCTGTGGCTGTGCTGAGAAGGAACGTCCCCACTGTGCTGTGGCTAGGAAGCTCAGAGCGCCAGTGCTTGTGGGGCTGTGGAAGGGCGGCCTAGGGAAGGTGCTGGCCAGCAAGAGCTTTCAGTGCTAGCCCCTTTCGTGTGGGAGCAGTGGCTGGACGTTTTGAATTTCGGAGCTGGGCTCTGGCTGTGCTGAGATGGAACATCCCACTGTGCTGTGGCTAGGAAGCTCAGAGCGCCAGTGCTTGTGGGGCTGTGGAAGGGCTGCCTAGGGCAGGTGATGGCCAGCAAGAGCTTTCAGTGCTAGCCCCTTTCGTGTGGGAGCAGTGGCTGGACGTTTTGAATTTCGGAGCTGGGCTGTGGCTGTGCTGAGAAGGAACGTCCCCACTGTGCTGTGGCTAGGAAGCTCAGAGCGCCAGTGCTTGTGGGGCTGTGGAAGGGCTGCGTAGGGCAGGTGATGGCCAGCAAGAGCTTTCAGTGCTAGCCCCTTTGGTGTGGGAGCAGTGGCTGGACGTTTTGAATTTCGGAGCTGGGCTCTGGCTGTGCTGAGAAGGAACGTCCCCATTGTGCTGTGGCTAGGAAGCTCAGAGCCCCGGTGCTTGTGGGGCTGTGGAAGGGCTGCCTAGGGCAGGTGCTGGCCAGCAAGAGCTTTCAGTGCTAGCCCCTTTGGTGTGGGAGCAGTGGCTGGACGTTTCCAACTTGGGAGCTGGGCTCTGGCTGTGCTGAGAAGGAACGTCCCCACTGTGCTGTGGCTAGGAAGCTCAGAGCGCCAGTGCTTGTGGGGCTGTGGAAGGGCTGCCTAGGGAAGGTGATGGCCAGCAAGAGCTTTCAGTGCTAGCCCCTTTGGTGTGGGAGCAGTGGCTGGACGTTTCGAATTTCGGAGCTGGGCTCTGGCTGTGCTGAGAAGGAACGTCCCCACTGTGCTGTGGCTAGGAAGCTCAGAGCGCCAGTGCTTGTGGGGCTGTGGAAGGGCTGCCTAGGGAAGGTGCTGGCCAGCAAGAGCTTTCAGTGCTAGCCCCTTTCGTGTGGGAGCAGTGGCTGGACGTTTTGAATTTCGGAGCTGGGCTCTGGCTGTGCTGAGATGGAACATCCCCATTGTGCTGTGGCTAGGAAGCTCAGAGCCCCGGTGCTTGTGGGGCTGTGGAAGGGCTGCCTAGGGCAGGTGATGGCCAGCAAGAGCTTTCAGTGCTAGCCCCTTTGGTGTGGGAGCAGTGGCTGGACGTTTTGAATTTCGGAGCTGGGCTGTGGCTGTGGTGAGAAGGAACGTCCCCACTGTGCTGTGGCTAGGAAGCTCAGAGCGCCAGTGCTTGTGGGGCTGTGGAAGGGCTGCCTAGGGCAGGTGCTGGCCAGCAAGAGCTTTCAGTGCTAGCCCCTTTGGTGTGGGAGCAGTGGCTGGACGTTTTGAATTTCGGAGCTGGGCTCTGGCTGTGCTGAGAAGGAACGTCCCCACTGTGCTGTGGCTAGGAAGCTCAGAGCGCCAGTGCTTGTGGGGCTGTGGAAGGGCTGCCTAGGGCAGGTGATGGCCAGCAAGAGCTTTCAGTGCTAGCCCCTTTGGTGTGGGTGCAGTGGCTGGACGTTTTGAATTTCGGAGCTGGGCTCTGGCTGTGCTGAGAAGGAACGTCCCCACTGTGCTGTGGCTAGGAAGCTCAGAGCCCCGGTGCTTGTGGGGCTGTGGAAGGGCTGCCTAGGGCAGGTGATGGCCAGCAAGAGCTTTCAGTGCTAGCCCCTTTGGTGTGGGAGCAGTGGCTGGACGTTTTGAATTTCGGAGCTGGGCTGTGGCTGTGCTGAGAAGGAACGTCCCCATTGTGCTGTGGCTAGGAAGCTCAGAGCCCCGGTGCTTGTGGGGCTGTGGAAGGGCTGCCTAGGGCAGGTGATGGCCAGCAAGAGCTTTCAGTGCTAGCCCCTTTGGTGTGGGAGCAGTGGCTGGACGTTTTGAATTTCGGAGCTGGGCTCTGGCTGTGCTGAGATGGAACATCCCCACTGTGCTGTGGCTAGGAAGCTCAGAGCCCCGGTGCTTGTGGGGCTGTGGAAGGGCTGCCTAGGGAAGGTGATGGCCAGCAAGAGCTTTCAGTGCTAGCCCCTTTGGTGTGGGAGCAGTGGCTGGACGTTTTGAATTTCGGAGCTGGGCTCTGGCTGTGCCGAGAAGGAACGTCCCCACTGTGCTGTGGCTAGGAAGCTCAGAGCGCCAGTGCTTGTGGGGCTGTGGAAGGGCTGCGTAGGGCAGGTGATGGCCAGCAAGAGCTTTCAGTGCTAGCCCCTTTCGTGTCGGAGCAGTGGCTGGACGTTTTGAATTTCGGAGCTGGGCTGTGGCTGTGCCGAGAAGGAACGTCCCCACTGTGCTGTGGCTAGGAAGCTCAGAGCCCCGGTGCTTGTGGGGCTGTGGAAGGGCTGCCTAGGGCAGGTGATGGCCAGCAAGAGCTTTCAGTGCTAGCCCCTTTGGTGTGGGAGCAGTGGCTGGACGTTTTGAATTTCGGAGCTGGGCTCTGGCTGTGCTGAGAAGGAACGTCCCCACTGTGCTGTGGCTAGGAAGCTCAGAGCCCCGGTGCTTGTGGGGCTGTGGAAGGGCTGCCTAGGGAAGGTGATGGCCAGCAAGAGCTTTCAGTGCTAGCCCCTTTCGTGTGGGAGCAGTGGCTGGACGTTTTGAATTTCGGAGCTGGGCTCTGGCTGTGCCGAGAAGGAACGTCCCCACTGTGCTGTGGCTAGGAAGCTCAGAGCCCCGGTGCTTGTGGGGCTGTGGAAGGGCTGCCTAGGGAAGGTGCTGGCCAGCAAAAGCTTTCAGTGCTAGCCCCTTTGGTGTGGGAGCAGTGGCTGGACGTTTCGAATTTCGGAGCTGAGCTGTGGCTGTGCCGAGAAGGAACGTCCCCACTGTGCTGTGGCTAGGAAGCTCAGAGCGCCAGTGCTTGTGGGGCTGTGGAAGGGCTGCGTAGGGCAGGTGATGGCCAGCAAGAGCTTTCAGTGCTAGCCCCTTTGGTGTGGGAGCAGTGGCTGGACGTTTTGAATTTCGGAGCTGGGCTCTGGCTGTGCTGAGATGGAACATCCCCACTGTGCTGTGGCTAGGAAGCTCAGAGCCCCGGTGCTTGTGGGGCTGTGGAAGGGCTGCCTAGGGAAGGTGATGGCCAGCAAGAGCTTTCAGTGCTAGCCCCTTTGGTGTGGGAGCAGTGGCTGGACGTTTTGAATTTCGGAGCTGGGCTGTGGCTGTGCCGAGAAGGAACGTCCCCACTGTGCTGTGGCTAGGAAGCTCAGAGCGCCAGTGCTTGTGGGGCTGTGGAAGGGCTGCCTAGGGCAGGTGAGGGCCAGCAAGAGCTTTCAGTGCTAGCCCCTTTGGTGTGGGAGCAGTGGCTGGACGTTTTGAATTTCGGAGCTGGGCTCTGGCTGTGCTGAGAAGGAACGTCCCCACTGTGCTGTGGCTAGGAAGCTCAGAGCGCCAGTGCTTGTGGGGCTGTGGAAGGGCTGCCTAGGGCAGGTGCTGGCCAGCAAGAGCTTTCAGTGCTAGCCCCTTTCATGTGGGAGCAGTGGCTGGAGGTTTCCAACTTGGGAGCTGGGCTGTGGCTGTGCTGAGAAGGAACGTCCCCACTGTGCTGTGGCTAGGAAGCTCAGAGCGCCAGTGCTTGTGGGGCTGTGGAAGGGCTGCCTAGGGCAGGTGATGGCCAGCAAGAGCTTTCAGTGCTAGCCCCTTTGTTGTGGGAGCAGTGGCTGGACGTTTTGAATTTCGGAGCTGGGCTCTGGCTGTGCTGAGATGGAACATCCCCACTGTGCTGTGGCTAGGAAGCTCAGAGCGCCAGTGCTTGTGGGGCTGTGGAAGGGCTGCCTAGGGCAGGTGATGGCCAGCAAGAGCTTTCAGTGCTAGCCCCTTTCGTGTGGGAGCAGTGGCTGGACGTTTTGAATTTCGGAGCTGGGCTCTGGCTGTGCTGAGAAGGAACGTCCCCACTGTGCTGTGGCTAGGAAGCTCAGAGCGCCAGTGCTTGTGGGGCTGTGGAAGGGCTGCCTAGGGCAGGTGCTGGCCAGCAAGAGCTTTCAGTGCTAGCCCCTTTGGTGTGGGAGCAGTGGCTGGACGTTTTGAATTTCGGAGCTGGGCTCTGGCTGTGCTGAGAAGGAACGTCCCCACTGTGCTGTGGCTAGGAAGCTCAGAGCGCCAGTGCTTGTGGGGCTGTGGAAGGGCTGCCTAGGGCAGGTGATGGCCAGCAAGAGCTTTCAGTGCTAGCCCCTTTGGTGTGGGAGCAGTGGCTGGACGTTTTGAATTTCGGAGCTGGGCTGTGGCTGTGCCGAGAAGGAACGTCCCCATTGTGCTGTGGCTAGGAAGCTCAGAGCCCCGGTGCTTGTGGGGCTGTGGAAGGGCTGCCTAGGGCAGGTGCTGGCCAGCAAGAGCTTTCAGTGCTAGCCCCTTTGGTGTGGGAGCAGTGGCTGGACGTTTTGAATTTCGGAGCTGGGCTGTGGCTGTGCCGAGAAGGAACGTCCCCACTGTGCTGTGGCTAGGAAGCTCAGAGCGCCAGTGCTTGTGGGGCTGTGGAAGGGCTGCCTAGGGCAGGTGATGGCCAGCAAGAGCTTTCAGTGCTAGCCCCTTTGGTGTGGGAGCAGTGGCTGGACGTTTTGAATTTCGGAGCTAGGCTGTGGTTGTGCTGAGAAGGAACGTCCCCACTGTGCTGTGGCTAGGAAGCTCAGAGCGCCAGTGCTTGTGGGGCTGTGGAAGGGCTGCCTAGGGCAGGTGCTGGCCAGCAAGAGCTTTCAGTGCTAGCCCCTTTGGTGTGGGAGCAGTGGCTGGACGTTTCCAACTTGAGAGCTGGGCTGTGGCTGTGCTGAGAAGGAACGTCCCCACTGTGCTGTGGCTAGGAAGCTCAGAGCCCCGGTGCTTGTGGGGCTGTGGAAGGGCTGCCTAGGGAAGGTGATGGCCAGCAAGAGCTTTCAGTTCTAGCCCCTTTGGTGTGGGAGCAGTGGCTGGACGTTTCGAATTTCGGAGCTGAGCTGTGGCTGTGCTGAGAAGGAACGTCCCCACTGTGCTGTGGCTAGGAAGCTCAGAGCGCCAGTGCTTGTGGGGCTGTGGAAGGGCTGCCTAGGGCAGGTGATGGCCAGCAAGAGCTTTCAGTGCTAGCCCCTTTGGTGTGGGAGCAGTGGCTGGAGGTTTCCAACTTGGGAGCTGGGCTGTGGCTGTGCTGAGAAGGAACGTCCCCACTGTGCTGTGGCTAGGAAGCTCAGAGCCCCGGTGCTTGTGGGGCTGTGGAAGGGCTGCCTAGGGAAGGTGCTGGCCAGCAAGAGCTTTCAGTGCTAGCCCCTTTGGTGTGGGAGCAGTGGCTGGACGTTTTGAATTTCGGAGCTGGGCTGTGGCTGTGCTGAGAAGGAACGTCCCCACTGTGCTGTGGCTAGGAAGCTCAGAGCGCCAGTGCTTGTGGGGCTGTGGAAGGGCTGCCTAGGGCAGGTGCTGGCCAGCAAGAGCTTTCAGTGCTAGCCCCTTTCGTGTGGGAGCAGTGGCTGGAGGTTTCCAACTTGGGAGCTGGGCTGTGGCTGTGCTGAGAAGGAACGTCCCCACTGTGCTGTGGCTAGGAAGCTCAGAGCGCCAGTGCTTGTGGGGCTGTGGAAGGGCTGCCTAGGGAAGGTGCTGGCCAGCAAGAGCTTTCAGTGCTAGCCCCTTTGGTGTGGGAGCAGTGGCTGGACGTTTTGAATTTCGGAGCTGGGCTCTGGCTGTGCTGAGATGGAACATCCCTACTGTGCTGTGGCTAGGAAGCTCAGAGCGCCAGTGCTTGTGGGGCTGTGGAAGGGCTGCCTAGGGCAGGTGATGGCCAGCAAGAGCTTTCAGTGCTAGCCCCTTTCGTGTGGGAGCAGTGGCTGGACGTTTTGAATTTCGGAGCTGGGCTGTGGCTGTGCTGAGAAGGAACGTCCCCACTGTGCTGTGGCTAGGAAGCTCAGAGCCCCGGTGCTTGTGGGGCTGTGGAAGGGCTGCGTAGGGCAGGTGCTGGCCAGCAAGAGCTTTCAGTGCTAGCCCCTTTCGTGTGGGAGCAGTGGCTGGAGGTTTCCAACTTGGGAGCTGGGCTGTGGCTGTGCTGAGAAGGAACGTCCCCACTGTGCTGTGGCTAGGAAGCTCAGAGCGCCAGTGCTTGTGGGGCTGTGGAAGGGCGGCCTAGGGAAGGTGCTGGCCAGCAAGAGCTTTCAGTGCTAGCCCCTTTCGTGTGGGAGCAGTGGCTGGACGTTTTGAATTTCGGAGCTGGGCTCTGGCTGTGCTGAGATGGAACATCCCACTGTGCTGTGGCTAGGAAGCTCAGAGCGCCAGTGCTTGTGGGGCTGTGGAAGGGCTGCCTAGGGCAGGTGATGGCCAGCAAGAGCTTTCAGTGCTAGCCCCTTTGGTGTGGGAGCAGTGGCTGGACGTTTTGAATTTCGGAGCTGGGCTGTGGCTGTGCTGAGAAGGAACGTCCCCACTGTGCTGTGGCTAGGAAGCTCAGAGCGCCAGTGCTTGTGGGGCTGTGGAAGGGCTGCCTAGGGCAGGTGATGGCCAGCAAGAGCTTTCAGTGCTAGCCCCTTTGGTGTGGGAGCAGTGGCTGGACGTTTTGAATTTCGGAGCTGGGCTCTGGCTGTGCTGAGAAGGAACGTCCCCATTGTGCTGTGGCTAGGAAGCTCAGAGCCCCGGTGCTTGTGGGGCTGTGGAAGGGCTGCCTAGGGCAGGTGCTGGCCAGCAAGAGCTTTCAGTGCTAGCCCCTTTGGTGTGGGAGCAGTGGCTGGACGTTTCCAACTTGGGAGCTGGGCTCTGGCTGTGCTGAGAAGGAACGTCCCCACTGTGCTGTGGCTAGGAAGCTCAGAGCGCCAGTGCTTGTGGGGCTGTGGAAGGGCTGCCTAGGGAAGGTGATGGCCAGCAAGAGCTTTCAGTGCTAGCCCCTTTGGTGTGGGAGCAGTGGCTGGACGTTTCGAATTTCGGAGCTGGGCTCTGGCTGTGCTGAGAAGGAACGTCCCCACTGTGCTGTGGCTAGGAAGCTCAGAGCGCCAGTGCTTGTGGGGCTGTGGAAGGGCTGCCTAGGGAAGGTGCTGGCCAGCAAGAGCTTTCAGTGCTAGCCCCTTTCGTGTGGGAGCAGTGGCTGGACGTTTTGAATTTCGGAGCTGGGCTCTGGCTGTGCTGAGATGGAACATCCCCATTGTGCTGTGGCTAGGAAGCTCAGAGCCCCGGTGCTTGTGGGGCTGTGGAAGGGCTGCCTAGGGCAGGTGATGGCCAGCAAGAGCTTTCAGTGCTAGCCCCTTTGGTGTGGGAGCAGTGGCTGGACGTTTTGAATTTCGGAGCTGGGCTGTGGCTGTGGTGAGAAGGAACGTCCCCACTGTGCTGTGGCTAGGAAGCTCAGAGCGCCAGTGCTTGTGGGGCTGTGGAAGGGCTGCCTAGGGCAGGTGCTGGCCAGCAAGAGCTTTCAGTGCTAGCCCCTTTGGTGTGGGAGCAGTGGCTGGACGTTTTGAATTTCGGAGCTGGGCTCTGGCTGTGCTGAGAAGGAACGTCCCCACTGTGCTGTGGCTAGGAAGCTCAGAGCGCCAGTGCTTGTGGGGCTGTGGAAGGGCTGCCTAGGGCAGGTGATGGCCAGCAAGAGCTTTCAGTGCTAGCCCCTTTGGTGTGGGTGCAGTGGCTGGACGTTTTGAATTTCGGAGCTGGGCTCTGGCTGTGCTGAGAAGGAACGTCCCCACTGTGCTGTGGCTAGGAAGCTCAGAGCCCCGGTGCTTGTGGGGCTGTGGAAGGGCTGCCTAGGGCAGGTGATGGCCAGCAAGAGCTTTCAGTGCTAGCCCCTTTGGTGTGGGAGCAGTGGCTGGACGTTTTGAATTTCGGAGCTGGGCTGTGGCTGTGCTGAGAAGGAACGTCCCCATTGTGCTGTGGCTAGGAAGCTCAGAGCCCCGGTGCTTGTGGGGCTGTGGAAGGGCTGCCTAGGGCAGGTGATGGCCAGCAAGAGCTTTCAGTGCTAGCCCCTTTGGTGTGGGAGCAGTGGCTGGACGTTTTGAATTTCGGAGCTGGGCTCTGGCTGTGCTGAGATGGAACATCCCCACTGTGCTGTGGCTAGGAAGCTCAGAGCCCCGGTGCTTGTGGGGCTGTGGAAGGGCTGCCTAGGGAAGGTGATGGCCAGCAAGAGCTTTCAGTGCTAGCCCCTTTGGTGTGGGAGCAGTGGCTGGACGTTTTGAATTTCGGAGCTGGGCTCTGGCTGTGCCGAGAAGGAACGTCCCCACTGTGCTGTGGCTAGGAAGCTCAGAGCGCCAGTGCTTGTGGGGCTGTGGAAGGGCTGCGTAGGGCAGGTGATGGCCAGCAAGAGCTTTCAGTGCTAGCCCCTTTCGTGTCGGAGCAGTGGCTGGACGTTTTGAATTTCGGAGCTGGGCTGTGGCTGTGCCGAGAAGGAACGTCCCCACTGTGCTGTGGCTAGGAAGCTCAGAGCCCCGGTGCTTGTGGGGCTGTGGAAGGGCTGCCTAGGGCAGGTGATGGCCAGCAAGAGCTTTCAGTGCTAGCCCCTTTGGTGTGGGAGCAGTGGCTGGACGTTTTGAATTTCGGAGCTGGGCTCTGGCTGTGCTGAGAAGGAACGTCCCCACTGTGCTGTGGCTAGGAAGCTCAGAGCCCCGGTGCTTGTGGGGCTGTGGAAGGGCTGCCTAGGGAAGGTGATGGCCAGCAAGAGCTTTCAGTGCTAGCCCCTTTCGTGTGGGAGCAGTGGCTGGACGTTTTGAATTTCGGAGCTGGGCTCTGGCTGTGCCGAGAAGGAACGTCCCCACTGTGCTGTGGCTAGGAAGCTCAGAGCCCCGGTGCTTGTGGGGCTGTGGAAGGGCTGCCTAGGGAAGGTGCTGGCCAGCAAAAGCTTTCAGTTCTAGCCCCTTTGGTGTGGGAGCAGTGGCTGGACGTTTCGAATTTCGGAGCTGAGCTGTGGCTGTGCCGAGAAGGAACGTCCCCACTGTGCTGTGGCTAGGAAGCTCAGAGCGCCAGTGCTTGTGGGGCTGTGGAAGGGCTGCGTAGGGCAGGTGATGGCCAGCAAGAGCTTTCAGTGCTAGCCCCTTTGGTGTGGGAGCAGTGGCTGGACGTTTTGAATTTCGGAGCTGGGCTCTGGCTGTGCTGAGATGGAACATCCCCACTGTGCTGTGGCTAGGAAGCTCAGAGCCCCGGTGCTTGTGGGGCTGTGGAAGGGCTGCCTAGGGAAGGTGATGGCCAGCAAGAGCTTTCAGTGCTAGCCCCTTTGGTGTGGGAGCAGTGGCTGGACGTTTTGAATTTCGGAGCTGGGCTGTGGCTGTGCCGAGAAGGAACGTCCCCACTGTGCTGTGGCTAGGAAGCTCAGAGCGCCAGTGCTTGTGGGGCTGTGGAAGGGCTGCCTAGGGCAGGTGAGGGCCAGCAAGAGCTTTCAGTGCTAGCCCCTTTGGTGTGGGAGCAGTGGCTGGACGTTTTGAATTTCGGAGCTGGGCTCTGGCTGTGCTGAGAAGGAACGTCCCCACTGTGCTGTGGCTAGGAAGCTCAGAGCGCCAGTGCTTGTGGGGCTGTGGAAGGGCTGCCTAGGGCAGGTGCTGGCCAGCAAGAGCTTTCAGTGCTAGCCCCTTTCATGTGGGAGCAGTGGCTGGAGGTTTCCAACTTGGGAGCTGGGCTGTGGCTGTGCTGAGAAGGAACGTCCCCACTGTGCTGTGGCTAGGAAGCTCAGAGCGCCAGTGCTTGTGGGGCTGTGGAAGGGCTGCCTAGGGCAGGTGATGGCCAGCAAGAGCTTTCAGTGCTAGCCCCTTTGTTGTGGGAGCAGTGGCTGGACGTTTTGAATTTCGGAGCTGGGCTCTGGCTGTGCTGAGATGGAACATCCCCACTGTGCTGTGGCTAGGAAGCTCAGAGCGCCAGTGCTTGTGGGGCTGTGGAAGGGCTGCCTAGGGCAGGTGATGGCCAGCAAGAGCTTTCAGTGCTAGCCCCTTTCGTGTGGGAGCAGTGGCTGGACGTTTTGAATTTCGGAGCTGGGCTCTGGCTGTGCTGAGAAGGAACGTCCCCACTGTGCTGTGGCTAGGAAGCTCAGAGCGCCAGTGCTTGTGGGGCTGTGGAAGGGCTGCCTAGGGCAGGTGCTGGCCAGCAAGAGCTTTCAGTGCTAGCCCCTTTGGTGTGGGAGCAGTGGCTGGACGTTTTGAATTTCGGAGCTGGGCTCTGGCTGTGCTGAGAAGGAACGTCCCCACTGTGCTGTGGCTAGGAAGCTCAGAGCGCCAGTGCTTGTGGGGCTGTGGAAGGGCTGCCTAGGGCAGGTGATGGCCAGCAAGAGCTTTCAGTGCTAGCCCCTTTGGTGTGGGAGCAGTGGCTGGACGTTTTGAATTTCGGAGCTGGGCTGTGGCTGTGCCGAGAAGGAACGTCCCCATTGTGCTGTGGCTAGGAAGCTCAGAGCCCCGGTGCTTGTGGGGCTGTGGAAGGGCTGCCTAGGGCAGGTGCTGGCCAGCAAGAGCTTTCAGTGCTAGCCCCTTTGGTGTGGGAGCAGTGGCTGGACGTTTTGAATTTCGGAGCTGGGCTGTGGCTGTGCCGAGAAGGAACGTCCCCACTGTGCTGTGGCTAGGAAGCTCAGAGCGCCAGTGCTTGTGGGGCTGTGGAAGGGCTGCCTAGGGCAGGTGATGGCCAGCAAGAGCTTTCAGTGCTAGCCCCTTTGGTGTGGGAGCAGTGGCTGGACGTTTTGAATTTCGGAGCTAGGCTGTGGTTGTGCTGAGAAGGAACGTCCCCACTGTGCTGTGGCTAGGAAGCTCAGAGCGCCAGTGCTTGTGGGGCTGTGGAAGGGCTGCCTAGGGCAGGTGCTGGCCAGCAAGAGCTTTCAGTGCTAGCCCCTTTGGTGTGGGAGCAGTGGCTGGACGTTTCCAACTTGAGAGCTGGGCTGTGGCTGTGCTGAGAAGGAACGTCCCCATTGTGCTGTGGCTAGGAAGCTCAGAGCCCCGGTGCTTGTGGGGCTGTGGAAGGGCTGCCTAGGGCAGGTGATGGCCAGCAAGAGCTTTCAGTGCTAGCCCCTTTGGTGTGGGAGCAGTGGCTGGACGTTTTGAATTTCGGAGCTGGGCTCTGGCTGTGCTGAGAAGGAACGTCCCCACTGTGCTGTGGCTAGGAAGCTCAGAGCCCCGGTGCTTGTGGGGCTGTGGAAGGGCTGCCTAGGGAAGGTGATGGCCAGCAAGAGCTTTCAGTGCTAGCCCCTTTGGTGTGGGAGCAGTGGCTGGACGTTTTGAATTTCGGAGCTGGGCTGTGGCTGTGCTGAGAAGGAACGTCCCCACTGTGCTGTGGCTAGGAAGCTCAGAGCGCCAGTGCTTGTGGGGCTGTGGAAGGGCTGCCTAGGGCAGGTGATGGCCAGCAAGAGCTTTCAGTGCTAGCCCCTTTCGTGTGGGAGCAGTGGCTGGACGTTTTGAATTTCGGAGCTGGGCTCTGGCTGTGCTGAGAAGGAACGTCCCCACTGTGCTGTGGCTAGGAAGCTCAGAGCCCCGGTGCTTGTGGGGCTGTGGAAGGGCTGCCTAGGGAAGGTGCTGGCCAGCAAGAGCTTTCAGTGCTAGCCCCTTTGGTGTGGGAGCAGTGGCTGGACGTTTTGAATTTCGGAGCTGGGCTGTGGCTGTGCCGAGAAGGAACGTCCCCACTGTGCTGTGGCTAGGAAGCTCAGAGCGCCAGTGCTTGTGGGGCTGTGGAAGGGCTGCCTAGGGCAGGTGATGGCCAGCAAGAGCTTTCAGTGCTAGCCCCTTTGGTGTGGGAGCAGTGGCTGGACGTTTTGAATTTCGGAGCTGGGCTCTGGCTGTGCTGAGATGGAACATCCCCACTGTGCTGTGGCTAGGAAGCTCAGAGCCCCGGTGCTTGTGGGGCTGTGGAAGGGCTGCCTAGGGAAGGTGCTGGCCAGCAAGAGCTTTCAGTGCTAGCCCCTTTGGTGTGGGAGCAGTGGCTGGACGTTTTGAATTTCGGAGCTGGGCTGTGGCTGTGCCGAGAAGGAACGTCCCCACTGTGCTGTGGCTAGGAAGCTCAGAGCGCCAGTGCTTGTGGGGCTGTGGAAGGGCTGCCTAGGGCAGGTGATGGCCAGCAAGAGCTTTCAGTGCTAGCCCCTTTGGTGTGGGAGCAGTGGCTGGACGTTTCGAATTTCGGAGCTGGGCTGTGGCTGTGCTGAGAAGGAACGTCCCCACTGTGCTGTGGCTAGGAAGCTCAGAGCGCCAGTGCTTGTGGGGCTGTGGAAGGGCTGCCTAGGGAAGGTGATGGCCAGCAAGAGCTTTCAGTGCTAGCCCCTTTGGTGTGGGAGCAGTGGCTGGACGTTTTGAATTTCGGAGCTGGGCTGTGGCTGTGCCGAGAAGGAACGTCCCCACTGTGCTGTGGCTAGGAAGCTCAGAGCGCCAGTGCTTGTGGGGCTGTGGAAGGGCTGCCTAGGGCAGGTGATGGCCAGCAAGAGCTTTCAGTGCTAGCCCCTTTGGTGTGGGAGCAGTGGCTGGACGTTTTGAATTTCGGAGCTGGGCTCTGGCTGTGCTGAGAAGGAACGTCCCCACTGTGCTGTGGCTAGGAAGCTCAGAGCCCCGGTGCTTGTGGGGCTGTGGAAGGGCTGCGTAGGGCAGGTGATGGCCAGCAAGAGCTTTCAGTGCTAGCCCCTTTCGTGTGGGAGCAGTGGCTGGACGTTTTGAATTTCGGAGCTGGGCTCTGGCTGTGCTGAGAAGGAACGTCCCCATTGTGCTGTGGCTAGGAAGCTCAGAGCGGCAGTGCTTGTGGGGCTGTGGAAGGGCTGCCTAGGGCAGGTGCTGGCCAGCAAGAGCTTTCAGTGCTAGCCCCTTTGGTGTGGGAGCAGTGGCTGGACGTTTCCAACTTGGGAGCTGGGCTGTGGCTGTGCTGAGAAGGAACGTCCCCACTGTGCTGTGGCTAGGAAGCTCAGAGCCCCGGTGCTTGTGGGGCTGTGGAAGGGCTGCGTAGGGCAGGTGATGGCCAGCAAGAGCTTTCAGTGCTAGCCCCTTTGGTGTGGGAGCAGTGGCTGGACGTTTTGAATTTCGGAGCTGGGCTGTGGCTGTGCTGAGAAGGAACGTCCCCACTGTGCTGTGGCTAGGAAGCTCAGAGCGCCAGTGCTTGTGGGGCTGTGGAAGGGCTGCCTAGGGCAGGTGATGGCCAGCAAGAGCTTTCAGTGCTAGCCCCTTTCGTGTGGGAGCAGTGGCTGGACGTTTTGAATTTCGGAGCTGGGCTCTGGCTGTGCTGAGAAGGAACGTCCCCACTGTGCTGTGGCTAGGAAGCTCAGAGCCCCGGTGCTTGTGGGGCTGTGGAAGGGCTGCCTAGGGAAGGTGCTGGCCAGCAAGAGCTTTCAGTGCTAGCCCCTTTGGTGTGGGAGCAGTGGCTGGACGTTTTGAATTTCGGAGCTGGGCTGTGGCTGTGCCGAGAAGGAACGTCCCCACTGTGCTGTGGCTAGGAAGCTCAGAGCGCCAGTGCTTGTGGGGCTGTGGAAGGGCTGCCTAGGGCAGGTGATGGCCAGCAAGAGCTTTCAGTGCTAGCCCCTTTGGTGTGGGAGCAGTGGCTGGACGTTTCGAATTTCGGAGCTGGGCTGTGGCTGTGCTGAGAAGGAACGTCCCCACTGTGCTGTGGCTAGGAAGCTCAGAGCGCCAGTGCTTGTGGGGCTGTGGAAGGGCTGCCTAGGGAAGGTGATGGCCAGCAAGAGCTTTCAGTGCTAGCCCCTTTGGTGTGGGAGCAGTGGCTGGACGTTTTGAATTTCGGAGCTGGGCTGTGGCTGTGCCGAGAAGGAACGTCCCCACTGTGCTGTGGCTAGGAAGCTCAGAGCGCCAGTGCTTGTGGGGCTGTGGAAGGGCTGCCTAGGGCAGGTGATGGCCAGCAAGAGCTTTCAGTGCTAGCCCCTTTGGTGTGGGAGCAGTGGCTGGACGTTTTGAATTTCGGAGCTGGGCTCTGGCTGTGCTGAGAAGGAACGTCCCCACTGTGCTGTGGCTAGGAAGCTCAGAGCCCCGGTGCTTGTGGGGCTGTGGAAGGGCTGCGTAGGGCAGGTGATGGCCAGCAAGAGCTTTCAGTGCTAGCCCCTTTCGTGTGGGAGCAGTGGCTGGACGTTTTGAATTTCGGAGCTGGGCTCTGGCTGTGCTGAGAAGGAACGTCCCCATTGTGCTGTGGCTAGGAAGCTCAGAGCGGCAGTGCTTGTGGGGCTGTGGAAGGGCTGCCTAGGGCAGGTGCTGGCCAGCAAGAGCTTTCAGTGCTAGCCCCTTTGGTGTGGGAGCAGTGGCTGGACGTTTCCAACTTGGGAGCTGGGCTGTGGCTGTGCTGAGAAGGAACGTCCCCACTGTGCTGTGGCTAGGAAGCTCAGAGCCCCGGTGCTTGTGGGGCTGTGGAAGGGCTGCGTAGGGCAGGTGATGGCCAGCAAGAGCTTTCAGTGCTAGCCCCTTTGGTGTGGGAGCAGTGGCTGGACGTTTTGAATTTCGGAGCTGGGCTGTGGCTGTGCTGAGAAGGAACGTCCCCACTGTGCTGTGGCTAGGAAGCTCAGAGCGCCAGTGCTTGTGGGGCTGTGGAAGGGCTGCCTAGGGCAGGTGATGGCCAGCAAGAGCTTTCAGTGCTAGCCCCTTTCGTGTGGGAGCAGTGGCTGGACGTTTTGAATTTCGGAGCTGGGCTCTGGCTGTGCTGAGAAGGAACGTCCCCACTGTGCTGTGGCTAGGAAGCTCAGAGCCCCGGTGCTTGTGGGGCTGTGGAAGGGCTGCCTAGGGAAGGTGCTGGCCAGCAAGAGCTTTCAGTGCTAGCCCCTTTGGTGTGGGAGCAGTGGCTGGACGTTTTGAATTTCGGAGCTGGGCTGTGGCTGTGCCGAGAAGGAACGTCCCCACTGTGCTGTGGCTAGGAAGCTCAGAGCGCCAGTGCTTGTGGGGCTGTGGAAGGGCTGCCTAGGGCAGGTGATGGCCAGCAAGAGCTTTCAGTGCTAGCCCCTTTGGTGTGGGAGCAGTGGCTGGACGTTTTGAATTTCGGAGCTGGGCTCTGGCTGTGCTGAGATGGAACATCCCCACTGTGCTGTGGCTAGGAAGCTCAGAGCCCCGGTGCTTGTGGGGCTGTGGAAGGGCTGCCTAGGGAAGGTGCTGGCCAGCAAGAGCTTTCAGTGCTAGCCCCTTTGGTGTGGGAGCAGTGGCTGGACGTTTTGAATTTCGGAGCTGGGCTGTGGCTGTGCCGAGAAGGAACGTCCCCACTGTGCTGTGGCTAGGAAGCTCAGAGCGCCAGTGCTTGTGGGGCTGTGGAAGGGCTGCCTAGGGCAGGTGATGGCCAGCAAGAGCTTTCAGTGCTAGCCCCTTTGGTGTGGGAGCAGTGGCTGGACGTTTCGAATTTCGGAGCTGGGCTGTGGCTGTGCTGAGAAGGAACGTCCCCACTGTGCTGTGGCTAGGAAGCTCAGAGCGCCAGTGCTTGTGGGGCTGTGGAAGGGCTGCCTAGGGAAGGTGATGGCCAGCAAGAGCTTTCAGTGCTAGCCCCTTTGGTGTGGGAGCAGTGGCTGGACGTTTTGAATTTCGGAGCTGGGCTGTGGCTGTGCCGAGAAGGAACGTCCCCACTGTGCTGTGGCTAGGAAGCTCAGAGCGCCAGTGCTTGTGGGGCTGTGGAAGGGCTGCCTAGGGCAGGTGATGGCCAGCAAGAGCTTTCAGTGCTAGCCCCTTTGGTGTGGGAGCAGTGGCTGGACGTTTTGAATTTCGGAGCTGGGCTCTGGCTGTGCTGAGAAGGAACGTCCCCACTGTGCTGTGGCTAGGAAGCTCAGAGCCCCGGTGCTTGTGGGGCTGTGGAAGGGCTGCGTAGGGCAGGTGATGGCCAGCAAGAGCTTTCAGTGCTAGCCCCTTTCGTGTGGGAGCAGTGGCTGGACGTTTTGAATTTCGGAGCTGGGCTCTGGCTGTGCTGAGAAGGAACGTCCCCATTGTGCTGTGGCTAGGAAGCTCAGAGCGGCAGTGCTTGTGGGGCTGTGGAAGGGCTGCCTAGGGCAGGTGCTGGCCAGCAAGAGCTTTCAGTGCTAGCCCCTTTGGTGTGGGAGCAGTGGCTGGACGTTTCCAACTTGGGAGCTGGGCTGTGGCTGTGCTGAGAAGGAACGTCCCCACTGTGCTGTGGCTAGGAAGCTCAGAGCCCCGGTGCTTGTGGGGCTGTGGAAGGGCTGCGTAGGGCAGGTGATGGCCAGCAAGAGCTTTCAGTGCTAGCCCCTTTGGTGTGGGAGCAGTGGCTGGACGTTTTGAATTTCGGAGCTGGGCTGTGGCTGTGCCGAGAAGGAACGTCCCCACTGTGCTGTGGCTAGGAAGCTCAGAGCCCCGGTGCTTGTGGGGCTATGGAAGGGCTGCCTAGGGCAGGTGCTGGCCAGCAAGAGCTTTCAGTGCTAGCCCCTTTGGTGTGGGAGCAGTGGCTGGACGTTTTGAATTTCGGAGCTGGGCTCTGGCTGTGCTGAGAAGGAACGTCCCCACTGTGCTGTGGCTAGGAAGCTCAGAGCGCCAGTGCTTGTGGGGCTGTGGAAGGGCTGCGTAGGGCAGGTGATGGCCAGCAAGAGCTTTCAGTGCTAGCCCCTTTGGTGTGGGAGCAGTGGCTGGACGTTTTGAATTTCGGAGCTGGGCTCTGGCTGTGCTGAGAAGGAACGTCCCCATTGTGCTGTGGCTAGGAAGCTCAGAGCCCCGGTGCTTGTGGGGCTGTGGAAGGGCTGCCTAGGGCAGGTGCTGGCCAGCAAGAGCTTTCAGTGCTAGCCCCTTTGGTGTGGGAGCAGTGGCTGGACGTTTTGAATTTCGGAGCTGGGCTCTGGCTGTGCTGAGAAGGAACGTCCCCACTGTGCTGTGGCTAGGAAGCTCAGAGCGCCAGTGCTTGTGGGGCTGTGGAAGGGCTGCCTAGGGCAGGTGCTGGCCAGCAAGAGCTTTCAGTGCTAGCCCCTTTGGTGTGGGAGCAGTGGCTGGACGTTTCCAACTTGGGAGCTGGGCTGTGGCTGTGCTGAGAAGGAACGTCCCCATTGTGCTGTGGCTAGGAAGCTCAGAACCCCGGTGCTTGTGGGGCTGTGGAAGGGCTGCCTAGGGAAGGTGATGGCCAGCAAGAGCTTTCAGTGCTAGCCCCTTTCGTGTGGGAGCAGTGGCTGGACGTTTTGAATTTCGGAGCTGGGCTCTGGCTGTGCTGAGAAGGAACGTCCCCACTGTGCTGTGGCTAGGAAGCTCAGAGCCCCGGTGCTTGTGGGGCTGTGGAAGGGCTGCCTAGGGAAGGTGCTGGCCAGCAAGAGCTTTCAGTGCTAGCCCCTTTGGTGTGGGAGCAGTGGCTGGACGTTTTGAATTTCGGAGCTGGGCTGTGGCTGTGCCGAGAAGGAACGTCCCCACTGTGCTGTGGCTAGGAAGCTCAGAGCGCCAGTGCTTGTGGGGCTGTGGAAGGGCTGCCTAGGGCAGGTGATGGCCAGCAAGAGCTTTCAGTGCTAGCCCCTTTGGTGTGGGAGCAGTGGCTGGACGTTTTGAATATCGGAGCTGGGCTCTGGCTGTGCCGAGAAGGAACGTCCCCATTGTGCTGTGGCTAGGAAGCTCAGAGCCCCGGTGCTTGTGGGGCTGTGGAAGGGCTGCCTAGGGAAGGTGCTGGCCAGCAAGAGCTTTCAGTTCTAGCCCCTTTGGTGTGGGAGCAGTGGCTGGACGTTTCGAATTTCGGAGCTGAGCTGTGGCTGTGCCGAGAAGGAACGTCCCCACTGTGCTGTGGCTAGGAAGCTCAGAGCGCCAGTGCTTGTGGGGCTGTGGAAGGGCTGCCTAGGGCAGGTGATGGCCAGCAAGAGCTTTCAGTGCTAGCCCCTTTGGTGTGGGAGCAGTGGCTGGACGTTTTGAATTTCGGAGCTGGGCTCTGGCTGTGCTGAGATGGAACATCCCCACTGTGCTGTGGCTAGGAAGCTCAGAGCCCCGGTGCTTGTGGGGCTGTGGAAGGGCTGCCTAGGGAAGGTGATGGCCAGCAAGAGCTTTCAGTGCTAGCCCCTTTGGTGTGGGAGCAGTGGCTGGACGTTTTGAATTTCGGAGCTGGGCTGTGGCTGTGCCGAGAAGGAACGTCCCCACTGTGCTGTGGCTAGGAAGCTCAGAGCGCCAGTGCTTGTGGGGCTGTGGAAGGGCTGCCTAGGGAAGGTGATGGCCAGCAAGAGCTTTCAGTGCTAGCCCCTTTGGTGTGGGAGCAGTGGCTGGACGTTTTGAATTTCGGAGCTGGGCTCTGGCTGTGCTGAGAAGGAACGTCCCCACTGTGCTGTGGCTAGGAAGCTCAGAGCCCCGGTGCTTGTGGGGCTGTGGAAGGGCTGCCTAGGGAAGGTGATGGCCAGCAAGAGCTTTCAGTGCTAGCCCCTTTCGTGTGGGAGCAGTGGCTGGACGTTTTGAATTTCGGAGCTGGGCTCTGGCTGTGCTGAGAAGGAACGTCCCCACTGTGCTGTGGCTAGGAAGCTCAGAGCCCCGGTGCTTGTGGGGCTGTGGAAGGGCTGCCTAGGGAAGGTGCTGGCCAGCAAGAGCTTTCAGTGCTAGCCCCTTTGGTGTGGGAGCAGTGGCTGGACGTTTTGAATTTCGGAGCTGGGCTGTGGCTGTGCTGAGAAGGAACGTCCCCACTGTGCTGTGGCTAGGAAGCTCAGAGCGCCAGTGCTTGTGGGGCTGTGGAAGGGCTGCCTAGGGCAGGTGATGGCCAGCAAGAGCTTTCAGTGCTAGCCCCTTTGGTGTGGAAGCAGTGGCTGGACGTTTTGAATTTCGGAGCTGGGCTCTGGCTGTGCCGAGAAGGAACGTCCCCATTGTGCTGTGGCTAGGAAGCTCAGAGCCCCGGTGCTTGTGGGGCTGTGGAAGGGCTGCCTAGGGAAGGTGCTGGCCAGCAAGAGCTTTCAGTTCTAGCCCCTTTGGTGTGGGAGCAGTGGCTGGACGTTTCGAATTTCGGAGCTGAGCTGTGGCTGTGCCGAGAAGGAACGTCCCCACTGTGCTGTGGCTAGGAAGCTCAGAGCGCCAGTGCTTGTGGGGCTGTGGAAGGGCTGCCTAGGGCAGGTGATGGCCAGCAAGAGCTTTCAGTGCTAGCCCCTTTGGTGTGGGAGCAGTGGCTGGACGTTTTGAATTTCGGAGCTGGGCTCTGGCTGTGCTGAGATGGAACATCCCCACTGTGCTGTGGCTAGGAAGCTCAGAGCCCCGGTGCTTGTGGGGCTGTGGAAGGGCTGCCTAGGGAAGGTGCTGGCCAGCAAGAGCTTTCAGTGCTAGCCCCTTTGGTGTGGGAGCAGTGGCTGGACGTTTTGAATTTCGGAGCTGGGCTGTGGCTGTGCCGAGAAGGAACGTCCCCACTGTGCTGTGGCTAGGAAGCTCAGAGCGCCAGTGCTTGTGGGGCTGTGGAAGGGCTGCCTAGGGAAGGTGATGGCCAGCAAGAGCTTTCAGTGCTAGCCCCTTTGGTGTGGGAGCAGTGGCTGGACGTTTTGAATTTCGGAGCTGGGCTCTGGCTGTGCTGAGATGGAACATCCCCACTGTGCTGTGGCTAGGAAGCTCAGAGCCCCGGTGCTTGTGGGGCTGTGGAAGGGCTGCCTAGGGAAGGTGATGGCCAGCAAGAGCTTTCAGTGCTAGCCCCTTTGGTGTGGGAGCAGTGGCTGGACGTTTTGAATTTCGGAGCTGGGCTGTGGCTGTGCCGAGAAGGAACGTCCCCACTGTGCTGTGGCTAGGAAGCTCAGAGCGCCAGTGCTTGTGGGGCTGTGGAAGGGCTGCCTAGGGAAGGTGATGGCCAGCAAGAGCTTTCAGTGCTAGCCCCTTTGGTGTGGGAGCAGTGGCTGGACGTTTTGAATTTCGGAGCTGGGCTCTGGCTGTGCTGAGAAGGAACGTCCCCACTGTGCTGTGGCTAGGAAGCTCAGAGCCCCGGTGCTTGTGGGGCTGTGGAAGGGCTGCCTAGGGAAGGTGATGGCCAGCAAGAGCTTTCAGTGCTAGCCCCTTTCGTGTGGGAGCAGTGGCTGGACGTTTTGAATTTCGGAGCTGGGCTCTGGCTGTGCTGAGAAGGAACGTCCCCACTGTGCTGTGGCTAGGAAGCTCAGAGCCCCGGTGCTTGTGGGGCTGTGGAAGGGCTGCCTAGGGAAGGTGCTGGCCAGCAAGAGCTTTCAGTGCTAGCCCCTTTGGTGTGGGAGCAGTGGCTGGACGTTTTGAATTTCGGAGCTGGGCTGTGGCTGTGCTGAGAAGGAACGTCCCCACTGTGCTGTGGCTAGGAAGCTCAGAGCGCCAGTGCTTGTGGGGCTGTGGAAGGGCTGCCTAGGGCAGGTGATGGCCAGCAAGAGCTTTCAGTGCTAGCCCCTTTGGTGTGGAAGCAGTGGCTGGACGTTTTGAATTTCGGAGCTGGGCTCTGGCTGTGCCGAGAAGGAACGTCCCCATTGTGCTGTGGCTAGGAAGCTCAGAGCCCCGGTGCTTGTGGGGCTGTGGAAGGGCTGCCTAGGGAAGGTGCTGGCCAGCAAGAGCTTTCAGTTCTAGCCCCTTTGGTGTGGGAGCAGTGGCTGGACGTTTCGAATTTCGGAGCTGAGCTGTGGCTGTGCCGAGAAGGAACGTCCCCACTGTGCTGTGGCTAGGAAGCTCAGAGCGCCAGTGCTTGTGGGGCTGTGGAAGGGCTGCCTAGGGCAGGTGATGGCCAGCAAGAGCTTTCAGTGCTAGCCCCTTTGGTGTGGGAGCAGTGGCTGGACGTTTTGAATTTCGGAGCTGGGCTCTGGCTGTGCTGAGATGGAACATCCCCACTGTGCTGTGGCTAGGAAGCTCAGAGCCCCGGTGCTTGTGGGGCTGTGGAAGGGCTGCCTAGGGAAGGTGCTGGCCAGCAAGAGCTTTCAGTGCTAGCCCCTTTGGTGTGGGAGCAGTGGCTGGACGTTTTGAATTTCGGAGCTGGGCTGTGGCTGTGCCGAGAAGGAACGTCCCCACTGTGCTGTGGCTAGGAAGCTCAGAGCGCCAGTGCTTGTGGGGCTGTGGAAGGGCTGCCTAGGGAAGGTGCTGGCCAGCAAGAGCTTTCAGTGCTAGCCCCTTTGGTGTGGGAGCAGTGGCTGGACGTTTTGAATTTCGGAGCTGGGCTGTGGCTGTGCCGAGAAGGAACGTCCCCACTGTGCTGTGGCTAGGAAGCTCAGAGCGGCAGTGCTTGTGGGGCTGTGGAAGGGCTGCCTAGGGCAGGTGATGGCCAGCAAGAGCTTTCAGTGCTAGCCCCTTTGGTGTGGGAGCAGTGGCTGGACGTTTTGAATTTCGGAGCTGGGCTCTGGCTGTGCTGAGAAGGAACGTCCCCACTGTGCTGTGGCTAGGAAGCTCAGAGCGGCAGTGCTTGTGGGGCTGTGGAAGGGCTGCCTAGGGAAGGTGATGGCCAGCAAGAGCTTTCAGTGCTAGCCCCTTTGGTGTGGGAGCAGTGGCTGGACGTTTTGAATTTCGGAGCTGGGCTGTGGCTGTGCTGAGAAGGAACGTCCCCATTGTGCTGTGGCTAGGAAGCTCAGAGCCCCGGTGCTTGTGGGGCTGTGGAAGGGCTGCCTAGGGCAGGTGCTGGCCAGCAAGAGCTTTCAGTGCTAGCCCCTTTCGTGTGGGAGCAGTGGCTGGACGTTTTGAATTTCGGAGCTGGGCTCTGGCTGTGCTGAGAAGGAACGTCCCCACTGTGCTGTGGCTAGGAAGCTCAGAGCGCCAGTGCTTGTGGGGCTGTGGAAGGGCTGCCTAGGGCAGGTGCTGGCCAGCAAGAGCTTTCAGTGCTAGCCCCTTTGGTGTGGGAGGAGTGGCTGGACGTTTCCAACTTGGGAGCTGGGCTCTGGCTGTGCTGAGAAGGAACGTCCCCATTGTGCTGTGGCTAGGAAGCTCAGAGCCCCGGTGCTTGTGGGGCTGTGGAAGGGCTGCCTAGGGAAGGTGATGGCCAGCAAGAGCTTTCAGTGCTAGCCCCTTTGGTGTGGGAGCAGTGGCTGGACGTTTTGAATTTCGGAGCTGGGCTGTGGCTGTGCCGAGAAGGAACGTCCCCACTGTGCTGTGGCTAGGAAGCTCAGAGCGCCAGTGCTTGTGGGGCTGTGGAAGGGCTGCCTAGGGCAGGTGATGGCCAGCAAGAGCTTTCAGTGCTAGCCCCTTTGGTGTGGGAGCAGTGGCTGGACGTTTTGAATTTCGGAGCTGGGCTGTGGCTGTGCCGAGGAGGAACGTCCCCACTGTGCTGTGGCTAGGAAGCTCAGAGCCCCGGTGCTTGTGGGGCTGTGGAAGGGCTGCCTAGGGAAGGTGCTGGCCAGCAAGAGCTTTCAGTTCTAGCCCCTTTGGTGTGGGAGCAGTGGCTGGACGTTTCGAATTTCGGAGCTGAGCTGTGGCTGTGCCGAGAAGGAACGTCCCCACTGTGCTGTGGCTAGGAAGCTCAGAGCGCCAGTGCTTGTGGGGCTGTGGAAGGGCTGCCTAGGGCAGGTGATGGCCAGCAAGAGCTTTCAGTGCTAGCCCCTTTGGTGTGGGAGCAGTGGCTGGACGTTTTGAATTTCGGAGCTGGGCTCTGGCTGTGCTGAGATGGAACATCCCCACTGTGCTGTGGCTAGGAAGCTCAGAGCCCCGGTGCTTGTGGGGCTGTGGAAGGGCTGCCTAGGGAAGGTGATGGCCAGCAAGAGCTTTCAGTGCTAGCCCCTTTGGTGTGGGAGCAGTGGCTGGACGTTTTGAATTTCGGAGCTGGGCTCTGGCTGTGCCGAGAAGGAACGTCCCCACTGTGCTGTGGCTAGGAAGCTCAGAGCGGCAGTGCTTGTGGGGCTGTGGAAGGGCTGCCTAGGGCAGGTGATGGCCAGCAAGAGCTTTCAGTGCTAGCCCCTTTGGTGTGGGAGCAGTGGCTGGACGTTTTGAATTTCGGAGCTGGGCTCTGGCTGTGCTGAGAAGGAACGTCCCCACTGTGCTGTGGCTAGGAAGCTCAGAGCGCCAGTGCTTGTGGGGCTGTGGAAGGGCTGCCTAGGGCAGGTGATGGCCAGCAAGAGCTTTCAGTGCTAGCCCCTTTCGTGTGGGAGCAGTGGCTGGAGGTTTCCAACTTGGGAGCTGGGCTGTGGCTGTGCTGAGAAGGAACGTCCCCACTGTGCTGTGGCTAGGAAGCTCAGAGCGCCAGTGCTTGTGGGGCTGTGGAAGGGCTGCCTAGGGCAGGTGATGGCCAGCAAGAGCTTTCAGTGCTAGCCCCTTTGGTGTGGGAGCAGTGGCTGGACGTTTTGAATTTCGGAGCTGGGCTGTGGCTGTGCCGAGAAGGAACGTCCCCACTGTGCTGTGGCTAGGAAGCTCAGAGCGCCAGTGCTTGTGGGGCTGTGGAAGGGCTGCCTAGGGCAGGTGATGGCCAGCAAGAGCTTTCAGTGCTAGCCCCTTTCGTGTGGGAGCAGTGGCTGGACGTTTTGAATTTCGGAGCTGGGCTGTGGCTGTGCTGAGAAGGAACGTCCCCACTGTGCTGTGGCTAGGAAGCTCAGAGCGCCAGTGCTTGTGGGGCTGTGGAAGGGCTGCCTAGGGCTGGTGATGGCCAGCAAGAGCTTTCAGTGCTAGCCCCTTTGGTGTGGGTGCAGTGGCTGGACGTTTTGAATTTCGGAGCTGGGCTCTGGCTGTGCTGAGAAGGAACGTCCCCACTGTGCTGTGGCTAGGAAGCTCAGAGCGCCAGTGCTTGTGGGGCTGTGGAAGGGCTGCCTAGGGCAGGTGATGGCCAGCAAGAGCTTTCAGTGCTAGCCCCTTTGGTGTGGGAGCAGTGGCTGGACGTTTCCAACTTGGGAGCTGGGCTGTGGCTGTGCTGAGAAGGAACGTCCCCATTGTGCTGTGGCTAGGAAGCTCAGAGCGCCAGTGCTTGTGGGGCTGTGGAAGGGCTGCCTAGGGAAGGTGATGGCCAGCAAGAGCTTTCAGTGCTAGCCCCTTTCGTGTGGGAGCAGTGGCTGGACGTTTTGAATTTCGGAGCTGGGCTCTGGCTGTGCTGAGAAGGAACGTCCCCACTGTGCTGTGGCTAGGAAGCTCAGAGCCCCGGTGCTTGTGGGGCTGTGGAAGGGCTGCCTAGGGAAGGTGCTGGCCAGCAAGAGCTTTCAGTGCTAGCCCCTTTGGTGTGGGAGCAGTGGCTGGACGTTTTGAATTTCGGAGCTGGGCTGTGGCTGTGCTGAGAAGGAACGTCCCCACTGTGCTGTGGCTAGGAAGCTCAGAGCGCCAGTGCTTGTGGGGCTGTGGAAGGGCTGCCTAGGGCAGGTGATGGCCAGCAAGAGCTTTCAGTGCTAGCCCCTTTGGTGTGGGAGCAGTGGCTGGACGTTTTGAATTTCGGAGCTGGGCTCTGGCTGTGCCAAGAAGGAACGTCCCCATTGTGCTGTGGCTAGGAAGCTCAGAGCCCCGGTGCTTGTGGGGCTGTGGAAGGGCTGCCTAGGGAAGGTACTGGCCAGCAAGAGCTTTCAGTTCTAGCCCCTTTGGTGTGGGAGCAGTGGCTGGACGTTTCGAATTTCGGAGCTGAGCTGTGGCTGTGCCGAGAAGGAACGTCCCCACTGTGCTGTGGCTAGGAAGCTCAGAGCGCCAGTGCTTGTGGGGCTGTGGAAGGGCTGCCTAGGGCAGGTGATGGCCAGCAAGAGCTTTCAGTGCTAGCCCCTTTGGTGTGGGAGCAGTGGCTGGACGTTTTGAATTTCGGAGCTGGGCTCTGGCTGTGCTGAGATGGAACATCCCCACTGTGCTGTGGCTAGGAAGCTCAGAGCCCCGGTGCTTGTGGGGCTGTGGAAGGGCTGCCTAGGGAAGGTGCTGGCCAGCAAGAGCTTTCAGTGCTAGCCCCTTTGGTGTGGGAGCAGTGGCTGGACGTTTTGAATTTCGGAGCTGGGCTGTGGCTGTGCCGAGAAGGAACGTCCCCACTGTGCTGTGGCTAGGAAGCTCAGAGCGCCAGTGCTTGTGGGGCTGTGGAAGGGCTGCCTAGGGAAGGTGATGGCCAGCAAGAGCTTTCAGTGCTAGCCCCTTTGGTGTGGGAGCAGTGGCTGGACGTTTTGAATTTCGGAGCTGGGCTGTGGCTGTGCCGAGAAGGAACGTCCCCACTGTGCTGTGGCTAGGAAGCTCAGAGCGCCAGTGCTTGTGGGGCTGTGGAAGGGCTGCCTAGGGCAGGTGATGGCCAGCAAGAGCTTTCAGTGCTAGCCCCTTTGGTGTGGGAGCAGTGGCTGGACGTTTTGAATTTCGGAGCTGGGCTCTGGCTGTGCTGAGAAGGAACGTCCCCACTGTGCTGTGGCTAGGAAGCTCAGAGCCCCGGTGCTTGTGGGGCTGTGGAAGGGCTGCCTAGGGAAGGTGATGGCCAGCAAGAGCTTTCAGTGCTAGCCCCTTTGGTGTGGGAGCAGTGGCTGGACGTTTTGAATTTCGGAGCTGGGCTGTGGCTGTGCTGAGAAGGAACGTCCCCATTGTGCTGTGGCTAGGAAGCTCAGAGCCCCGGTGCTTGTGGGGCTGTGGAAGGGCTGCCTAGGGCAGGTGCTGGCCAGCAAGAGCTTTCAGTGCTAGCCCCTTTGGTGTGGGAGCAGTGGCTGGACGTTTTGAATTTCGGAGCTGGGCTCTGGCTGTGCTGAGAAGGAACGTCCCCACTGTGCTGTGGCTAGGAAGCTCAGAGCGCCAGTGCTTGTGGGGCTGTGGAAGGGCTGCCTAGGGCAGGTGCTGGCCAGCAAGAGCTTTCAGTGCTAGCCCCTTTGGTGTGGGAGGAGTGGCTGGACGTTTCCAACTTGGGAGCTGGGCTCTGGCTGTGCTGAGAAGGAACGTCCCCATTGTGCTGTGGCTAGGAAGCTCAGAGCCCCGGTGCTTGTGGGGCTGTGGAAGGGCTGCCTAGGGAAGGTGATGGCCAGCAAGAGCTTTCAGTGCTAGCCCCTTTGGTGTGGGAGCAGTGGCTGGACGTTTTGAATTTCGGAGCTGGGCTCTGGCTGTGCCGAGAAGGAACGTCCCCACTGTGCTGTGGCTAGGAAGCTCAGAGCGCCAGTGCTTGTGGGGCTGTGGAAGGGCTGCCTAGGGCAGGTGATGGCCAGCAAGAGCTTTCAGTGCTAGCCCCTTTGGTGTGGGAGCAGTGGCTGGACGTTTTGAATTTCGGAGCTGGGCTGTGGCTGTGCCGAGAAGGAACGTCCCCACTGTGCTGTGGCTAGGAAGCTCAGAGCGCCAGTGCTTGTGGGGCTGTGGAAGGGCTGCCTAGGGCAGGTGATGGCCAGCAAGAGCTTTCAGTGCTAGCCCCTTTGGTGTGGGAGCAGTGGCTGGACGTTTTGAATTTCGGAGCTGGGCTGTGGCTGTGCTGAGAAGGAACGTCCCCACTGTGCTGTGGCTAGGAAGCTCAGAGCGCCAGTGCTTGTGGGGCTGTGGAAGGGCTGCCTAGGGCTGGTGATGGCCAGCAAGAGCTTTCAGTGCTAGCCCCTTTGGTGTGGGTGCAGTGGCTGGACGTTTTGAATTTCGGAGCTGGGCTCTGGCTGTGCTGAGAAGGAACGTCCCCACTGTGCTGTGGCTAGGAAGCTCAGAGCGGCAGTGCTTGTGGGGCTGTGGAAGGGCTGCCTAGGGCAGGTGATGGCCAGCAAGAGCTTTCAGTGCTAGCCCCTTTGGTGTGGGTGCAGTGGCTGGACGTTTTGAATTTCGGAGCTGGGCTGTGGCTGTGCCGAGAAGGAACGTCCCCATTGTGCTGTGGCTAGGAAGCTCAGAGCCCCGGTGCTTGTGGGGCTGTGGAAGGGCTGCCTAGGGCAGGTGCTGGCCAGCAAGAGCTTTCAGTGCTAGCCCCTTTGGTGTGGGAGCAGTGGCTGGACGTTGTGAATTTCGGAGCTGGGCTGTGGCTGTGCCGAGAAGGAACGTCCCCACTGTGCTGTGGCTAGGAAGCTCAGAGCGCCAGTGCTTGTGGGGCTGTGGAAGGGCTGCCTAGGGCAGGTGCTGGCCAGCAAGAGCTTTCAGTGCTAGCCCCTTTGGTGTGGGAGCAGTGGCTGGACGTTTTGAATTTCGGAGCTGGGCTCTGGCTGTGCTGAGAAGGAACGTCCCCACTGTGCTGTGGCTAGGAAGCTCAGAGCCCCGGTGCTTGTGGGGCTGTGGAAGGGCTGCCTAGGGAAGGTGATGGCCAGCAAGAGCTTTCAGTGCTAGCCCCTTTGGTGTGGGAGCAGTGGCTGGACGTTTTGAATTTCGGAGCTGGGCTGTGGCTGTGCTGAGAAGGAACGTCCCCATTGTGCTGTGGCTAGGAAGCTCAGAGCCCCGGTGCTTGTGGGGCTGTGGAAGGGCTGCCTAGGGCAGGTGCTGGCCAGCAAGAGCTTTCAGTGCTAGCCCCTTTCGTGTGGGAGCAGTGGCTGGACGTTTTGAATTTCGGAGCTGGGCTCTGGCTGTGCTGAGAAGGAACGTCCCCACTGTGCTGTGGCTAGGAAGCTCAGAGCGCCAGTGCTTGTGGGGCTGTGGAAGGGCTGCGTAGGGCAGGTGCTGGCCAGCAAGAGCTTTCAGTGCTAGCCCCTTTGGTGTGGGAGGAGTGGCTGGACGTTTCCAACTTGGGAGCTGGGCTCTGGCTGTGCTGAGAAGGAACGTCCCCATTGTGCTGTGGCTAGGAAGCTCAGAGCCCCGGTGCTTGTGGGGCTGTGGAAGGGCTGCCTAGGGAAGGTGATGGCCAGCAAGAGCTTTCAGTGCTAGCCCCTTTGGTGTGGGAGCAGTGGCTGGACGTTTTGAATTTCGGAGCTGGGCTCTGGCTGTGCCGAGAAGGAACGTCCCCACTGTGCTGTGGCTAGGAAGCTCAGAGCGCCAGTGCTTGTGGGGCTGTGGAAGGGCTGCCTAGGGCAGGTGATGGCCAGCAAGAGCTTTCAGTGCTAGCCCCTTTGGTGTGGGAGCAGTGGCTGGACGTTTTGAATTTCGGAGCTGGGCTCTGGCTGTGCCGAGAAGGAACGTCCCCACTGTGCTGTGGCTAGGAAGCTCAGAGCCCCGGTGCTTGTGGGGCTGTGGAAGGGCTGCCTAGGGAAGGTGCTGGCCAGCAAGAGCTTTCAGTTCTAGCCCCTTTGGTGTGGGAGCAGTGGCTGGACGTTTCGAATTTCGGAGCTGAGCTGTGGCTGTGCCGAGAAGGAACGTCCCCACTGTGCTGTGGCTAGGAAGCTCAGAGCGCCAGTGCTTGTGGGGCTGTGGAAGGGCTGCCTAGGGCAGGTGATGGCCAGCAAGAGCTTTCAGTGCTAGCCCCTTTGGTGTGGGAGCAGTGGCTGGACGTTTTGAATTTCGGAGCTGGGCTCTGGCTGTGCTGAGATGGAACATCCCCACTGTGCTGTGGCTAGGAAGCTCAGAGCCCCGGTGCTTGTGGGGCTGTGGAAGGGCTGCCTAGGGAAGGTGATGGCCAGCAAGAGCTTTCAGTGCTAGCCCCTTTGGTGTGGGAGCAGTGGCTGGACGATTTGAATTTCGGAGCTGGGCTCTGGCTGTGCCGAGAAGGAACGTCCCCACTGTGCTGTGGCTAGGAAGCTCAGAGCGCCAGTGCTTGTGGGGCTGTGGAAGGGCTGCCTAGGGCAGGTGATGGCCAGCAAGAGCTTTCAGTGCTAGCCCCTTTGGTGTGGGAGCAGTGGCTGGACGTTTTGAATTTCGGAGCTGGGCTCTGGCTGTGCTGAGATGGAACATCCCCACTGTGCTGTGGCTAGGAAGCTCAGAGCCCCGGTGCTTGTGGGGCTGTGGAAGGGCTGCCTAGGGAAGGTGATGGCCAGCAAGAGCTTTCAGTGCTAGCCCCTTTGGTGTGGGAGCAGTGGCTGGACGTTTTGAATTTCGGAGCTGGGCTCTGGCTGTGCCGAGAAGGAACGTCCCCACTGTGCTGTGGCTAGGAAGCTCAGAGCGGCAGTGCTTGTGGGGCTGTGGAAGGGCTGCCTAGGGCAGGTGATGGCCAGCAAGAGCTTTCAGTGCTAGCCCCTTTGGTGTGGGAGCAGTGGCTGGACGTTTTGAATTTCGGAGCTGGGCTCTGGCTGTGCTGAGAAGGAACGTCCCCACTGTGCTGTGGCTAGGAAGCTCAGAGCGCCAGTGCTTGTGGGGCTGTGGAAGGGCTGCCTAGGGCAGGTGCTGGCCAGCAAGAGCTTTCAGTGCTAGCCCCTTTCGTGTGGGAGCAGTGGCTGGAGGTTTCCAACTTGGGAGCTGGGCTGTGGCTGTGCTGAGAAGGAACGTCCCCACTGTGCTGTGGCTAGGAAGCTCAGAGCGCCAGTGCTTGTGGGGCTGTGGAAGGGCTGCCTAGGGCAGGTGATGGCCAGCAAGAGCTTTCAGTGCTAGCCCCTTTGGTGTGGGAGCAGTGGCTGGACGTTTTGAATTTCGGAGCTGGGCTGTGGCTGTGCCGAGAAGGAACGTCCCCACTGTGCTGTGGCTAGGAAGCTCAGAGCGCCAGTGCTTGTGGGGCTGTGGAAGGGCTGCCTAGGGCAGGTGATGGCCAGCAAGAGCTTTCAGTGCTAGCCCCTTTCGTGTGGGAGCAGTGGCTGGACGTTTTGAATTTCGGAGCTGGGCTCTGGCTGTGCTGAGAAGGAACGTCCCCACTGTGCTGTGGCTAGGAAGCTCAGAGCGCCAGTGCTTGTGGGGCTGTGGAAGGGCTGCCTAGGGCTGGTGATGGCCAGCAAGAGCTTTCAGTGCTAGCCCCTTTGGTGTGGGTGCAGTGGCTGGACGTTTTGAATTTCGGAGCTGGGCTCTGGCTGTGCTGAGAAGGAACGTCCCCACTGTGCTGTGGCTAGGAAGCTCAGAGCGGCAGTGCTTGTGGGGCTGTGGAAGGGCTGCCTAGGGCAGGTGATGGCCAGCAAGAGCTTTCAGTGCTAGCCCCTTTGGTGTGGGTGCAGTGGCTGGACGTTTTGAATTTCGGAGCTGGGCTGTGGCTGTGCCGAGAAGGAACGTCCCCATTGTGCTGTGGCTAGGAAGCTCAGAGCCCCGGTGCTTGTGGGGCTGTGGAAGGGCTGCCTAGGGCAGGTGCTGGCCAGCAAGAGCTTTCAGTGCTAGCCCCTTTGGTGTGGGAGCAGTGGCTGGACGTTGTGAATTTCGGAGCTGGGCTGTGGCTGTGCCGAGAAGGAACGTCCCCACTGTGCTGTGGCTAGGAAGCTCAGAGCGCCAGTGCTTGTGGGGCTGTGGAAGGGCTGCCTAGGGCAGGTGCTGGCCAGCAAGAGCTTTCAGTGCTAGCCCCTTTGGTGTGGGAGCAGTGGCTGGACGTTTTGAATTTCGGAGCTGGGCTCTGGCTGTGCTGAGAAGGAACGTCCCCACTGTGCTGTGGCTAGGAAGCTCAGAGCGCCAGTGCTTGTGGGGCTGTGGAAGGGCTGCCTAGGGCAGGTGCTGGCCAGCAAGAGCTTTCAGTGCTAGCCCCTTTGGTGTGGGAGCAGTGGCTGGACGTTTCCAACTTGAGAGCTGGGCTGTGGCTGTGCTGAGAAGGAACGTCCCCATTGTGCTGTGGCTAGGAAGCTCAGAGCCCCGGTGCTTGTGGGGCTGTGGAAGGGCTGCCTAGGGAAGGTGATGGCCAGCAAGAGCTTTCAGTGCTAGCCCCTTTGGTGTGGGAGCAGTGGCTGGACGTTTTGAATTTCGGAGCTGGGCTCTGGCTGTGCTGAGAAGGAACGTCCCCACTGTGCTGTGGCTAGGAAGCTCAGAGCGCCAGTGCTTGTGGGGCTGTGGAAGGGCTGCCTAGGGCAGGTGATGGCCAGCAAGAGCTTTCAGTGCTAGCCCCTTTGGTGTGGGAGCAGTGGCTGGACGTTTTGAATTTCGGAGCTGGGCTGTGGCTGTGCTGAGAAGGAACGTCCCCACTGTGCTGTGGCTAGGAAGCTCAGAGCGCCAGTGCTTGTGGGGCTGTGGAAGGGCTGCCTAGGGCAGGTGATGGCCAGCAAGAGCTTTCAGTGCTAGCCCCTTTCGTGTGGGAGCAGTGGCTGGACGTTTTGAATTTCGGAGCTGGGCTCTGGCTGTGCCGAGAAGGAACATCCCCACTGTGCTGTGGCTAGGAAGCTCAGAGCCCCGGTGCTTGTGGGGCTGTGGAAGGGCTGCCTAGGGCAGGTGCTGGCCAGCAAGAGCTTTCAGTGCTAGCCCCTTTGGTGTGGGAGCAGTGGCTGGACGTTTTGAATTTCGGAGCTGGGCTCTGGCTGTGCCGAGAAGGAACGTCCCCACTGTGCTGTGGCTAGGAAGCTCAGAGCGCCAGTGCTTGTGGGGCTGTGGAAGGGCTGCGTAGGGCAGGTGATGGCCAGCAAGAGCTTTCAGTGCTAGCCCCTTTCGTGTCGGAGCAGTGGCTGGACGTTTCCAACTTGGGAGCTGGGCTCTGGCTGTGCTGAGAAGGAACGTCCCCACTGTGCTGTGGCTAGGAAGCTCAGAGCGGCAGTGCTTGTGGGGCTGTGGAAGGGCTGCCTAGGGCAGGTGATGGCCAGCAAGAGCTTTCAGTGCTAGCCCCTTTGGTGTGGGAGCAGTGGCTGGACGTTTCGAATTTCGGAGCTGGGCTGTGGCTGTGCTGAGAAGGAACGTCCCCACTGTGCTGTGGCTAGGAAGCTCAGAGCGCCAGTGCTTGTGGGGCTGTGGAAGGGCTGCCTAGGGCAGGTGCTGGCCAGCAAGAGCTTTCAGTGCTAGCCCCTTTGGTGTGGGAGCAGTGGCTGGACGTTTTGAATTTCGGAGCTGGGCTCTGGCTGTGCCGAGAAGGAACGTCCCCACTGTGCTGTGGCTAGGAAGCTCAGAGCGCCAGTGCTTGTGGGGCTGTGGAAGGGCTGCCTAGGGCAGGTGATGGCCAGCAAGAGCTTTCAGTGCTAGCCCCTTTGGTGTGGGAGCAGTGGCTGGACGTTTTGAATTTCGGAGCTGGGCTCTGGCTGTGCTGAGAAGGAACGTCCCCACTGTGCTGTGGCTAGGAAGCTCAGAGCCCCGGTGCTTGTGGGGCTGTGGAAGGGCTGCGTAGGGCACGTGATGGCCAGCAAGAGCTTTCAGTGCTAGCCCCTTTCGTGTGGGAGCAGTGGCTGGACGTTTTGAATTTCGGAGCTGGGCTCTGGCTGTGCTGAGAAGGAACGTCCCCACTGTGCTGTGGCTAGGAAGCTCAGAGCGCCAGTGCTTGTGGGGCTGTGGAAGGGCTGCCTAGGGCAGGTGCTGGCCAGCAAGAGCTTTCAGTGCTAGCCCCTTTCGTGTGGGAGCAGTGGCTGGACGTTTCCAACTTGGGAGCTGGGCTGTGGCTGTGCTGAGAAGGAACGTCCCCATTGTGCTGTGGCTAGGAAGCTCAGAGCCCCGGTGCTTGTGGGGCTGTGGAAGGGCTGCCTAGGGAAGGTGATGGCCAGCAAGAGCTTTCAGTGCTAGCCCCTTTGGTGTGGGAGCAGTGGCTGGACGTTTTGAATTTCGGAGCTGGGCTGTGGCTGTGCTGAGAAGGAACGTCCCCATTGTGCTGTGGCTAGGAAGCTCAGAGCCCCGGTGCTTGTGGGGCTGTGGAAGGGCTGCCTAGGGCAGGTGATGGCCAGCAAGAGCTTTCAGTGCTAGCCCCTTTGGTGTGGGAGCAGTGGCTGGAGGTTTCCAACTTGGGAGCTGGGCTGTGGCTGTGCTGAGAAGGAACGTCCCCACTGTGCTGTGGCTAGGAAGCTCAGAGCGGCAGTGCTTGTGGGGCTGTGGAAGGGCTGCCTAGGGCAGGTGCTGGCCAGCAAGAGCTTTCAGTGCTAGCCCCTTTCGTGTGGGAGCAGTGGCTGGACGTTTTGAATTTCGTAGCTGGGCTGTGGCTGTGCCGAGAAGGAACGTCCCCACTGTGCTGTGGCTAGGAAGCTCAGAGCGCCAGTGCTTGTGGGGCTGTGGAAGGGCTGCCTAGGGCAGGTGATGGCCAGCAAGAGCTTTCAGTGCTAGCCCCTTTCGTGTGGGAGCAGTGGCTGGACGTTTTGAATTTCGGAGCTGGGCTCTGGCTGTGCTGAGAAGGAACGTCCCCATTGTGCTGTGGCTAGGAAGCTCAGAGCGCCAGTGCTTGTGGGGCTGTGGAAGGGCTGCCTAGGGCAGGTGATGGCCAGCAAGAGCTTTCAGTGCTAGCCCCTTTGGTGTGGGTGCAGTGGCTGGACGTTTTGAATTTCGGAGCTGGGCTGTGGCTGTGCCGAGAAGGAACGTCCCCATTGTGCTGTGGCTAGGAAGCTCAGAGCCCCGGTGCTTGTGGGGCTGTGGAAGGGCTGCCTAGGGCAGGTGCTGGCCAGCAAGAGCTTTCAGTGCTAGCCCCTTTCGTGTGGGAGCAGTGGCTGGACGTTTTGAATTTCGGAGCTGGGCTCTGGCTGTGCCGAGAAGGAACGTCCCCACTGTGTTGTGGCTAGGAAGCTCAGAGCGCCAGTGCTTGTGGGGCTGTGGAAGGGCTGCCTAGGGCAGGTGATGGCCAGCAAGAGCTTTCAGTGCTAGCCCCTTTGGTGTGGGAGCAGTGGCTGGACGTTTTGAATTTCGGAGCTGGGCTCTGGCTGTGCTGAGAAGGAACGTCCCCACTGTGCTGTGGCTAGGAAGCTCAGAGCGCCAGTGCTTGTGGGGCTGTGGAAGGGCTGCCTAGGGCAGGTGATGGCCAGCAAGAGCTTTCAGTGCTAGCCCCTTTCGTGTGGGAGCAGTGGCTGGAGGTTTCCAACTTGGGAGCTGGGCTGTGGCTGTGCTGAGAAGGAACGTCCCCACTGTGCTGTGGCTAGGAAGCTCAGAGCGCCAGTGCTTGTGGGGCTGTGGAAGGGCTGCCTAGGGCAGGTGATGGCCAGCAAGAGCTTTCAGTGCTAGCCCCTTTCGTGTGGGAGCAGTGGCTGGACGTTTTGAATTTCGGAGCTGGGCTCTGGCTGTGCTGAGAAGGAACGTCCCCACTGTGCTGTGGCTAGGAAGCTCAGAGCGCCAGTGCTTGTGGGGCTGTGGAAGGGCTGCCTAGGGAAGGTGCTGGCCAGCAAGAGCTTTCAGTGCTAGCCCCTTTGGTGTGGGAGCAGTGGCTGGACGTTTTGAATTTCGGAGCTGGGCTCTGGCTGTGCTGAGAAGGAACGTCCCCACTGTGCTGTGGCTAGGAAGCTCAGAGCGCCAGTGCTTGTGGGGCTGTGGAAGGGCTGCCTAGGGCAGGTGCTGGCCAGCAAGAGCTTTCAGTGCTAGCCCCTTTGGTGTGGGTGCAGTGGCTGGACGATTTGAATTTCGGAGCTGGGCTCTGGCTGTGCTGAGAAGGAACATCCCCACTGTGCTGTGGCTAGGAAGCTCAGAGCCCCGGTGCTTGTGGGGCTGTGGAAGGGCTGCCTAGGGAAGGTGCTGGCCAGCAAGAGCTTTCAGTGCTAGCCCCTTTGGTGTGGGAGCAGTGGCTGGACGTTTTGAATTTCGGAGCTGAGCTGTGGCTGTGCCGAGAAGGAACGTCCCCACTGTGCTGTGGCTAGGAAGCTCAGAGCGCCAGTGCTTGTGGGGCTGTGGAAGGGCTGCCTAGGGAAGGTGATGGCCAGCAAGAGCTTTCAGTGCTAGCCCCTTTCGTGTGGGAGCAGTGGCTGGACGTTTTGAATTTCGGAGCTGGGCTCTGGCTGTGCCGAGAAGGAACGTCCCCACTGTGCTGTGGCTAGGAAGCTCAGAGCGCCAGTGCTTGTGGGGCTGTGGAAGGGCTGCCTAGGGCAGGTGATGGCCAGCAAGAGCTTTCAGTGCTAGCCCCTTTCGTGTGGGAGCAGTGGCTGGACGTTTTGAATTTCGGAGCTGGGCTCTGGCTGTGCCGAGAAGGAACGTCCCCACTGTGCTGTGGCTAGGAAGCTCAGAGCCCCGGTGCTTGTGGGGCTGTGGAAGGGCTGCCTAGGGAAGGTGATGGCCAGCAAGAGCTTTCAGTGCTAGCCCCTTTGGTGTGGGAGCAGTGGCTGGACGTTTTGAATTTCGGAGCTGGGCTCTGGCTGTGCCGAGAAGGAACGTCCCCACTGTGCTGTGGCTAGGAAGCTCAGAGCGCCAGTGCTTGTGGGGCTGTGGAAGGGCTGCCTAGGGCAGGTGCTGGCCAGCAAGAGCTTTCAGTGCTAGCCCCTTTCGTGTGGGAGCAGTGGCTGGACGTTTTGAATTTCGGAGCTGGGCTCTGGCTGTGCCGAGAAGGAACGTCCCCACTGTGCTGTGGCTAGGAAGCTCAGAGCGCCAGTGCTTGTGGGGCTGTGGAAGGGCTGCCTAGGGCAGGTGATGGCCAGCAAGAGCTTTCAGTGCTAGCCCCTTTGGTGTGGGAGCAGTGGCTGGACGTTTCGAATTTCGGAGCTGGGCTGTGGCTGTGCCGAGAAGGAACGTCCCCACTGTGCTGTGGCTAGGAAGCTCAGAGCGCCAGTGCTTGTGGGGCTGTGGAAGGGCTGCCTAGGGCAGGTGCTGGCCAGCAAGAGCTTTCAGTGCTAGCCCCTTTGGTGTGGGTGCAGTGGCTGGACGTTTTGAATTTCGGAGCTGGGCTGTGGCTGTGCCGAGAAGGAACGTCCCCACTGTGCTGTGGCTAGGAAGCTCAGAGCGCCAGTGCTTGTGGGGCTGTGGAAGGGCTGCCTAGGGCAGGTGATGGCCAGCAAGAGCTTTCAGTGCTAGCCCCTTTGGTGTGGGAGCAGTGGCTGGACGTTTCGAATTTCGGAGCTGGGCTGTGGCTGTGCTGAGAAGGAACGTCCCCACTGTGCTGTGGCTAGGAAGCTCAGAGCGCCAGTGCTTGTGGGGCTGTGGAAGGGCTGCCTAGGGAAGGTGCTGGCCAGCAAGAGCTTTCAGTGCTAGCCCCTTTGGTGTGGGAGCAGTGGCTGGACGTTTTGAATTTCGGAGCTGGGCTGTGGCTGTGCCGAGAAGGAACGTCCCCACTGTGCTGTGGCTAGGAAGCTCAGAGCGGCAGTGCTTGTGGGGCTGTGGAAGGGCTGCCTAGGGCAGGTGATGGCCAGCAAGAGCTTTCAGTGCTAGCCCCTTTGGTGTGGGAGCAGTGGCTGGACATTTTGAATTTCGGAGCTGGGCTCTGGCTGTGCTGAGAAGGAACGTCCCCATTGTGCTGTGGCTAGGAAGCTCAGAGCCCCGGTGCTTGTGGGGCTGTGGAAGGGCTGCCTAGGGAAGGTGCTGGCCAGCAAGAGCTTTCAGTTCTAGCCCCTTTGGTGTGGGAGCAGTGGCTGGACGTTTTGAATTTCGGAGCTGGGCTCTGGCTGTGCTGAGAAGGAACGTCCCCACTGTGCTGTGGCTAGGAAGCTCAGAGCGCCAGTGCTTGTGGGGCTGTGGAAGGGCTGCCTAGGGCTGGTGATGGCCAGCAAGAGCTTTCAGTGCTAGCCCCTTTGGTGTGGGTGCAGTGGCTGGACGTTTTGAATTTCGGAGCTGGGCTCTGGCTGTGCTGAGAAGGAACGTCCCCACTGTGCTGTGGCTAGGAAGCTCAGAGCGGCAGTGCTTGTGGGGCTGTGGAAGGGCTGCCTAGGGCAGGTGATGGCCAGCAAGAGCTTTCAGTGCTAGCCCCTTTGGTGTGGGTGCAGTGGCTGGACGTTTTGAATTTCGGAGCTGGGCTGTGGCTGTGCCGAGAAGGAACGTCCCCATTGTGCTGTGGCTAGGAAGCTCAGAGCCCCGGTGCTTGTGGGGCTGTGGAAGGGCTGCCTAGGGCAGGTGCTGGCCAGCAAGAGCTTTCAGTGCTAGCCCCTTTGGTGTGGGAGCAGTGGCTGGACGTTGTGAATTTCGGAGCTGGGCTGTGGCTGTGCCGAGAAGGAACGTCCCCACTGTGCTGTGGCTAGGAAGCTCAGAGCGCCAGTGCTTGTGGGGCTGTGGAAGGGCTGCCTAGGGCAGGTGCTGGCCAGCAAGAGCTTTCAGTGCTAGCCCCTTTGGTGTGGGAGCAGTGGCTGGACGTTTTGAATTTCGGAGCTGGGCTCTGGCTGTGCTGAGAAGGAACGTCCCCACTGTGCTGTGGCTAGGAAGCTCAGAGCGCCAGTGCTTGTGGGGCTGTGGAAGGGCTGCCTAGGGCAGGTGCTGGCCAGCAAGAGCTTTCAGTGCTAGCCCCTTTGGTGTGGGAGCAGTGGCTGGACGTTTCCAACTTGAGAGCTGGGCTGTGGCTGTGCTGAGAAGGAACGTCCCCATTGTGCTGTGGCTAGGAAGCTCAGAGCCCCGGTGCTTGTGGGGCTGTGGAAGGGCTGCCTAGGGAAGGTGATGGCCAGCAAGAGCTTTCAGTGCTAGCCCCTTTGGTGTGGGAGCAGTGGCTGGACGTTTTGAATTTCGGAGCTGGGCTCTGGCTGTGCTGAGAAGGAACGTCCCCACTGTGCTGTGGCTAGGAAGCTCAGAGCGCCAGTGCTTGTGGGGCTGTGGAAGGGCTGCCTAGGGCAGGTGATGGCCAGCAAGAGCTTTCAGTGCTAGCCCCTTTGGTGTGGGAGCAGTGGCTGGACGTTTTGAATTTCGGAGCTGGGCTGTGGCTGTGCTGAGAAGGAACGTCCCCACTGTGCTGTGGCTAGGAAGCTCAGAGCGCCAGTGCTTGTGGGGCTGTGGAAGGGCTGCCTAGGGCAGGTGATGGCCAGCAAGAGCTTTCAGTGCTAGCCCCTTTCGTGTGGGAGCAGTGGCTGGACGTTTTGAATTTCGGAGCTGGGCTCTGGCTGTGCCGAGAAGGAACATCCCCACTGTGCTGTGGCTAGGAAGCTCAGAGCCCCGGTGCTTGTGGGGCTGTGGAAGGGCTGCCTAGGGCAGGTGCTGGCCAGCAAGAGCTTTCAGTGCTAGCCCCTTTGGTGTGGGAGCAGTGGCTGGACGTTTTGAATTTCGGAGCTGGGCTCTGGCTGTGCCGAGAAGGAACGTCCCCACTGTGCTGTGGCTAGGAAGCTCAGAGCGCCAGTGCTTGTGGGGCTGTGGAAGGGCTGCGTAGGGCAGGTGATGGCCAGCAAGAGCTTTCAGTGCTAGCCCCTTTCGTGTCGGAGCAGTGGCTGGACGTTTCCAACTTGGGAGCTGGGCTCTGGCTGTGCTGAGAAGGAACGTCCCCACTGTGCTGTGGCTAGGAAGCTCAGAGCGGCAGTGCTTGTGGGGCTGTGGAAGGGCTGCCTAGGGCAGGTGATGGCCAGCAAGAGCTTTCAGTGCTAGCCCCTTTGGTGTGGGAGCAGTGGCTGGACGTTTCGAATTTCGGAGCTGGGCTGTGGCTGTGCTGAGAAGGAACGTCCCCACTGTGCTGTGGCTAGGAAGCTCAGAGCGCCAGTGCTTGTGGGGCTGTGGAAGGGCTGCCTAGGGCAGGTGCTGGCCAGCAAGAGCTTTCAGTGCTAGCCCCTTTGGTGTGGGAGCAGTGGCTGGACGTTTTGAATTTCGGAGCTGGGCTCTGGCTGTGCCGAGAAGGAACGTCCCCACTGTGCTGTGGCTAGGAAGCTCAGAGCGCCAGTGCTTGTGGGGCTGTGGAAGGGCTGCCTAGGGCAGGTGATGGCCAGCAAGAGCTTTCAGTGCTAGCCCCTTTGGTGTGGGAGCAGTGGCTGGACGTTTTGAATTTCGGAGCTGGGCTCTGGCTGTGCTGAGAAGGAACGTCCCCACTGTGCTGTGGCTAGGAAGCTCAGAGCCCCGGTGCTTGTGGGGCTGTGGAAGGGCTGCGTAGGGCACGTGATGGCCAGCAAGAGCTTTCAGTGCTAGCCCCTTTCGTGTGGGAGCAGTGGCTGGACGTTTTGAATTTCGGAGCTGGGCTCTGGCTGTGCTGAGAAGGAACGTCCCCACTGTGCTGTGGCTAGGAAGCTCAGAGCGCCAGTGCTTGTGGGGCTGTGGAAGGGCTGCCTAGGGAAGGTGCTGGCCAGCAAGAGCTTTCAGTGCTAGCCCCTTTCGTGTGGGAGCAGTGGCTGGACGTTTCCAACTTGGGAGCTGGGCTGTGGCTGTGCTGAGAAGGAACGTCCCCATTGTGCTGTGGCTAGGAAGCTCAGAGCCCCGGTGCTTGTGGGGCTGTGGAAGGGCTGCCTAGGGAAGGTGATGGCCAGCAAGAGCTTTCAGTGCTAGCCCCTTTGGTGTGGGAGCAGTGGCTGGACGTTTTGAATTTCGGAGCTGGGCTGTGGCTGTGCTGAGAAGGAACGTCCCCATTGTGCTGTGGCTAGGAAGCTCAGAGCCCCGGTGCTTGTGGGGCTGTGGAAGGGCTGCCTAGGGCAGGTGATGGCCAGCAAGAGCTTTCAGTGCTAGCCCCTTTGGTGTGGGAGCAGTGGCTGGAGGTTTCCAACTTGGGAGCTGGGCTGTGGCTGTGCTGAGAAGGAACGTCCCCACTGTGCTGTGGCTAGGAAGCTCAGAGCGGCAGTGCTTGTGGGGCTGTGGAAGGGCTGCCTAGGGCAGGTGCTGGCCAGCAAGAGCTTTCAGTGCTAGCCCCTTTCGTGTGGGAGCAGTGGCTGGACGTTTTGAATTTCGTAGCTGGGCTGTGGCTGTGCCGAGAAGGAACGTCCCCACTGTGCTGTGGCTAGGAAGCTCAGAGCGCCAGTGCTTGTGGGGCTGTGGAAGGGCTGCCTAGGGCAGGTGATGGCCAGCAAGAGCTTTCAGTGCTAGCCCCTTTCGTGTGGGAGCAGTGGCTGGACGTTTTGAATTTCGGAGCTGGGCTCTGGCTGTGCTGAGAAGGAACGTCCCCATTGTGCTGTGGCTAGGAAGCTCAGAGCGCCAGTGCTTGTGGGGCTGTGGAAGGGCTGCCTAGGGCAGGTGATGGCCAGCAAGAGCTTTCAGTGCTAGCCCCTTTGGTGTGGGTGCAGTGGCTGGACGTTTTGAATTTCGGAGCTGGGCTGTGGCTGTGCCGAGAAGGAACGTCCCCATTGTGCTGTGGCTAGGAAGCTCAGAGCCCCGGTGCTTGTGGGGCTGTGGAAGGGCTGCCTAGGGCAGGTGCTGGCCAGCAAGAGCTTTCAGTGCTAGCCCCTTTCGTGTGGGAGCAGTGGCTGGACGTTTTGAATTTCGGAGCTGGGCTCTGGCTGTGCCGAGAAGGAACGTCCCCACTGTGTTGTGGCTAGGAAGCTCAGAGCGCCAGTGCTTGTGGGGCTGTGGAAGGGCTGCCTAGGGCAGGTGATGGCCAGCAAGAGCTTTCAGTGCTAGCCCCTTTGGTGTGGGAGCAGTGGCTGGACGTTTTGAATTTCGGAGCTGGGCTCTGGCTGTGCTGAGAAGGAACGTCCCCACTGTGCTGTGGCTAGGAAGCTCAGAGCGCCAGTGCTTGTGGGGCTGTGGAAGGGCTGCCTAGGGCAGGTGATGGCCAGCAAGAGCTTTCAGTGCTAGCCCCTTTGGTGTGGGAGCAGTGGCTGGAGGTTTCCAACTTGGGAGCTGGGCTGTGGCTGTGCTGAGAAGGAACGTCCCCACTGTGCTGTGGCTAGGAAGCTCAGAGCGCCAGTGCTTGTGGGGCTGTGGAAGGGCTGCCTAGGGCAGGTGATGGCCAGCAAGAGCTTTCAGTGCTAGCCCCTTTCGTGTGGGAGCAGTGGCTGGACGTTTTGAATTTCGGAGCTGGGCTCTGGCTGTGCTGAGAAGGAACGTCCCCACTGTGCTGTGGCTAGGAAGCTCAGAGCGCCAGTGCTTGTGGGGCTGTGGAAGGGCTGCCTAGGGCAGGTGCTGGCCAGCAAGAGCTTTCAGTGCTAGCCCCTTTGGTGTGGGTGCAGTGGCTGGACGATTTGAATTTCGGAGCTGGGCTCTGGCTGTGCTGAGAAGGAACATCCCCACTGTGCTGTGGCTAGGAAGCTCAGAGCCCCGGTGCTTGTGGGGCTGTGGAAGGGCTGCCTAGGGAAGGTGCTGGCCAGCAAGAGCTTTCAGTGCTACCCCTTTGGTGTGGGAGCAGTGGCTGGACGTTTTGAATTTCGGAGCTGAGCTGTGGCTGTGCCGAGAAGGAACGTCCCCACTGTGCTGTGGCTAGGAAGCTCAGAGCGCCAGTGCTTGTGGGGCTGTGGAAGGGCTGCCTAGGGAAGGTGATGGCCAGCAAGAGCTTTCAGTGCTAGCCCCTTTCGTGTGGGAGCAGTGGCTAGACGTTTTGAATTTCGGAGCTGGGCTCTGGCTGTGCCGAGAAGGAACGTCCCCACTGTGCTGTGGCTAGGAAGCTCAGAGCGCCAGTGCTTGTGGGGCTGTGGAAGGGCTGCCTAGGGCAGGTGATGGCCAGCAAGAGCTTTCAGTGCTAGCCCCTTTCGTGTGGGAGCAGTGGCTGGACGTTTTGAATTTCGGAGCTGGGCTCTGGCTGTGCCGAGAAGGAACGTCCCCACTGTGCTGTGGCTAGGAAGCTCAGAGCCCCGGTGCTTGTGGGGCTGTGGAAGGGCTGCCTAGGGAAGGTGATGGCCAGCAAGAGCTTTCAGTGCTAGCCCCTTTGGTGTGGGAGCAGTGGCTGGACGTTTTGAATTTCGGAGCTGGGCTCTGGCTGTGCCGAGAAGGAACGTCCCCACTGTGCTGTGGCTAGGAAGCTCAGAGCGCCAGTGCTTGTGGGGCTGTGGAAGGGCTGCCTAGGGCAGGTGATGGCCAGCAAGAGCTTTCAGTGCTAGCCCCTTTGGTGTGGGAGCAGTGGCTGGACGTTTCGAATTTCGGAGCTGGGCTGTGGCTGTGCCGAGAAGGAACGTCCCCACTGTGCTGTGGCTAGGAAGCTCAGAGCGCCAGTGCTTGTGGGGCTGTGGAAGGGCTGCCTAGGGCAGGTGCTGGCCAGCAAGAGCTTTCAGTGCTAGCCCCTTTCGTGTGGGAGCAGTGGCTGGACGTTTTGAATTTCGGAGCTGGGCTGTGGCTGTGCCGAGAAGGAACGTCCCCACTGTGCTGTGGCTAGGAAGCTCAGAGCGCCAGTGCTTGTGGGGCTGTGGAAGGGCTGCCTAGGGCAGGTGATGGCCAGCAAGAGCTTTCAGTGCTAGCCCCTTTGGTGTGGGAGCAGTGGCTGGACGTTTCGAATTTCGGAGCTGGGCTGTGGCTGTGCTGAGAAGGAACGTCCCCACTGTGCTGTGGCTAGGAAGCTCAGAGCGCCAGTGCTTGTGGGGCTGTGGAAGGGCTGCCTAGGGAAGGTGCTGGCCAGCAAGAGCTTTCAGTGCTAGCCCCTTTGGTGTGGGAGCAGTGGCTGGACGTTTTGAATTTCGGAGCTGGGCTGTGGCTGTGCCGAGAAGGAACGTCCCCACTGTGCTGTGGCTAGGAAGCTCAGAGCGGCAGTGCTTGTGGGGCTGTGGAAGGGCTGCCTAGGGCAGGTGATGGCCAGCAAGAGCTTTCAGTGCTAGCCCCTTTGGTGTGGGAGCAGTGGCTGGACGTTTTGAATTTCGGAGCTGGGCTCTGGCTGTGCTGAGAAGGAACGTCCCCATTGTGCTGTGGCTAGGAAGCTCAGAGCCCCGGTGCTTGTGGGGCTGTGGAAGGGCTGCCTAGGGAAGGTGCTGGCCAGCAAGAGCTTTCAGTTCTAGCCCCTTTGGTGTGGGAGCAGTGGCTGGACGTTTCGAATTTCGGAGCTGAGCTGTGGCTGTGCCGAGAAGGAACGTCCCCACTGTGCTGTGGCTAGGAAGCTCAGAGCGCCAGTGCTTGTGGGGCTGTGGAAGGGCTGCCTAGGGCAGGTGATGGCCAGCAAGAGCTTTCAGTGCTAGCCCCTTTGGTGTGGGAGCAGTGGCTGGACGTTTTGAATTTCGGAGCTGGGCTCTGGCTGTGCTGAGATGGAACATCCCCACTGTGCTGTGGCTAGGAAGCTCAGAGCCCCGGTGCTTGTGGGGCTGTGGAAGGGCTGCCTAGGGAAGGTGCTGGCCAGCAAGAGCTTTCAGTGCTAGCCCCTTTGGTGTGGGAGCAGTGGCTGGACGTTTTGAATTTCGGAGCTGGGCTCTGGCTGTGCTGAGAAGGAACGTCCCCACTGTGCTGTGGCTAGGAAGCTCAGAGCCCCGGTGCTTGTGGGGCTGTGGAAGGGCTGCCTAGGGAAGGTGATGGCCAGCAAGAGCTTTCAGTGCTAGCCCCTTTGGTGTGGGAGCAGTGGCTGGACGTTTTGAATTTCGGAGCTGGGCTCTGGCTGTGCTGAGAAGGAACGTCCCCATTGTGCTGTGGCTAGGAAGCTCAGAGCCCCGGTGCTTGTGGGGCTGTGGAAGGGCTGCCTAGGGCAGGTGCTGGCCAGCAAGAGCTTTCAGTGCTAGCCCCTTTGGTGTGGGAGCAGTGGCTGGACGTTTTGAATTTCGGAGCTGGGCTCTGGCTGTGCTGAGAAGGAACGTCCCCACTGTGCTGTGGCTAGGAAGCTCAGAGCGCCAGTGCTTGTGGGGCTGTGGAAGGGCTGCCTAGGGCAGGTGCTGGCCAGCAAGAGCTTTCAGTGCTAGCCCCTTTGGTGTGGGAGGAGTGGCTGGACGTTTCCAACTTGGGAGCTGGGCTCTGGCTGTGCTGAGAAGGAACGTCCCCATTGTGCTGTGGCTAGGAAGCTCAGAGCCCCGGTGCTTGTGGGGCTGTGGAAGGGCTGCCTAGGGAAGGTGATGGCCAGCAAGAGCTTTCAGTGCTAGCCCCTTTGGTGTGGGAGCAGTGGCTGGACGTTTTGAATTTCGGAGCTGGGCTCTGGCTGTGCCGAGAAGGAACGTCCCCACTGTGCTGTGGCTAGGAAGCTCAGAGCGCCAGTGCTTGTGGGGCTGTGGAAGGGCTGCCTAGGGCAGGTGATGGCCAGCAAGAGCTTTCAGTGCTAGCCCCTTTGGTGTGGGAGCAGTGGCTGGACGTTTTGAATTTCGGAGCTGGGCTCTGGCTGTGCTGAGAAGGAACGTCCCCACTGTGCTGTGGCTAGGAAGCTCAGAGCGCCAGTGCTTGTGGGGCTGTGGAAGGGCTGCCTAGGGCAGGTGATGGCCAGCAAGAGCTTTCAGTGCTAGCCCCTTTGGTGTGGGAGCAGTGGCTGGAGGTTTCCAACTTGGGAGCTGGGCTGTGGCTGTGCTGAGAAGGAACGTCCCCACTGTGCTGTGGCTAGGAAGCTCAGAGCGCCAGTGCTTGTGGGGCTGTGGAAGGGCTGCCTAGGGCAGGTGATGGCCAGCAAGAGCTTTCAGTGCTAGCCCCTTTGGTGTGGGTGCAGTGGCTGGACGTTTTGAATTTCGGAGCTGGGCTGTGGCTGTGCCGAGAAGGAACGTCCCCATTGTGCTGTGGCTAGGAAGCTCAGAGCCCCGGTGCTTGTGGGGCTGTGGAAGGGCTGCCTAGGGCAGGTGCTGGCCAGCAAGAGCTTTCAGTGCTAGCCCCTTTGGTGTGGGAGCAGTGGCTGGACGTTTTGAATTTCGGAGCTGGGCTGTGGCTGTGCCGAGAAGGAACGTCCCCACTGTGCTGTGGCTAGGAAGCTCAGAGCGGCAGTGCTTGTGGGGCTGTGGAAGGGCTGCCTAGGGCAGGTGCTGGCCAGCAAGAGCTTTCAGTGCTAGCCCCTTTGGTGTGGGAGCAGTGGCTGGACGTTTTGAATTTCGGAGCTGGGCTCTGGCTGTGCTGAGAAGGAACGTCCCCACTGTGCTGTGGCTAGGAAGCTCAGAGCGCCAGTGCTTGTGGGGCTGTGGAAGGGCTGCCTAGGGCAGGTGCTGGCCAGCAAGAGCTTTCAGTGCTAGCCCCTTTCGTGTGGGAGCAGTGGCTGGACGTTTTGAATTTCGGAGCTGGGCTCTGGCTGTGCCGAGAAGGAACGTCCCCACTGTGCTGTGGCTAGGAAGCTCAGAGCGCCAGTGCTTGTGGGGCTGTGGAAGGGCTGCCTAGGGCAGGTGATGGCCAGCAAGAGCTTTCAGTGCTAGCCCCTTTGGTGTGGGAGCAGTGGCTGGACGTTTTGAATTTCGGAGCTGGGCTCTGGCTGTGCTGAGAAGGAACGTCCCCACTGTGCTGTGGCTAGGAAGCTCAGAGCCCCGGTGCTTGTGGGGCTGTGGAAGGGCTGCGTAGGGCACGTGATGGCCAGCAAGAGCTTTCAGTGCTAGCCCCTTTCGTGTGGGAGCAGTGGCTGGACGTTTTGAATTTCGGAGCTGGGCTCTGGCTGTGCTGAGAAGGAACGTCCCCACTGTGCTGTGGCTAGGAAGCTCAGAGCGCCAGTGCTTGTGGGGCTGTGGAAGGGCTGCCTAGGGCAGGTGCTGGCCAGCAAGAGCTTTCAGTGCTAGCCCCTTTCGTGTGGGAGCAGTGGCTGGACGTTTCCAACTTGGGAGCTGGGCTGTGGCTGTGCTGAGAAGGAACGTCCCCATTGTGCTGTGGCTAGGAAGCTCAGAGCCCCGGTGCTTGTGGGGCTGTGGAAGGGCTGCCTAGGGAAGGTGATGGCCAGCAAGAGCTTTCAGTGCTAGCCCCTTTGGTGTGGGAGCAGTGGCTGGACGTTTTGAATTTCGGAGCTGGGCTCTGGCTGTGCCGAGAAGGAACGTCCCCACTGTGCTGTGGCTAGGAAGCTCAGAGCGGCAGTGCTTGTGGGGCTGTGGAAGGGCTGCCTAGGGCAGGTGCTGGCCAGCAAGAGCTTTCAGTGCTAGCCCCTTTCGTGTGGGAGCAGTGGCTGGACGTTTCGAATTTCGTAGCTGGGCTGTGGCTGTGCCGAGAAGGAACGTCCCCACTGTGCTGTGGCTAGGAAGCTCAGAGCGCCAGTGCTTGTGGGGCTGTGGAAGGGCTGCCTAGGGCAGGTGATGGCCAGCAAGAGCTTTCAGTGCTAGCCCCTTTCGTGTGGGAGCAGTGGCTGGACGTTTTGAATTTCGGAGCTGGGCTCTGGCTGTGCTGAGAAGGAACGTCCCCATTGTGCTGTGGCTAGGAAGCTCAGAGCGCCAGTGCTTGTGGGGCTGTGGAAGGGCTGCCTAGGGAAGGTGCTGGCCAGCAAGAGCTTTCAGTGCTAGCCCCTTTCGTGTGGGAGCAGTGGCTGGACGTTTTGAATTTCGGAGCTGGGCTCTGGCTGTGCTGAGAAGGAACGTCCCCACTGTGCTGTGGCTAGGAAGCTCAGAGCGCCAGTGCTTGTGGGGCTGTGGAAGGGCTGCCTAGGGCAGGTGATGGCCAGCAAGAGCTTTCAGTGCTAGCCCCTTTGGTGTGGGTGCAGTGGCTGGACGTTTTGAATTTCGGAGCTGGGCTGTGGCTGTGCCGAGAAGGAACGTCCCCATTGTGCTGTGGCTAGGAAGCTCAGAGCCCCGGTGCTTGTGGGGCTGTGGAAGGGCTGCCTAGGGCAGGTGCTGGCCAGCAAGAGCTTTCAGTGCTAGCCCCTTTGGTGTGGGAGCAGTGGCTGGACGTTTTGAATTTCGGAGCTGGGCTCTGGCTGTGCCGAGAAGGAACGTCCCCACTGTGCTGTGGCTAGGAAGCTCAGAGCGCCAGTGCTTGTGGGGCTGTGGAAGGGCTGCCTAGGGAAGGTGATGGCCAGCAAGAGCTTTCAGTGCTAGCCCCTTTGGTGTGGGAGCAGTGGCTGGACGTTTTGAATTTCGGAGCTGGGCTGTGGCTGTGCTGAGAAGGAACGTCCCCACTGTGCTGTGGCTAGGAAGCTCAGAGCGCCAGTGCTTGTGGGGCTGTGGAAGGGCTGCCTAGGGCAGGTGATGGCCAGCAAGAGCTTTCAGTGCTAGCCCCTTTGGTGTGGGAGCAGTGGCTGGAGGTTTCCAACTTGGGAGCTGGGCTGTGGCTGTGCTGAGAAGGAACGTCCCCACTGTGCTGTGGCTAGGAAGCTCAGAGCGCCAGTGCTTGTGGGGCTGTGGAAGGGCTGCCTAGGGCAGGTGATGGCCAGCAAGAGCTTTCAGTGCTAGCCCCTTTCGTGTGGGAGCAGTGGCTGGACGTTTTGAATTTCGGAGCTGGGCTCTGGCTGTGCTGAGAAGGAACGTCCCCACTGTGCTGTGGCTAGGAAGCTCAGAGCGCCAGTGCTTGTGGGGCTGTGGAAGGGCTGCCTAGGGCAGGTGCTGGCCAGCAAGAGCTTTCAGTGCTAGCCCCTTTGGTGTGGGAGCAGTGGCTGGACGTTTTGAATTTCGGAGCTGGGCTCTGGCTGTGCTGAGAAGGAACGTCCCCACTGTGCTGTGGCTAGGAAGCTCAGAGCGCCAGTGCTTGTGGGGCTGTGGAAGGGCTGCCTAGGGCAGGTGCTGGCCAGCAAGAGCTTTCAGTGCTAGCCCCTTTGGTGTGGGTGCAGTGGCTGGACGTTTTGAATTTCGGAGCTGGGCTCTGGCTGTGCTGAGAAGGAACATCCCCACTGTGCTGTGGCTAGGAAGCTCAGAGCCCCGGTGCTTGTGGGGCTGTGGAAGGGCTGCCTAGGGAAGGTGCTGGCCAGCAAGAGCTTTCAGTGCTAGCCCCTTTGGTGTGGGAGCAGTGGCTGGACGTTTTGAATTTCGGAGCTGGGCTCTGGCTGTGCCGAGAAGGAACGTCCCCACTGTGCTGTGGCTAGGAAGCTCAGAGCGCCAGTGCTTGTGGGGCTGTGGAAGGGCTGCCTAGGGAAGGTGATGGCCAGCAAGAGCTTTCAGTGCTAGCCCCTTTCGTGTGGGAGCAGTGGCTAGACGTTTTGAATTTCGGAGCTGGGCTCTGGCTGTGCCGAGAAGGAACTTCCCCACTGTGCTGTGGCTAGGAAGCTCAGAGCGCCAGTGCTTGTGGGGCTGTGGAAGGGCTGCCTAGGGAAGGTGATGGCCAGCAAGAGCTTTCAGTGCTAGCCCCTTTGGTGTGGGAGCAGTGGCTGGACGTTTTGAATTTCGGAGCTGGGCTCTGGCTGTGCCGAGAAGGAACGTCCCCACTGTGCTGTGGCTAGGAAGCTCAGAGCGCCAGTGCTTGTGGGGCTGTGGAAGGGCTGCCTAGGGCAGGTGCTGGCCAGCAAGAGCTTTCAGTGCTAGCCCCTTTCGTGTGGGAGCAGTGGCTGGACGTTTTGAATTTCGGAGCTGGGCTCTGGCTGTGCCGAGAAGGAACGTCCCCACTGTGCTGTGGCTAGGAAGCTCAGAGCGCCAGTGCTTGTGGGGCTGTGGAAGGGCTGCCTAGGGCAGGTGATGGCCAGCAAGAGCTTTCAGTGCTAGCCCCTTTGGTGTGGGAGCAGTGGCTGGACGTTTCGAATTTCGGAGCTGGGCTGTGGCTGTGCCGAGAAGGAACGTCCCCACTGTGCTGTGGCTAGGAAGCTCAGAGCGCCAGTGCTTGTGGGGCTGTGGAAGGGCTGCCTAGGGCAGGTGCTGGCCAGCAAGAGCTTTCAGTGCTAGCCCCTTTGGTGTGGGAGCAGTGGCTGGACGTTTTGAATTTCGGAGCTGGGCTGTGGCTGTGCCGAGAAGGAACGTCCCCACTGTGCTGTGGCTAGGAAGCTCAGAGCGCCAGTGCTTGTGGGGCTGTGGAAGGGCTGCCTAGGGCAGGTGATGGCCAGCAAGAGCTTTCAGTGCTAGCCCCTTTGGTGTGGGAGCAGTGGCTGGACGTTTCGAATTTCGGAGCTGGGCTGTGGCTGTGCTGAGAAGGAACGTCCCCACTGTGCTGTGGCTAGGAAGCTCAGAGCGCCAGTGCTTGTGGGGCTGTGGAAGGGCTGCCTAGGGAAGGTGATGGCCAGCAAGAGCTTTCAGTGCTAGCCCCTTTGGTGTGGGAGCAGTGGCTGGACGTTTTGAATTTCGGAGCTGGGCTGTGGCTGTGCCGAGAAGGAACGTCCCCACTGTGCTGTGGCTAGGAAGCTCAGAGCGGCAGTGCTTGTGGGGCTGTGGAAGGGCTGCCTAGGGCAGGTGATGGCCAGCAAGAGCTTTCAGTGCTAGCCCCTTTCGTGTGGGAGCAGTGGCTGGACGTTTTGAATTTCGGAGCTGGGCTCTGGCTGTGCTGAGAAGGAACGTCCCCACTGTGCTGTGGCTAGGAAGCTCAGAGCCCCGGTGCTTGTGGGGCTGTGGAAGGGCTGCGTAGGGCAGGTGCTGGCCAGCAAGAGCTTTCAGTGCTAGCCCCTTTGGTGTGGGAGCAGTGGCTGGACGTTTTGAATTTCGGAGCTGGGCTCTGGCTGTGCTGAGAAGGAACGTCCCCACTGTGCTGTGGCTAGGAAGCTCAGAGCGCCAGTGCTTGTGGGGCTGTGGAAGGGCAGCCTAGGGCAGGTGATGGCCAGCAAGAGCTTTCAGTGCTAGCCCCTTTGGTGTGGGTGCAGTGGCTGGACGTTTTGAATTTCGGAGCTGGGCTCTGGCTGTGCTGAGAAGGAACATCCCCACTGTGCTGTGGCTAGGAAGCTCAGAGCCCCGGTGCTTGTGGGGCTGTGGAAGGGCTGCCTAGGGCAGGTGCTGGCCAGCAAGAGCTTTCAGTGCTAGCCCCTTTGGTGTGGGAGCAGTGGCTGGACGTTTTGAATTTCGGAGCTGAGCTGTGGCTGTGCCGAGAAGGAACGTCCCCACTGTGCTGTGGCTAGGAAGCTCAGAGCGCCAGTGCTTGTGGGGCTGTGGAAGGGCTGCCTAGGGAAGGTGATGGCCAGCAAGAGCTTTCAGTGCTAGCCCCTTTCGTGTGGGAGCAGTGGCTAGACGTTTTGAATTTCGGAGCTGGGCTCTGGCTGTGCCGAGAAGGAACGTCCCCACTGTGCTGTGGCTAGGAAGCTCAGAGCGCCAGTGCTTGTGGGGCTGTGGAAGGGCTGCCTAGGGCAGGTGATGGCCAGCAAGAGCTTTCAGTGCTAGCCCCTTTCGTGTGGGAGCAGTGGCTGGACGTTTTGAATTTCGGAGCTGGGCTCTGGCTGTGCCGAGAAGGAACGTCCCCACTGTGCTGTGGCTAGGAAGCTCAGAGCCCCGGTGCTTGTGGGGCTGTGGAAGGGCTGCCTAGGGCAGGTGCTGGCCAGCAAGAGCTTTCAGTGCTAGCCCCTTTGGTGTGGGAGCAGTGGCTGGACGTTTCGAATTTCGGAGCTGGGCTGTGGCTGTGCCGAGAAGGAACGTCCCCACTGTGCTGTGGCTAGGAAGCTCAGAGCGCCAGTGCTTGTGGGGCTGTGGAAGGGCTGCCTAGGGCAGGTGATGGCCAGCAAGAGCTTTCAGTGCTAGCCCCTTTCGTGTGGGAGCAGTGGCTGGACGTTTCGAATTTCGGAGCTGGGCTGTGGCTGTGCTGAGAAGGAACGTCCCCACTGTGCTGTGGCTAGGAAGCTCAGAGCGCCAGTGCTTGTGGGGCTGTGGAAGGGCTGCCTAGGGAAGGTGATGGCCAGCAAGAGCTTTCAGTGCTAGCCCCTTTCGTGTGGGAGCAGTGGCTGGACGTTTTGAATTTCGGAGCTGGGCTCTGGCTGTGCCGAGAAGGAACGTCCCCACTGTGCTGTGGCTAGGAAGCTCAGAGCGCCAGTGCTTGTGGGGCTGTGGAAGGGCTGCCTAGGGCAGGTGATGGCCAGCAAGAGCTTTCAGTGCTAGCCCCTTTGGTGTGGGAGCAGTGGCTGGACGTTTTGAATTTCGGAGCTGGGCTGTGGCTGTGCCGAGAAGGAACGTCCCCACTGTGCTGTGGCTAGGAAGCTCAGAGCGCCAGTGCTTGTGGGGCTGTGGAAGGGCTGCCTAGGGCAGGTGCTGGCCAGCAAGAGCTTTCAGTGCTAGCCCCTTTGGTGTGGGAGCAGTGGCTGGACGTTTTGAATTTCGGAGCTGGGCTGTGGCTGTGCCGAGAAGGAACGTCCCCACTGTGCTGTGGCTAGGAAGCTCAGAGCGCCAGTGCTTGTGGGGCTGTGGAAGGGCTGCCTAGGGCAGGTGATGGCCAGCAAGAGCTTTCAGTGCTAGCCCCTTTGGTGTGGGAGCAGTGGCTGGACGTTTCGAATTTCGGAGCTGGGCTGTGGCTGTGCTGAGAAGGAACGTCCCCACTGTGCTGTGGCTAGGAAGCTCAGAGCGCCAGTGCTTGTGGGGCTGTGGAAGGGCTGCCTAGGGAAGGTGATGGCCAGCAAGAGCTTTCAGTGCTAGCCCCTTTGGTGTGGGAGCAGTGGCTGGACGTTTTGAATTTCGTAGCTGGGCTGTGGCTGTGCCGAGAAGGAACGTCCCCACTGTGCTGTGGCTAGGAAGCTCAGAGCGGCAGTGCTTGTGGGGCTGTGGAAGGGCTGCCTAGGGCAGGTGATGGCCAGCAAGAGCTTTCAGTGCTAGCCCCTTTGGTGTGGGAGCAGTGGCTGGACGTTTTGAATTTCGGAGCTGGGCTCTGGCTGTGCTGAGAAGGAACGTCCCCACTGTGCTGTGGCTAGGAAGCTCAGAGCCCCGGTGCTTGTGGGGCTGTGGAAGGGCTGCGTAGGGCAGGTGATGGCCAGCAAGAGCTTTCAGTGCTAGCCCCTTTGGTGTGGGAGCAGTGGCTGGACGTTTTGAATTTCGGAGCTGGGCTCTGGCTGTGCTGAGAAGGAACGTCCCCACTGTGCTGTGGCTAGGAAGCTCAGAGCGCCAGTGCTTGTGGGGCTGTGGAAGGGCTGCCTAGGGCAGGTGCTGGCCAGGAAGAGCTTTCAGTGCTAGCCCCTTTCGTGTGGGAGCAGTGGCTGGACGTTTCCAACTTGGGAGCTGGGCTGTGGCTGTGCTGAGAAGGAACGTCCCCATTGTGCTGTGGCTAGGAAGCTCAGAGCCCCGGTGCTTGTGGGGCTGTGGAAGGGCTGCCTAGGGAAGGTGATGGCCAGCAAGAGCTTTCAGTGCTAGCCCCTTTGGTGTGGGAGCAGTGGCTGGACGTTTTGAATTTCGGAGCTGGGCTCTGGCTGTGCCGAGAAGGAACGTCCCCACTGTGCTGTGGCTAGGAAGCTCAGAGCCCCGGTGCTTGTGGGGCTGTGGAAGGGCTGCCTAGGGAAGGTGCTGGCCAGCAAGAGCTTTCAGTTCTAGCCCCTTTGGTGTGGGAGCAGTGGCTGGACGTTTCGAATTTCGGAGCTGGGCTCTGGCTGTGCCGAGAAGGAACGTCCCCACTGTGCTGTGGCTAGGAAGCTCAGAGCGCCAGTGCTTGTGGGGCTGTGGAAGGGCTGCCTAGGGCAGGTGATGGCCAGCAAGAGCTTTCAGTGCTAGCCCCTTTGGTGTGGGAGCAGTGGCTGGACGTTTTGAATTTCGGAGCTGGGCTCTGGCTGTGCTGAGATGGAACATCCCCACTGTGCTGTGGCTAGGAAGCTCAGAGCCCCGGTGCTTGTGGGGCTGTGGAAGGGCTGCCTAGGGAAGGTGCTGGCCAGCAAGAGCTTTCAGTGCTAGCCCCTTTGGTGTGGGAGCAGTGGCTGGACGTTTTGAATTTCGGAGCTGGGCTCTGGCTGTGCCGAGAAGGAACGTCCCCACTGTGCTGTGGCTAGGAAGCTCAGAGCGGCAGTGCTTGTGGGGCTGTGGAAGGGCTGCCTAGGGCAGGTGATGGCCAGCAAGAGCTTTCAGTGCTAGCCCCTTTGGTGTGGGAGCAGTGGCTGGACGTTTTGAATTTCGGAGCTGGGCTGTGGCTGTGCCGAGAAGGAACGTCCCCACTGTGCTGTGGCTAGGAAGCTCAGAGCGCCAGTGCTTGTGGGGCTGTGGAAGGGCTGCCTAGGGAAGGTGATGGCCAGCAAGAGCTTTCAGTGCTAGCCCCTTTCGTGTGGGAGCAGTGGCTGGACGTTTTGAATTTCGGAGCTGGGCTCTGGCTGTGCTGAGAAGGAACGTCCCCATTGTGCTGTGGCTAGGAAGCTCAGAGCGCCAGTGCTTGTGGGGCTGTGGAAGGGCTGCCTAGGGAAGGTGCTGGCCAGCAAGAGCTTTCAGTGCTAGCCCCTTTGGTGTGGGAGCAGTGGCTGGACGTTTTGAATTTCGGAGCTGGGCTCTGGCTGTGCTGAGAAGGAACGTCCCCACTGTGCTGTGGCTAGGAAGCTCAGAGCGCCAGTGCTTGTGGGGCTGTGGAAGGGCTGCCTAGGGCAGGTGATGGCCAGCAAGAGCTTTCAGTGCTAGCCCCTTTGGTGTGGGTGCAGTGGCTGGACGTTTTGAATTTCGGAGCTGGGCTGTGGCTGTGCCGAGAAGGAACGTCCCCATTGTGCTGTGGCTAGGAAGCTCAGAGCCCCGGTGCTTGTGGGGCTGTGGAAGGGCTGCCTAGGGCAGGTGATGGCCAGCAAGAGCTTTCAGTGCTAGCCCCTTTGGTGTGGGAGCAGTGGCTGGACGTTTTGAATTTCGGAGCTGGGCTCTGGCTGTGCCGAGAAGGAACGTCCCCACTGTGCTGTGGCTAGGAAGCTCAGAGCGCCAGTGCTTGTGGGGCTGTGGAAGGGCTGCCTAGGGCAGGTGATGGCCAGCAAGAGCTTTCAGTGCTAGCCCCTTTGGTGTGGGAGCAGTGGCTGGACGTTTTGAATTTCGGAGCTGGGCTGTGGCTGTGCTGAGAAGGAACGTCCCCACTGTGCTGTGGCTAGGAAGCTCAGAGCGCCAGTGCTTGTGGGGCTGTGGAAGGGCTGCCTAGGGCAGGTGCTGGCCAGCAAGAGCTTTCAGTGCTAGCCCCTTTGGTGTGGGAGCAGTGGCTGGAGGTTTCCAACTTGGGAGCTGGGCTGTGGCTGTGCTGAGAAGGAACGTCCCCACTGTGCTGTGGCTAGGAAGCTCAGAGCGCCAGTGCTTGTGGGGCTGTGGAAGGGCTGCCTAGGGCAGGTGCTGGCCAGCAAGAGCTTTCAGTGCTAGCCCCTTTGGTGTGGGAGCAGTGGCTGGACGTTTTGAATTTCGGAGCTGGGCTCTGGCTGTGCTGAGAAGGAACGTCCCCACTGTGCTGTGGCTAGGAAGCTCAGAGCGCCAGTGCTTGTGGGGCTGTGGAAGGGCTGCCTAGGGCAGGTGATGGCCAGCAAGAGCTTTCAGTGCTAGCCCCTTTGGTGTGGGAGCAGTGGCTGGACGTTTTGAATTTCGGAGCTGGGCTGTGGCTGTGCTGAGAAGGAACGTCCCCACTGTGCTGTGGCTAGGAAGCTCAGAGCGCCAGTGCTTGTGGGGCTGTGGAAGGGCTGCCTAGGGAAGGTGATGGCCAGCAAGAGCTTTCAGTGCTAGCCCCTTTGGTGTGGGAGCAGTGGCTGGACGTTTTGAATTTCGGAGCTGGGCTCTGGCTGTGCCGAGAAGGAACGTCCCCACTGTGCTGTGGCTAGGAAGCTCAGAGCGGCAGTGCTTGTGGGGCTGTGGAAGGGCTGCCTAGGGCAGGTGCTGGCCAGCAAGAGCTTTCAGTGCTAGCCCCTTTCGTGTGGGAGCAGTGGCTGGACGTTTTGAATTTCGGAGCTGGGCTCTGGCTGTGCTGAGAAGGAACGTCCCCATTGTGCTGTGGCTAGGAAGCTCAGAGCGCCAGTGCTTGTGGGGCTGTGGAAGGGCTGCCTAGGGAAGGTGCTGGCCAGCAAGAGCTTTCAGTGCTAGCCCCTTTGGTGTGGGAGCAGTGGCTGGACGTTTTGAATTTCGGAGCTGGGCTCTGGCTGTGCTGAGAAGGAACGTCCCCACTGTGCTGTGGCTAGGAAGCTCAGAGCGCCAGTGCTTGTGGGGCTGTGGAAGGGCTGCCTAGGGCAGGTGCTGGCCAGCAAGAGCTTTCAGTGCTAGCCCCTTTGGTGTGGGTGCAGTGGCTGGACGTTTTGAATTTCGGAGCTGGGCTCTGGCTGTGCTGAGAAGGAACATCCCCACTGTGCTGTGGCTAGGAAGCTCAGAGCCCCGGTGCTTGTGGGGCTGTGGAAGGGCTGCCTAGGGAAGGTGCTGGCCAGCAAGAGCTTTCAGTGCTAGCCCCTTTGGTGTGGGAGCAGTGGCTGGACGTTTTGAATTTCGGAGCTGAGCTGTGGCTGTGCCGAGAAGGAACGTCCCCACTGTGCTGTGGCTAGGAAGCTCAGAGCGGCAGTGCTTGTGGGGCTGTGGAAGGGCTGCCTAGGGCAGGTGATGGCCAGCAAGAGCTTTCAGTGCTAGCCCCTTTGGTGTGGGAGCAGTGGCTGGACGTTTTGAATTTCGGAGCTGGGCTCTGGCTGTGCCGAGAAGGAACGTCCCCACTGTGCTGTGGCTAGGAAGCTCAGAGCCCCGGTGCTTGTGGGGCTGTGGAAGGGCTGCCTAGGGAAGGTGATGGCCAGCAAGAGCTTTCAGTGCTAGCCCCTTTGGTGTGGGAGCAGTGGCTGGACGTTTTGAATTTCGGAGCTGGGCTGTGGCTGTGCCGAGAAGGAACGTCCCCACTGTGCTGTGGCTAGGAAGCTCAGAGCGCCAGTGCTTGTGGGGCTGTGGAAGGGCTGCCTAGGGCAGGTGCTGGCCAGCAAGAGCTTTCAGTGCTAGCCCCTTTGGTGTGGGAGCAGTGGCTGGACGTTTTGAATTTCGGAGCTGGGCTCTGGCTGTGCTGAGAAGGAACGTCCCCATTGTGCTGTGGCTAGGAAGCTCAGAGCGCCAGTGCTTGTGGGGCTGTGGAAGGGCTGCCTAGGGCAGGTGATGGCCAGCAAGAGCTTTCAGTGCTAGCCCCTTTGGTGTGGGAGCAGTGGCTGGACGTTTTGAATTTCGGAGCTGGGCTGTGGCTGTGCTGAGAAGGAACGTCCCCACTGTGCTGTGGCTAGGAAGCTCAGAGCGCCAGTGCTTGTGGGGCTGTGGAAGGGCTGCCTAGGGCAGGTGATGGCCAGCAAGAGCTTTCAGTGCTAGACCCTTTCGTGTGGGAGCAGTGGCTGGACGTTTTGAATTTCGGAGCTGGGCTGTGGCTGTGCCGAGAAGGAACGTCCCCACTGTGCTGTGGCTAGGAAGCTCAGAGCCCCGGTGCTTGTGGGGCTGTGGAAGGGCTGCCTAGGGCAGGTGATGGCCAGCAAGAGCTTTCAGTGCTAGCCCCTTTGGTGTGGGTGCAGTGGCTGGACGTTTTGAATTTCGGAGCTGGGCTCTGGCTGTGCTGAGAAGGAACATCCCCACTGTGCTGTGGCTAGGAAGCTCAGAGCCCCGGTGCTTGTGGGGCTGTGGAAGGGCTGCCTAGGGAAGGTGCTGGCCAGCAAGAGCTTTCAGTGCTAGCCCCTTTGGTGTGGGAGCAGTGGCTGGACGTTTTGAATTTCGGAGCTGAGCTGTGGCTGTGCCGAGAAGGAACGTCCCCACTGTGCTGTGGCTAGGAAGCTCAGAGCGCCAGTGCTTGTGGGGCTGTGGAAGGGCTGCCTAGGGAAGGTGATGGCCAGCAAGAGCTTTCAGTGCTAGCCCCTTTCGTGTGGGAGCAGTGGCTAGACGTTTTGAATTTCGGAGCTGGGCTCTGGCTGTGCCGAGAAGGAACGTCCCCACTGTGCTGTGGCTAGGAAGCTCAGAGCGCCAGTGCTTGTGGGGCTGTGGAAGGGCTGCCTAGGGCAGGTGATGGCCAGCAAGAGCTTTCAGTGCTAGCCCCTTTCGTGTGGGAGCAGTGGCTGGACGTTTTGAATTTCGGAGCTGGGCTCTGGCTGTGCCGAGAAGGAACGTCCCCACTGTGCTGTGGCTAGGAAGCTCAGAGCCCCGGTGCTTGTGGGGCTGTGGAAGGGCTGCCTAGGGAAGGTGCTGGCCAGCAAGAGCTTTCAGTGCTAGCCCCTTTGGTGTGGGAGCAGTGGCTGGAGGTTTCCAACTTGGGAGCTGGGCTGTGGCTGTGCTGAGAAGTAACGTCCCCACTGTGCTGTGGCTAGGAAGCTCAGAGCGCCAGTGCTTGTGGGGCTGTGGAAGGGCTGCCTAGGGCAGGTGCTGGCCAGCAAGAGCTTTCAGTGCTAGCCCCTTTCGTGTGGGAGCAGTGGCTGGACGTTTTGAATTTCGGAGCTGGGCTCTGGCTGTGCTGAGATGGAACGTCCCCACTGTGCTGTGGCTAGGAAGCTCAGAGCGCCAGTGCTTGTGGGGCTGTGGAAGGGCTGCCTAGGGCAGGCGCTGGCCAGCAAGAGCTTTCAGTGCTAGCCCCTTTGGTGTGGGAGCAGTGGCTGGACGTTTTGAATTTCGGAGCTGGGCTGTGGCTGTGCTGAGAAGGAACGTCCCCACTGTGCTGTGGCTAGGAAGCTCAGAGCGCCAGTGCTTGTGGGGCTGTGGAAGGGCTGCCTAGGGAAGGTGATGGCCAGCAAGAGCTTTCAGTGCTAGCCCCTTTGGTGTGGGAGCAGTGGCTGGACGTTTTGAATTTCGGAGCTGGGCTGTGGCTGTGCCGAGAAGGAACGTCCCCACTGTGCTGTGGCTAGGAAGCTCAGAGCGCCAGTGCTTGTGGGGCTGTGGAAGGGCTGCCTAGGGCAGGTGATGGCCAGCAAGAGCTTTCAGTGCTAGCCCCTTTCGTGTGGGAGCAGTGGCTGGACGTTTTGAATTTCGGAGCTGGGCTCTGGCTGTGCTGAGAAGGAACGTCCCCATTGTGCTGTGGCTAGGAAGCTCAGAGCGCCAGTGCTTGTGGGGCTGTGGAAGGGCTGCCTAGGGAAGGTGCTGGCCAGCAAGAGCTTTCAGTGCTAGCCCCTTTCGTGTGGGAGCAGTGGCTGGACGTTTTGAATTTCGGAGCTGGGCTCTGGCTGTGCTGAGAAGGAACGTCCCCACTGTGCTGTGGCTAGGAAGCTCAGAGCGCCAGTGCTTGTGGGGCTGTGGAAGGGCTGCCTAGGGCAGGTGCTGGCCAGCAAGAGCTTTCAGTGCTAGCCCCTTTGGTGTGGGTGCAGTGGCTGGACGTTTTGAATTTCGGAGCTGGGCTCTGGCTGTGCTGAGAAGGAACATCCCCACTGTGCTGTGGCTAGGAAGCTCAGAGCCCCGGTGCTTGTGGGGCTGTGGAAGGGCTGCCTAGGGAAGGTGCTGGCCAGCAAGAGCTTTCAGTGCTAGCCCCTTTGGTGTGGGAGCAGTGGCTGGACGTTTTGAATTTCGGAGCTGAGCTGTGGCTGTGCTGAGAAGGAACGTCCCCACTGTGCTGTGGCTAGGAAGCTCAGAGCGGCAGTGCTTGTGGGGCTGTGGAAGGGCTGCCTAGGGCAGGTGATGGCCAGCAAGAGCTTTCAGTGCTAGCCCCTTTCGTGTGGGAGCAGTGGCTGGACGTTTTGAATTTCGGAGCTGGGCTCTGGCTGTGCCGAGAAGGAACGTCCCCACTGTGCTGTGGCTAGGAAGCTCAGAGCCCCGGTGCTTGTGGGGCTGTGGAAGGGCTGCCTAGGGAAGGTGATGGCCAGCAAGAGCTTTCAGTGCTAGCCCCTTTGGTGTGGGAGCAGTGGCTGGACGTTTTGAATTTCGGAGCTGGGCTGTGGCTGTGCCGAGAAGGAACGTCCCCACTGTGCTGTGGCTAGGAAGCTCAGAGCGCCAGTGCTTGTGGGGCTGTGGAAGGGCTGCCTAGGGCAGGTGCTGGCCAGCAAGAGCTTTCAGTGCTAGCCCCTTTGGTGTGGGAGCAGTGGCTGGAGGTTTCCAACTTGGGAGCTGGGCTGTGGCTGTGCTGAGAAGGAACGTCCCCACTGTGCTGTGGCTAGGAAGCTCAGAGCGCCAGTGCTTGTGGGGCTGTGGAAGGGCTGCCTAGGGCAGGTGCTGGCCAGCAAGAGCTTTCAGTGCTAGCCCCTTTGGTGTGGGAGCAGTGGCTGGACGTTTTGAATTTCGGAGCTGGGCTCTGGCTGTGCTGAGAAGGAACGTCCCCACTGTGCTGTGGCTAGGAAGCTCAGAGCGCCAGTGCTTGTGGGGCTGTGGAAGGGCTGCCTAGGGCAGGTGCTGGCCAGCAAGAGCTTTCAGTGCTAGCCCCTTTGGTGTGGGTGCAGTGGCTGGACGTTTTGAATTTCGGAGCTGGGCTCTGGCTGTGCTGAGAAGGAACATCCCCACTGTGCTGTGGCTAGGAAGCTCAGAGCCCCGGTGCTTGTGGGGCTGTGGAAGGGCTGCCTAGGGAAGGTGCTGGCCAGCAAGAGCTTTCAGTGCTAGCCCCTTTGGTGTGGGAGCAGTGGCTGGACGTTTTGAATTTCGGAGCTGAGCTGTGGCTGTGCCGAGAAGGAACGTCCCCACTGTGCTGTGGCTAGGAAGCTCAGAGCGCCAGTGCTTGTGGGGCTGTGGAAGGGCTGCCTAGGGAAGGTGATGGCCAGCAAGAGCTTTCAGTGCTAGCCCCTTTGGTGTGGGAGCAGTGGCTGGACGTTTTGAATTTCGGAGCTGGGCTCTGGCTGTGCCGAGAAGGAACGTCCCCACTGTGCTGTGGCTAGGAAGCTCAGAGCCCCGGTGCTTGTGGGGCTGTGGAAGGGCTGCCTAGGGAAGGTGATGGCCAGCAAGAGCTTTCAGTGCTAGCCCCTTTGGTGTGGGAGCAGTGGCTGGACGTTTTGAATTTCGGAGCTGGGCTGTGGCTGTGCCGAGAAGGAACGTCCCCACTGTGCTGTGGCTAGGAAGCTCAGAGCGCCAGTGCTTGTGGGGCTGTGGAAGGGCTGCCTAGGGCAGGTGCTGGCCAGCAAGAGCTTTCAGTGCTAGCCCCTTTGGTGTGGGAGCAGTGGCTGGACGTTTTGAATTTCGGAGCTGGGCTCTGGCTGTGCTGAGAAGGAACGTCCCCATTGTGCTGTGGCTAGGAAGCTCAGAGCGCCAGTGCTTGTGGGGCTGTGGAAGGGCTGCCTAGGGCAGGTGATGGCCAGCAAGAGCTTTCAGTGCTAGCCCCTTTGGTGTGGGAGCAGTGGCTGGACGTTTTGAATTTCGGAGCTGGGCTGTGGCTGTGCTGAGAAGGAACGTCCCCACTGTGCTGTGGCTAGGAAGCTCAGAGCGCCAGTGCTTGTGGGGCTGTGGAAGGGCTGCCTAGGGCAGGTGATGGCCAGCAAGAGCTTTCAGTGCTAGACCCTTTCGTGTGGGAGCAGTGGCTGGACGTTTTGAATTTCGGAGCTGGGCTGTGGCTGTGCCGAGAAGGAACGTCCCCACTGTGCTGTGGCTAGGAAGCTCAGAGCCCCGGTGCTTGTGGGGCTGTGGAAGGGCTGCCTAGGGCAGGTGATGGCCAGCAAGAGCTTTCAGTGCTAGCCCCTTTGGTGTGGGTGCAGTGGCTGGACGTTTTGAATTTCGGAGCTGGGCTCTGGCTGTGCTGAGAAGGAACATCCCCACTGTGCTGTGGCTAGGAAGCTCAGAGCCCCGGTGCTTGTGGGGCTGTGGAAGGGCTGCCTAGGGAAGGTGCTGGCCAGCAAGAGCTTTCAGTGCTAGCCCCTTTGGTGTGGGAGCAGTGGCTGGACGTTTTGAATTTCGGAGCTGAGCTGTGGCTGTGCCGAGAAGGAACGTCCCCACTGTGCTGTGGCTAGGAAGCTCAGAGCGCCAGTGCTTGTGGGGCTGTGGAAGGGCTGCCTAGGGAAGGTGATGGCCAGCAAGAGCTTTCAGTGCTAGCCCCTTTCGTGTGGGAGCAGTGGCTAGACGTTTTGAATTTCGGAGCTGGGCTCTGGCTGTGCCGAGAAGGAACGTCCCCACTGTGCTGTGGCTAGGAAGCTCAGAGCGCCAGTGCTTGTGGGGCTGTGGAAGGGCTGCCTAGGGCAGGTGATGGCCAGCAAGAGCTTTCAGTGCTAGCCCCTTTCGTGTGGGAGCAGTGGCTGGACGTTTTGAATTTCGGAGCTGGGCTCTGGCTGTGCCGAGAAGGAACGTCCCCACTGTGCTGTGGCTAGGAAGCTCAGAGCCCCGGTGCTTGTGGGGCTGTGGAAGGGCTGCCTAGGGAAGGTGCTGGCCAGCAAGAGCTTTCAGTGCTAGCCCCTTTGGTGTGGGAGCAGTGGCTGGAGGTTTCCAACTTGGGAGCTGGGCTGTGGCTGTGCTGAGAAGTAACGTCCCCACTGTGCTGTGGCTAGGAAGCTCAGAGCGCCAGTGCTTGTGGGGCTGTGGAAGGGCTGCCTAGGGCAGGTGCTGGCCAGCAAGAGCTTTCAGTGCTAGCCCCTTTCGTGTGGGAGCAGTGGCTGGACGTTTTGAATTTCGGAGCTGGGCTCTGGCTGTGCTGAGATGGAACGTCCCCACTGTGCTGTGGCTAGGAAGCTCAGAGCGCCAGTGCTTGTGGGGCTGTGGAAGGGCTGCCTAGGGCAGGCGCTGGCCAGCAAGAGCTTTCAGTGCTAGCCCCTTTGGTGTGGGAGCAGTGGCTGGACGTTTTGAATTTCGGAGCTGGGCTGTGGCTGTGCTGAGAAGGAACGTCCCCACTGTGCTGTGGCTAGGAAGCTCAGAGCGCCAGTGCTTGTGGGGCTGTGGAAGGGCTGCCTAGGGAAGGTGATGGCCAGCAAGAGCTTTCAGTGCTAGCCCCTTTGGTGTGGGAGCAGTGGCTGGACGTTTTGAATTTCGGAGCTGGGCTGTGGCTGTGCCGAGAAGGAACGTCCCCACTGTGCTGTGGCTAGGAAGCTCAGAGCGCCAGTGCTTGTGGGGCTGTGGAAGGGCTGCCTAGGGCAGGTGATGGCCAGCAAGAGCTTTCAGTGCTAGCCCCTTTCGTGTGGGAGCAGTGGCTGGACGTTTTGAATTTCGGAGCTGGGCTCTGGCTGTGCTGAGAAGGAACGTCCCCATTGTGCTGTGGCTAGGAAGCTCAGAGCGCCAGTGCTTGTGGGGCTGTGGAAGGGCTGCCTAGGGAAGGTGCTGGCCAGCAAGAGCTTTCAGTGCTAGCCCCTTTCGTGTGGGAGCAGTGGCTGGACGTTTTGAATTTCGGAGCTGGGCTCTGGCTGTGCTGAGAAGGAACGTCCCCACTGTGCTGTGGCTAGGAAGCTCAGAGCGCCAGTGCTTGTGGGGCTGTGGAAGGGCTGCCTAGGGCAGGTGCTGGCCAGCAAGAGCTTTCAGTGCTAGCCCCTTTGGTGTGGGTGCAGTGGCTGGACGTTTTGAATTTCGGAGCTGGGCTCTGGCTGTGCTGAGAAGGAACATCCCCACTGTGCTGTGGCTAGGAAGCTCAGAGCCCCGGTGCTTGTGGGGCTGTGGAAGGGCTGCCTAGGGAAGGTGCTGGCCAGCAAGAGCTTTCAGTGCTAGCCCCTTTGGTGTGGGAGCAGTGGCTGGACGTTTTGAATTTCGGAGCTGGGCTGTGGCTGTGCTGAGAAGGAACGTCCCCACTGTGCTGTGGCTAGGAAGCTCAGAGCGGCAGTGCTTGTGGGGCTGTGGAAGGGCTGCCTAGGGCAGGTGATGGCCAGCAAGAGCTTTCAGTGCTAGCCCCTTTCGTGTGGGAGCAGTGGCTGGACGTTTTGAATTTCGGAGCTGGGCTCTGGCTGTGCCGAGAAGGAACGTCCCCACTGTGCTGTGGCTAGGAAGCTCAGAGCCCCGGTGCTTGTGGGGCTGTGGAAGGGCTGCCTAGGGAAGGTGATGGCCAGCAAGAGCTTTCAGTGCTAGCCCCTTTGGTGTGGGAGCAGTGGCTGGACGTTTTGAATTTCGGAGCTGGGCTGTGGCTGTGCCGAGAAGGAACGTCCCCACTGTGCTGTGGCTAGGAAGCTCAGAGCGCCAGTGCTTGTGGGGCTGTGGAAGGGCTGCCTAGGGCAGGTGCTGGCCAGCAAGAGCTTTCAGTGCTAGCCCCTTTCGTGTGGGAGCAGTGGCTGGACGTTTTGAATTTCGGAGCTGGGCTCTGGCTGTGCTGAGAAGGAACGTCCCCATTGTGCTGTGGCTAGGAAGCTCAGAGCGCCAGTGCTTGTGGGGCTGTGGAAGGGCTGCCTAGGGCAGGTGATGGCCAGCAAGAGCTTTCAGTGCTAGCCCCTTTGGTGTGGGAGCAGTGGCTGGACGTTTTGAATTTCGGAGCTGGGCTCTGGCTGTGCTGAGAAGGAACGTCCCCACTGTGCTGTGGCTAGGAAGCTCAGAGCGCCAGTGCTTGTGGGGCTGTGGAAGGGCTGCCTAGGGCAGGTGATGGCCAGCAAGAGCTTTCAGTGCTAGCCCCTTTGGTGTGGGAGCAGTGGCTGGACGTTTTGAATTTCGAAGCTGGGCTCTGGCTGTGCCGAGAAGGAACGTCCCCACTGTGCTGTGGCTAGGAAGCTCAGAGCCCCGGTGCTTGTGGGGCTGTGGAAGGGCTGCCTAGGGCAGGTGATGGCCAGCAAGAGCTTTCAGTGCTAGCCCCTTTGGTGTGGGTGCAGTGGCTGGACGTTTTGAATTTCGGAGCTGGGCTCTGGCTGTGCTGAGAAGGAACATCCCCACTGTGCTGTGGCTAGGAAGCTCAGAGCCCCGGTGCTTGTGGGGCTGTGGAAGGGCTGCCTAGGGAAGGTGCTGGCCAGCAAGAGCTTTCAGTTCTAGCCCCTTTGGTGTGGGAGCAGTGGCTGGACGTTTTGAATTTCGGAGCTGAGCTGTGGCTGTGCCGAGAAGGAACGTCCCCACTGTGCTGTGGCTAGGAAGCTCAGAGCGCCAGTGCTTGTGGGGCTGTGGAAGGGCTGCCTAGGGAAGGTGATGGCCAGCAAGAGCTTTCAGTGCTAGCCCCTTTCGTGTGGGAGCAGTGGCTAGACGTTTTGAATTTCGGAGCTGGGCTCTGGCTGTGCCGAGAAGGAACGTCCCCACTGTGCTGTGGCTAGGAAGCTCAGAGCGCCAGTGCTTGTGGGGCTGTGGAAGGGCTGCCTAGGGCAGGTGATGGCCAGCAAGAGCTTTCAGTGCTAGCCCCTTTCGTGTGGGAGCAGTGGCTGGACGTTTTGAATTTCGGAGCTGGGCTCTGGCTGTGCCGAGAAGGAACGTCCCCACTGTGCTGTGGCTAGGAAGCTCAGAGCCCCGGTGCTTGTGGGGCTGTGGAAGGGCTGCCTAGGGAAGGTGATGGCCAGCAAGAGCTTTCAGTGCTAGCCCCTTTGGTGTGGGAGCAGTGGCTGGACGTTTTGAATTTCGGAGCTGGGCTGTGGCTGTGCCGAGAAGGAACGTCCCCACTGTGCTGTGGCTAGGAAGCTCAGAGCGCCAGTGCTTGTGGGGCTGTGGAAGGGCTGCCTAGGGCAGGTGCTGGCCAGCAAGAGCTTTCAGTGCTAGCCCCTTTCGTGTGGGAGCAGTGGCTGGACGTTTTGAATTTCGGAGCTGGGCTCTGGCTGTGCTGAGAAGGAACGTCCCCATTGTGCTGTGGCTAGGAAGCTCAGAGCGCCAGTGCTTGTGGGGCTGTGGAAGGGCTGCCTAGGGAAGGTGATGGCCAGCAAGAGCTTTCAGTGCTAGCCCCTTTCGTGTGGGAGCAGTGGCTAGACGTTTTGAATTTCGGAGCTGGGCTCTGGCTGTGCCGAGAAGGAACGTCCCCACTGTGCTGTGGCTAGGAAGCTCAGAGCGCCAGTGCTTGTGGGGCTGTGGAAGGGCTGCCTAGGGCAGGTGCTGGCCAGCAAGAGCTTTCAGTGCTAGCCCCTTTCGTGTGGGAGCAGTGGCTGGACGTTTTGAATTTCGGAGCTGGGCTCTGGCTGTGCCGAGAAGGAACGTCCCCACTGTGCTGTGGCTAGGAAGCTCAGAGCCCCGGTGCTTGTGGGGCTGTGGAAGGGCTGCCTAGGGAAGGTGCTGGCCAGCAAGAGCTTTCAGTGCTAGCCCCTTTGGTGTGGGAGCAGTGGCTGGAGGTTTCCAACTTGGGAGCTGGGCTGTGGCTGTGCTGAGAAGTAACGTCCCCACTGTGCTGTGGCTAGGAAGCTCAGAGCGCCAGTGCTTGTGGGGCTGTGGAAGGGCTGCCTAGGGCAGGTGCTGGCCAGCAAGAGCTTTCAGTGCTAGCCCCTTTCGTGTGGGAGCAGTGGCTGGACGTTTTGAATTTCGGAGCTGGGCTCTGGCTGTGCTGAGAAGGAACGTCCCCACTGTGCTGTGGCTAGGAAGCTCAGAGCGCCAGTGCTTGTGGGGCTGTGGAAGGGCTGCCTAGGGCAGGCGCTGGCCAGCAAGAGCTTTCAGTGCTAGCCCCTTTGGTGTGGGAGCAGTGGCTGGACGTTTTGAATTTCGGAGCTGGGCTGTGGCTGTGCTGAGAAGGAACGTCCCCACTGTGCTGTGGCTAGGAAGCTCAGAGCGCCAGTGCTTGTGGGGCTGTGGAAGGGCTGCCTAGGGAAGGTGATGGCCAGCAAGAGCTTTCAGTGCTAGCCCCTTTGGTGTGGGAGCAGTGGCTGGACGTTTTGAATTTCGGAGCTGGGCTGTGGCTGTGCCGAGAAGGAACGTCCCCACTGTGCTGTGGCTAGGAAGCTCAGAGCGCCAGTGCTTGTGGGGCTGTGGAAGGGCTGCCTAGGGCAGGTGATGGCCAGCAAGAGCTTTCAGTGCTAGCCCCTTTCGTGTGGGAGCAGTGGCTGGACGTTTTGAATTTCGGAGCTGGGCTCTGGCTGTGCTGAGAAGGAACGTCCCCATTGTGCTGTGGCTAGGAAGCTCAGAGCGCCAGTGCTTGTGGGGCTGTGGAAGGGCTGCCTAGGGAAGGTGCTGGCCAGCAAGAGCTTTCAGTGCTAGCCCCTTTCGTGTGGGAGCAGTGGCTGGACGTTTTGAATTTCGGAGCTGGGCTCTGGCTGTGCTGAGAAGGAACGTCCCCACTGTGCTGTGGCTAGGAAGCTCAGAGCGCCAGTGCTTGTGGGGCTGTGGAAGGGCTGCCTAGGGCAGGTGCTGGCCAGCAAGAGCTTTCAGTGCTAGCCCCTTTGGTGTGGGTGCAGTGGCTGGACGTTTTGAATTTCGGAGCTGGGCTCTGGCTGTGCTGAGAAGGAACATCCCCACTGTGCTGTGGCTAGGAAGCTCAGAGCCCCGGTGCTTGTGGGGCTGTGGAAGGGCTGCCTAGGGAAGGTGCTGGCCAGCAAGAGCTTTCAGTGCTAGCCCCTTTGGTGTGGGAGCAGTGGCTGGAGGTTTCCAACTTGGGAGCTGGGCTGTGGCTGTGCTGAGAAGTAACGTCCCCACTGTGCTGTGGCTAGGAAGCTCAGAGCGCCAGTGCTTGTGGGGCTGTGGAAGGGCTGCCTAGGGCAGGTGCTGGCCAGCAAGAGCTTTCAGTGCTAGCCCCTTTCGTGTGGGAGCAGTGGCTGGACGTTTTGAATTTCGGAGCTGGGCTCTGGCTGTGCTGAGATGGAACGTCCCCACTGTGCTGTGGCTAGGAAGCTCAGAGCGCCAGTGCTTGTGGGGCTGTGGAAGGGCTGCCTAGGGCAGGCGCTGGCCAGCAAGAGCTTTCAGTGCTAGCCCCTTTGGTGTGGGAGCAGTGGCTGGACGTTTTGAATTTCGGAGCTGGGCTGTGGCTGTGCTGAGAAGGAACGTCCCCACTGTGCTGTGGCTAGGAAGCTCAGAGCGCCAGTGCTTGTGGGGCTGTGGAAGGGCTGCCTAGGGAAGGTGATGGCCAGCAAGAGCTTTCAGTGCTAGCCCCTTTGGTGTGGGAGCAGTGGCTGGACGTTTTGAATTTCGGAGCTGGGCTGTGGCTGTGCCGAGAAGGAACGTCCCCACTGTGCTGTGGCTAGGAAGCTCAGAGCGCCAGTGCTTGTGGGGCTGTGGAAGGGCTGCCTAGGGCAGGTGATGGCCAGCAAGAGCTTTCAGTGCTAGCCCCTTTCGTGTGGGAGCAGTGGCTGGACGTTTTGAATTTCGGAGCTGGGCTCTGGCTGTGCTGAGAAGGAACGTCCCCATTGTGCTGTGGCTAGGAAGCTCAGAGCGCCAGTGCTTGTGGGGCTGTGGAAGGGCTGCCTAGGGAAGGTGCTGGCCAGCAAGAGCTTTCAGTGCTAGCCCCTTTCGTGTGGGAGCAGTGGCTGGACGTTTTGAATTTCGGAGCTGGGCTCTGGCTGTGCTGAGAAGGAACGTCCCCACTGTGCTGTGGCTAGGAAGCTCAGAGCGCCAGTGCTTGTGGGGCTGTGGAAGGGCTGCCTAGGGCAGGTGCTGGCCAGCAAGAGCTTTCAGTGCTAGCCCCTTTGGTGTGGGTGCAGTGGCTGGACGTTTTGAATTTCGGAGCTGGGCTCTGGCTGTGCTGAGAAGGAACATCCCCACTGTGCTGTGGCTAGGAAGCTCAGAGCCCCGGTGCTTGTGGGGCTGTGGAAGGGCTGCCTAGGGAAGGTGCTGGCCAGCAAGAGCTTTCAGTGCTAGCCCCTTTGGTGTGGGAGCAGTGGCTGGACGTTTTGAATTTCGGAGCTGGGCTGTGGCTGTGCTGAGAAGGAACGTCCCCACTGTGCTGTGGCTAGGAAGCTCAGAGCGGCAGTGCTTGTGGGGCTGTGGAAGGGCTGCCTAGGGCAGGTGATGGCCAGCAAGAGCTTTCAGTGCTAGCCCCTTTCGTGTGGGAGCAGTGGCTGGACGTTTTGAATTTCGGAGCTGGGCTCTGGCTGTGCCGAGAAGGAACGTCCCCACTGTGCTGTGGCTAGGAAGCTCAGAGCCCCGGTGCTTGTGGGGCTGTGGAAGGGCTGCCTAGGGAAGGTGATGGCCAGCAAGAGCTTTCAGTGCTAGCCCCTTTGGTGTGGGAGCAGTGGCTGGACGTTTTGAATTTCGGAGCTGGGCTGTGGCTGTGCCGAGAAGGAACGTCCCCACTGTGCTGTGGCTAGGAAGCTCAGAGCGCCAGTGCTTGTGGGGCTGTGGAAGGGCTGCCTAGGGCAGGTGCTGGCCAGCAAGAGCTTTCAGTGCTAGCCCCTTTCGTGTGGGAGCAGTGGCTGGACGTTTTGAATTTCGGAGCTGGGCTCTGGCTGTGCTGAGAAGGAACGTCCCCATTGTGCTGTGGCTAGGAAGCTCAGAGCGCCAGTGCTTGTGGGGCTGTGGAAGGGCTGCCTAGGGCAGGTGATGGCCAGCAAGAGCTTTCAGTGCTAGCCCCTTTGGTGTGGGAGCAGTGGCTGGACGTTTTGAATTTCGGAGCTGGGCTCTGGCTGTGCTGAGAAGGAACGTCCCCACTGTGCTGTGGCTAGGAAGCTCAGAGCGCCAGTGCTTGTGGGGCTGTGGAAGGGCTGCCTAGGGCAGGTGATGGCCAGCAAGAGCTTTCAGTGCTAGCCCCTTTGGTGTGGGAGCAGTGGCTGGACGTTTTGAATTTCGAAGCTGGGCTCTGGCTGTGCCGAGAAGGAACGTCCCCACTGTGCTGTGGCTAGGAAGCTCAGAGCCCCGGTGCTTGTGGGGCTGTGGAAGGGCTGCCTAGGGCAGGTGATGGCCAGCAAGAGCTTTCAGTGCTAGCCCCTTTGGTGTGGGTGCAGTGGCTGGACGTTTTGAATTTCGGAGCTGGGCTCTGGCTGTGCTGAGAAGGAACATCCCCACTGTGCTGTGGCTAGGAAGCTCAGAGCCCCGGTGCTTGTGGGGCTGTGGAAGGGCTGCCTAGGGAAGGTGCTGGCCAGCAAGAGCTTTCAGTTCTAGCCCCTTTGGTGTGGGAGCAGTGGCTGGACGTTTTGAATTTCGGAGCTGAGCTGTGGCTGTGCCGAGAAGGAACGTCCCCACTGTGCTGTGGCTAGGAAGCTCAGAGCGCCAGTGCTTGTGGGGCTGTGGAAGGGCTGCCTAGGGAAGGTGATGGCCAGCAAGAGCTTTCAGTGCTAGCCCCTTTCGTGTGGGAGCAGTGGCTAGACGTTTTGAATTTCGGAGCTGGGCTCTGGCTGTGCCGAGAAGGAACGTCCCCACTGTGCTGTGGCTAGGAAGCTCAGAGCGCCAGTGCTTGTGGGGCTGTGGAAGGGCTGCCTAGGGCAGGTGATGGCCAGCAAGAGCTTTCAGTGCTAGCCCCTTTCGTGTGGGAGCAGTGGCTGGACGTTTTGAATTTCGGAGCTGGGCTCTGGCTGTGCCGAGAAGGAACGTCCCCACTGTGCTGTGGCTAGGAAGCTCAGAGCCCCGGTGCTTGTGGGGCTGTGGAAGGGCTGCCTAGGGAAGGTGATGGCCAGCAAGAGCTTTCAGTGCTAGCCCCTTTGGTGTGGGAGCAGTGGCTGGACGTTTTGAATTTCGGAGCTGGGCTGTGGCTGTGCCGAGAAGGAACGTCCCCACTGTGCTGTGGCTAGGAAGCTCAGAGCGCCAGTGCTTGTGGGGCTGTGGAAGGGCTGCCTAGGGCAGGTGCTGGCCAGCAAGAGCTTTCAGTGCTAGCCCCTTTCGTGTGGGAGCAGTGGCTGGACGTTTTGAATTTCGGAGCTGGGCTCTGGCTGTGCTGAGAAGGAACGTCCCCATTGTGCTGTGGCTAGGAAGCTCAGAGCGCCAGTGCTTGTGGGGCTGTGGAAGGGCTGCCTAGGGAAGGTGATGGCCAGCAAGAGCTTTCAGTGCTAGCCCCTTTCGTGTGGGAGCAGTGGCTAGACGTTTTGAATTTCGGAGCTGGGCTCTGGCTGTGCCGAGAAGGAACGTCCCCACTGTGCTGTGGCTAGGAAGCTCAGAGCGCCAGTGCTTGTGGGGCTGTGGAAGGGCTGCCTAGGGCAGGTGCTGGCCAGCAAGAGCTTTCAGTGCTAGCCCCTTTCGTGTGGGAGCAGTGGCTGGACGTTTTGAATTTCGGAGCTGGGCTCTGGCTGTGCCGAGAAGGAACGTCCCCACTGTGCTGTGGCTAGGAAGCTCAGAGCCCCGGTGCTTGTGGGGCTGTGGAAGGGCTGCCTAGGGAAGGTGCTGGCCAGCAAGAGCTTTCAGTGCTAGCCCCTTTGGTGTGGGAGCAGTGGCTGGAGGTTTCCAACTTGGGAGCTGGGCTGTGGCTGTGCTGAGAAGTAACGTCCCCACTGTGCTGTGGCTAGGAAGCTCAGAGCGCCAGTGCTTGTGGGGCTGTGGAAGGGCTGCCTAGGGCAGGTGCTGGCCAGCAAGAGCTTTCAGTGCTAGCCCCTTTCGTGTGGGAGCAGTGGCTGGACGTTTTGAATTTCGGAGCTGGGCTCTGGCTGTGCTGAGAAGGAACGTCCCCACTGTGCTGTGGCTAGGAAGCTCAGAGCGCCAGTGCTTGTGGGGCTGTGGAAGGGCTGCCTAGGGCAGGCGCTGGCCAGCAAGAGCTTTCAGTGCTAGCCCCTTTGGTGTGGGAGCAGTGGCTGGACGTTTTGAATTTCGGAGCTGGGCTGTGGCTGTGCTGAGAAGGAACGTCCCCACTGTGCTGTGGCTAGGAAGCTCAGAGCGCCAGTGCTTGTGGGGCTGTGGAAGGGCTGCCTAGGGAAGGTGATGGCCAGCAAGAGCTTTCAGTGCTAGCCCCTTTGGTGTGGGAGCAGTGGCTGGACGTTTTGAATTTCGGAGCTGGGCTGTGGCTGTGCCGAGAAGGAACGTCCCCACTGTGCTGTGGCTAGGAAGCTCAGAGCGCCAGTGCTTGTGGGGCTGTGGAAGGGCTGCCTAGGGCAGGTGATGGCCAGCAAGAGCTTTCAGTGCTAGCCCCTTTCGTGTGGGAGCAGTGGCTGGACGTTTTGAATTTCGGAGCTGGGCTCTGGCTGTGCTGAGAAGGAACGTCCCCATTGTGCTGTGGCTAGGAAGCTCAGAGCGCCAGTGCTTGTGGGGCTGTGGAAGGGCTGCCTAGGGAAGGTGCTGGCCAGCAAGAGCTTTCAGTGCTAGCCCCTTTCGTGTGGGAGCAGTGGCTGGACGTTTTGAATTTCGGAGCTGGGCTCTGGCTGTGCTGAGAAGGAACGTCCCCACTGTGCTGTGGCTAGGAAGCTCAGAGCGCCAGTGCTTGTGGGGCTGTGGAAGGGCTGCCTAGGGCAGGTGCTGGCCAGCAAGAGCTTTCAGTGCTAGCCCCTTTGGTGTGGGTGCAGTGGCTGGACGTTTTGAATTTCGGAGCTGGGCTCTGGCTGTGCTGAGAAGGAACATCCCCACTGTGCTGTGGCTAGGAAGCTCAGAGCCCCGGTGCTTGTGGGGCTGTGGAAGGGCTGCCTAGGGAAGGTGCTGGCCAGCAAGAGCTTTCAGTGCTAGCCCCTTTGGTGTGGGAGCAGTGGCTGGACGTTTTGAATTTCGGAGCTGAGCTGTGGCTGTGGTGAGAAGGAACGTCCCCACTGTGCTGTGGCTAGGAAGCTCAGAGCGGCAGTGCTTGTGGGGCTGTGGAAGGGCTGCCTAGGGCAGGTGCTGGCCAGCAAGAGCTTTCAGTGCTAGCCCCTTTGGTGTGGGAGCAGTGGCTGGACGTTTTGAATTTCGGAGCTGGGCTCTGGCTGTGCCGAGAAGGAACGTCCCCACTGTGCTGTGGCTAGGAAGCTCAGAGCCCCGGTGCTTGTGGGGCTGTGGAAGGGCTGCCTAGGGAAGGTGATGGCCAGCAAGAGCTTTCAGTGCTAGCCCCTTTGGTGTGGGAGCAGTGGCTGGACGTTTTGAATTTCGGAGCTGGGCTGTGGCTGTGCCGAGAAGGAACGTCCCCACTGTGCTGTGGCTAGGAAGCTCAGAGCGCCAGTGCTTGTGGGGCTGTGGAAGGGCTGCCTAGGGCAGGTGCTGGCCAGCAAGAGCTTTCAGTGCTAGCCCCTTTCGTGTGGGAGCAGTGGCTGGACGTTTTGAATTTCGGAGCTGGGCTCTGGCTGTGCTGAGAAGGAACGTCCCCATTGTGCTGTGGCTAGGAAGCTCAGAGCGCCAGTGCTTGTGGGGCTGTGGAAGGGCTGCCTAGGGCAGGTGATGGCCAGCAAGAGCTTTCAGTGCTAGCCCCTTTGGTGTGGGAGCAGTGGCTGGACGTTTTGAATTTCGGAGCTGGGCTCTGGCTGTGCTGAGAAGGAACGTCCCCACTGTGCTGTGGCTAGGAAGCTCAGAGCGGCAGTGCTTGTGGGGCTGTGGAAGGGCTGCCTAGGGCAGGTGATGGCCAGCAAGAGCTTTCAGTGCTAGCCCCTTTGGTGTGGGAGCAGTGGCTGGACGTTTTGAATTTCGAAGCTGGGCTCTGGCTGTGCCGAGAAGGAACGTCCCCACTGTGCTGTGGCTAGGAAGCTCAGAGCCCCGGTGCTTGTGGGGCTGTGGAAGGGCTGCCTAGGGCAGGTGATGGCCAGCAAGAGCTTTCAGTGCTAGCCCCTTTGGTGTGGGTGCAGTGGCTGGACGTTTTGAATTTCGGAGCTGGGCTCTGGCTGTGCTGAGAAGGAACATCCCCACTGTGCTGTGGCTAGGAAGCTCAGAGCCCCGGTGCTTGTGGGGCTGTGGAAGGGCTGCCTAGGGAAGGTGCTGGCCAGCAAGAGCTTTCAGTTCTAGCCCCTTTGGTGTGGGAGCAGTGGCTGGACGTTTTGAATTTCGGAGCTGAGCTGTGGCTGTGCCGAGAAGGAACGTCCCCACTGTGCTGTGGCTAGGAAGCTCAGAGCGCCAGTGCTTGTGGGGCTGTGGAAGGGCTGCCTAGGGAAGGTGATGGCCAGCAAGAGCTTTCAGTGCTAGCCCCTTTGGTGTGGGAGCAGTGGCTAGACGTTTTGAATTTCGGAGCTGGGCTCTGGCTGTGCCGAGAAGGAACGTCCCCACTGTGCTGTGGCTAGGAAGCTCAGAGCGCCAGTGCTTGTGGGGCTGTGGAAGGGCTGCCTAGGGCAGGTGCTGGCCAGCAAGAGCTTTCAGTGCTAGCCCCTTTCGTGTGGGAGCAGTGGCTGGACGTTTTGAATTTCGGAGCTGGGCTCTGGCTGTGCCGAGAAGGAACGTCCCCACTGTGCTGTGGCTAGGAAGCTCAGAGCCCCGGTGCTTGTGGGGCTGTGGAAGGGCTGCCTAGGGAAGGTGATGGCCAGCAAGAGCTTTCAGTGCTAGCCCCTTTGGTGTGGGAGCAGTGGCTGGACGTTTTGAATTTCGGAGCTGGGCTGTGGCTGTGCCGAGAAGGAACGTCCCCACTGTGCTGTGGCTAGGAAGCTCAGAGCGCCAGTGCTTGTGGGGCTGTGGAAGGGCTGCCTAGGGCAGGTGATGGCCAGCAAGAGCTTTCAGTGCTAGCCCCTTTCGTGTGGGAGCAGTGGCTGGACGTTTTGAATTTCGGAGCTGGGCTCTGGCTGTGCTGAGAAGGAACGTCCCCATTGTGCTGTGGCTAGGAAGCTCAGAGCGCCAGTGCTTGTGGGGCTGTGGAAGGGCTGCCTAGGGCAGGTGATGGCCAGCAAGAGCTTTCAGTGCTAGCCCCTTTGGTGTGGGAGCAGTGGCTGGACGTTTTGAATTTCGGAGCTGGGCTCTGGCTGTGCTGAGAAGGAACGTCCCCACTGTGCTGTGGCTAGGAAGCTCAGAGCGCCAGTGCTTGTGGGGCTGTGGAAGGGCTGCCTAGGGCAGGTGATGGCCAGCAAGAGCTTTCAGTGCTAGCCCCTTTGGTGTGGGAGCAGTGGCTGGACGTTTTGAATTTCGGAGCTGGGCTGTGGCTGTGCCGAGAAGGAACGTCCCCACTGTGCTGTGGCTAGGAAGCTCAGAGCCCCGGTGCTTGTGGGGCTGTGGAAGGGCTGCCTAGGGCAGGTGATGGCCAGCAAGAGCTTTCAGTGCTAGCCCCTTTGGTGTGGGTGCAGTGGCTGGACGTTTTGAATTTCGGAGCTGGGCTCTGGCTGTGCTGAGAAGGAACATCCCCACTGTGCTGTGGCTAGGAAGCTCAGAGCCCCGGTGATTGTGGGGCTGTGGAAGGGCTGCCTAGGGAAGGTGCTGGCCAGCAAGAGCTTTCAGTGCTAGCCCCTTTGGTGTGGGAGCAGTGGCTGGACGTTTTGAATTTCGGAGCTGGGCTCTGGCTGTGCCGAGAAGGAACGTCCCCACTGTGCTGTGGCTAGGAAGCGCAGAGCGCCAGTGCTTGTGGGGCTGTGGAAGGGCTGCCTAGGGCAGGTGATGGCCAGCAAGAGCTTTCAGTGCTAGCCCCTTTGGTGTGGGAGCAGTGGCTGGACGTTTTGAATTTCGGAGCTGGGCTCTGGCTCTGCCGAGAAGGAACGTCCCCACTTCGCTGTGGCTAGGAAGCTCAGAGCGCCAGTGCTTGTGGGGCTGTGGAAGGGCTGCCTAGGGCAGGTGATGGCCAGCAAGAGCTTTCAGTGCTAGCCCCTTTCGTGTTGGAGCAGTGGCTGGACGTTTTGAATTTCGGAGCTGGGCTCTGGCTGTGCTGAGAAGGAACGTCCCCATTGTGCTGTGGCTAGGAAGCTCAGAGCGCCGGTGCTTGTGGGGCTGTGGAAGGGCTGCCTAGGGCAGGTGATGGCCAGCAAGAGCTTTCAGTGCTAGCCCCTTTGGTGTGGGAGCAGTGGCTGGACGTTTTGAATTTCGGAGCTGGGCTGTGGCTGTGCCGAGAAGGAACGTCCCCACTGTGCTGTGGCTAGGAAGCTCAGAGCGCCAGTGCTTGTGGGGCTGTGGAAGGGCTGCCTAGGGCAGGTGCTGGCCAGCAAGAGCTTTCAGTGCTAGCCCCTTTGGTGTGGGAGCAGTGGCTGGAGGTTTCCAACTTGGGAGCTGGGCTGTGGCTCTGCTGAGAAGGAACGTCCCCACTGTGCTGTGGCTAGGAAGCTCAGAGCGCCAGTGCTTGTGGGGCTGTGGAAGGGCTGCCTAGGGCAGGTGCTGGCCAGCAAGAGCTTTCAGTGCTAGCCCCTTTGGTGTGGGAGCAGTGGCTGGACGTTTTGAATTTCGGAGCTGGGCTCTGGCTGTGCCGAGAAGGAACATCCCCACTGTGCTGTGGCTAGGAAGCTCAGAGCCCCGGTGCTTGTGGGGCTGTGGAAGGGCTGCCTAGGGCAGGTGATGGCCAGCAAGAGCTTTCAGTGCTAGCCCCTTTGGTGTGGGAGCAGTGGCTGGACGTTTTGAATTTCGGAGCTGGGCTCTGGCTGTGCCGAGAAGGAACGTCCCCACTGTGCTGTGGCTAGGAAGCTCAGAGCGCCAGTGCTTGTGGGGCTGTGGAAGGGCTGCCTAGGGCAGGTGATGGCCAGCAAGAGCTTTCAGTGCTAGCCCCTTTGGTGTGGGAGCAGTGGCTGGACGTTTTGAATTTCGGAGCTGGGCTGTGGCTGTGCTGAGAAGGAACGTCCCCATTGTGCTGTGGCTAGGAAGCTCAGAGCCCCGGTGCTTGTGGGGCTCTGGAAGGGCTGCCTAGGGCAGGTGCTGGCCAGCAAGAGCTTTCAGTGCTAGCCCCTTTGGTGTGGGAGCAGTGGCTGGACGTTTCGAATTTCGGAGCTGAGCTGTGGCTGTGCCGAGAAGGAACGTCCCCACTGTGCTGTGGCTAGGAAGCTCAGAGCGCCAGTGCTTGTGGGGCTGTGGAAGGGCTGCCTAGGGCAGGTGATGGCCAGCAAGAGCTTTCAGTGCTAGCCCCTTTGGTGTGGGAGCAGTGGCTGGACGTTTTGAATTTCGGAGCTGGGCTCTGGCTGTGCTGAGAAGGAACGTCCCCACTGTGCTGTGGCTAGGAAGCTCAGAGCCCCGGTGCTTGTGGGGCTGTGGAAGGGCTGCCTAGGGAAGGTGCTGGCCAGCAAGAGCTTTCAGTGCTAGCCCCTTTGGTGTGGGAGCAGTGGCTGGACGTTTTGAATTTCGGAGCTGGGCTCTGGCTGTGCCGAGAAGGAACGTCCCCACTGTGCTGTGGCTAGGAAGCTCAGAGCGCCAGTGCTTGTGGGGCTGTGGAAGGGCTACCTAGGGCAGGTGATGGCCAGCAAGAGCTTTCAGTGCTAGCCCCTTTCGTGTGGAAGCAGTGGCTGGACGTTTTGAATTTCGGAGCTGGGCTGTGGCTGTGCCGAGAAGGAATGTCCCCACTGTGCTGTGGCTAGGAAGGTCAGAGCCCCGGTGCTTGTGGGGCTGTGGAAGGGCTGCCTAGGGCAGGTGATGGCCAGCAAGAGCTTTCAGTGCTAGCCCCTTTGGTGTGGGAGCAGTGGCTGGACGTTTTGAATTTCGGAGCTGGGCTCTGGCTGTGCTGAGAAGGAACGTCCCCACTGTGCTGTGGCTAGGAAGCTCAGAGCGCCAGTGCTTGTGGGGCTGTGGAAGGGCTGCCTAGGGCAGGTGATGGCCAGCAAGAGCTTTCAGTGCTAGCCCCTTTGGTGTGGGAGCAGTGGCTGGACGTTTTGAATTTCGGAGCTGGGCTCTGGCTGTGCTGAGAAGGAACGTCCCCACTGTGCTGTGGCTAGGAAGCTCAGGGCGCCAGTGCTTGTGGGGCTGTGGAAGGGCTGCCTAGGGAAGGTGCTGGCCAGCAAGAGCTTTCAGTGCTAGCCCCTTTCGTGTGGGAGCAGTGGCTGGACGTTTTGAATTTCGGAGCTGGGCTCTGGCTGTGCCGAGAAGGAACGTCCCCACTGTGCTGTGGCTAGGAAGCTCAGAGCGCCAGTGCTTGTGGGGCTGTGGAAGGGCTGCCTAGGGCAGGTGCTGGCCAGCAAGAGCTTTCAGTGCTAGCCCCTTTGGTGTGGGAGCAGTGGCTGGACGTTTTGAATTTCGGAGCTGGGCTCTGGCTGTGCTGAGAAGGAACGTCCCCATTGTGCTGTGGCTAGGAAGCTCAGAGCGCCAGTGCTTGTGGGGCTGTGGAAGGGCTGCCTAGGGCAGGTGCTGGCCAGCAAGAGCTTTCAGTGCTAGCCCCTTTGGTGTGGGAGCAGTGGCTGGACGTTTTGAATTTCGGAGCTGGGCTGTGGCTGTGCTGAGAAGGAACGTCCCCACTGTGCTGTGGCTAGGAAGCTCAGAGCCCCGGTGCTTGTGGGGCTGTGGAAGGGCTGCCTAGGGAAGGTGATGGCCAGCAAGAGCTTTCAGTGCTAGCCCCTTTGGTGTGGGAGCAGTGGCTGGACGTTTTGAATTTCGGAGCTGGGCTGTGGCTGTGCCGAGAAGGAACGTCCCCACTGTGCTGTGGCTAGGAAGCTCAGAGCGCCAGTGCTTGTGGGGCTGTGGAAGGGCTGCCTAGGGCAGGTGCTGGCCAGCAAGAGCTTTCAGTGCTAGCCCCTTTGGTGTGGGAGCAGTGGCTGGACGTTTTGAATTTCGGAGCTGGGCTGTGGCTGTGCCGAGAAGGAACGTCCCCACTGTGCTGTGGCTAGGAAGCTCAGAGCCCTGGTGCTTGTGGGGCTGTGGAAGGGCTGCCTAGGGAAGGTGATGGCCAGCAAGAGCTTTCAGTGCTAGCCCCTTTCGTGTGGGAGCAGTGGCTGGACGTTTTGAATTTCGGAGCTGGGCTCTGGCTGTGCTGAGAAGGAACGTCCCCATTGTGCTGTGGCTAGGAAGCTCAGAGCGCCAGTGCTTGTGGGGCTGTGGAAGGGCTGCCTAGGGCAGGTGCTGGCCAGCAAGAGCTTTCAGTGCTAGCCCCTTTGGTGTGGGAGCAGTGGCTGGACGTTTTGAATTTCGGAGCTGGGCTCTGGCTGTGCTGAGAAGGAACGTCCCCACTGTGCTGTGGCTAGGAAGCTCAGAGCGCCAGTGCTTGTGGGGCTGTGGAAGGGCTGCCTAGGGCAGGTGATGGCCAGCAAGAGCTTTCAGTGCTAGCCCCTTTCGTGTGGGAGCAGTGGCTGGACGTTTTGAATTTCGGAGCTGGGCTCTGGCTGTGCTGAGAAGGAACGTCCCAATTGTGCTGTGGCTAGGAAGCTCAGAGCCCCGGTGCTTGTGGGGCTGTGGAAGGGCTGCCTAGGGCAGGTGATGGCCAGCAAGAGCTTTCAGTGCTAGCCCCTTTGGTGTGGGTGCAGTGGCTGGACGTTTTGAATTTCGGAGCTGGGCTGTGGCTGTGCTGAGAAGGAACGTCCCCACTGTGCTGTGGCTAGGAAGCTCAGAGCGCCAGTGCTTGTGGGGCTGTGGAAGGGCTGCCTAGGGCAGGTGATGGCCAGCAAGAGCTTTCAGTGCTAGCCCCTTTGGTGTGGGAGCAGTGGCTGGACGTTTTGAATTTCGGAGCTGGGCTCTGGCTGTGCCGAGAAGGAACGTCCCCACTGTGCTGTGGCTAGGAAGCTCAGAGCGCCAGTGCTTGTGGGGCTGTGGAAGGGCTGCCTAGGGCAGGTGCTGGCCAGCAAGAGCTTTCAGTGCTAGCCCCTTTGGTGTGGGAGCAGTGGCTGGACGTTTTGAATTTCGGAGCTGGGCTCTGGCTGTGCCGAGAAGGAACGTCCCCACTGTGCTGTGGCTAGGAAGCTCAGAGCGCCAGTGCTTGTGGGGCTGTGGAAGGGCTGCCTAGGGCAGGTGATGGCCAGCAAGAGCTTTCAGTGCTAGCCCCTTTGGTGTGGGTGCAGTGGCTGGACGTTTTGAATTTCGGAGCTGGGCTCTGGCTGTGCTGAGAAGGAACGTCCCCACTGTGCTGTGGCTAGGAAGCTCAGAGCCCCGGTGCTTGTGGGGCTGTGGAAGGGCTGCCTAGGGAAGGTGATGGCCAGCAAGAGCTTTCAGTGCTAGCCCCTTTGGTGTGGGAGCAGTGGCTGGACGTTTTGAATTTCGGAGCTGGGCTGTGGCTGTGCCGAGAAGGAACGTCCCCACTGTGCTGTGGCTAGGAAGCTCAGAGCGCCAGTGCTTGTGGGGCTGTGGAAGGGCTGCCTAGGGCAGGTGATGGCCAGCAAGAGCTTTCAGTGCTAGCCCCTTTGGTGTGGGAGCAGTGGCTGGACGTTTTGAATTTCGGAGCTGGGCTGTGGCTGTGCTGAGAAGGAACGTCCCCACTGTGCTGTGGCTAGGAAGCTCAGAGCGCCAGTGCTTGTGGGGCTGTGGAAGGGCTGCCTAGGGCAGGTGATGGCCAGCAAGAGCTTTCAGTGCTAGCCCCTTTGGTGTGGGAGCAGTGGCTGGACGTTTCGAATTTCGGAGCTGGGCTGTGGCTGTGCTGAGAAGGAACGTCCCCACTGTGCTGTGGCTAGGAAGCTCAGAGCCCCGGTGCTTGTGGGGCTGTGGAAGGGCTGCCTAGGGAAGGTGATGGCCAGCAAGAGCTTTCAGTGCTAGCCCCTTTGGTGTGGGAGCAGTGGCTGGAGGTTTTGAATTTCGGAGCTGGGCTGTGGCTGTGCTGAGAAGGAATGTCCCCACTGTGCTGTGGCTAGGAAGCTCAGAGCGCCAGTGCTTGTGGGGCTGTGGAAGGGCTGCCTAGGGCAGGTGCTGGCCAGCAAGAGCTTTCAGTGCTAGCCCCTTTGGTGTGGGTGCAGTGGCTGGACGTTTTGAATTTCGGAGCTGGGCTGTGGCTGTGCCGAGAAGGAACGTCCCCACTGTGCTGTGGCTAGGAAGCTCAGAGCCCCGGTGCTTGTGGGGCTGTGGAAGGGCTGCCTAGGGCAGGTGCTGGCCAGCAAGAGCTTTCAGTGCTAGCCCCTTTGGTGTGGGAGCAGTGGCTGGACGTTTTGAATTTCGGAGCTGGGCTCTGGCTGTGCCGAGAAGGAACGTCCCCATTGTGCTGTGGCTAGGAAGCTCAGAGCGCCAGTGCTTGTGGGGCTGTGGAAGGGCTGCCTAGGGCAGGTGATGGCCAGCAAGAGCTTTCAGTGCTAGCCCCTTTGGTGTGGGAGCAGTGGCTGGACGTTTTGAATTTCGGAGCTGGGCTCTGGCTGTGCCGAGAAGGAACGTCCCCACTGTGCTGTGGCTAGGAAGCTCAGAGCGCCAGTGCTTGTGGGGCTGTGGAAGGGCTGCCTAGGGCAGGTGATGGCCAGCAAGAGCTTTCAGTGCTAGCCCCTTTCGTGTGGGAGCAGTGGCTGGACGTTTTGAATTTCGGAGCTGGGCTCTGGCTGTGCTGAGAAGGAACGTCCCCACTGTGCTGTGGCTAGGAAGCTCAGAGCCCCGGTGCTTGTGGGGCTGTGGAAGGGCTGCCTAGGGCAGGTGCTGGCCAGCAAGAGCTTTCAGTGCTAGCCCCTTTGGTGTGGGAGCAGTGGCTGGACGTTTTGAATTTCGGAGCTGGGCTCTGGCTGTGCCGAGAAGGAACGTCCCCACTGTGCTGTGGCTAGGAAGCTCAGAGCGCCAGTGCTTGTGGGGCTGTGGAAGGGCTGCCTAGGGCAGGTGATGGCCAGCAAGAGCTTTCAGTGCTAGCCCCTTTCGTGTGGGAGCAGTGGCTGGACGTTTTGAATTTCGGAGCTGGGCTCTGGCTGTGCTGAGAAGGAACGTCCCCATTGTGCTGTGGCTAGGAAGCTCAGAGCGCCAGTGCTTGTGGGGCTGTGGAAGGGCTGCCTAGGGAAGGTGCTGGCCAGCAAGAGCTTTCAGTGCTAGCCCCTTTGGTGTGGGAGCAGTGGCTGGACGTTTTGAATTTTGGAGCTGGGCTCTGGCTGTGCCGAGAAGGAACGTCCCCACTGTGCTGTGGCTAGGAAGCTCAGAGCGCCAGTGCTTGTGGGGCTGTGGAAGGGCTGCCTAGGGCAGGTGATGGCCAGCAAGAGCTTTCAGTGCTAGCCCCTTTCGTGTGGGAGCAGTGGCTGGACGTTTTGAATTTCGGAGCTGGGCTCTGGCTGTGCTGAGAAGGAACGTCCCCACTGTGCTGTGGCTAGGAAGCTCAGAGCCCTGGTGCTTGTGGGGCTGTGGAAGGGCTGCCTAGGGCAGGTGATGGCCAGCAAGAGCTTTCAGTGCTAGCCCCTTTCGTGTGGGAGCAGTGGCTGGACGTTTTGAATTTCGGAGCTGGGCTCTGGCTGTGCTGAGAAGGAACGTCCCCATTGTGCTGTGGCTAGGAAGCTCAGAGCGCCAGTGCTTGTGGGGCTGTGGAAGGGCTGCCTAGGGAAGGTGATGGCCAGCAAGAGCTTTCAGTGCTAGCCCCTTTGGTGTGGGAGCAGTGGCTGGACGTTTTGAATTTCGGAGCTGGGCTCTGGCTGTGCTGAGAAGGAACGTCCCCACTGTGCTGTGGCTAGGAAGCTCAGAGCGCCAGTGCTTGTGGGGCTGTGGAAGGTCTGCCTAGGGCAGGTGATGGCCAGCAAGAGCTTTCAGTGCTAGCCCCTTTCGTGTGGGAGCAGTGGCTGGACGTTTTGAATTTCGGAGCTGGGCTCTGGCTGTGCTGAGAAGGAACGTCCCAATTGTGCTGTGGCTAGGAAGCTCAGAGCCCCGGTGCTTGTGGGGCTGTGGAAGGGCTGCCTAGGGCAGGTGATGGCCAGCAAGAGCTTTCAGTGCTAGCCCCTTTGGTGTGGGTGCAGTGGCTGGACGTTTTGAATTTCGGAGCTGGGCTGTGGCTGTGCTGAGAAGGAACGTCCCCACTGTGCTGTGGCTAGGAAGCTCAGAGCCCCGGTGCTTGTGGGGCTGTGGAAGGGCTGCCTAGGGCAGGTGATGGCCAGCAAGAGCTTTCAGTGCTAGCCCCTTTGGTGTGGGAGCAGTGGCTGGACGTTTTGAATTTCGGAGCTGGGCTGTGGCTGTGCCGAGAAGGAACGTCCCCACTGTGCTGTGGCTAGGAAGCTCAGAGCGCCAGTGCTTGTGGGGCTGTGGAAGGGCTGCCTAGGGCAGGTGCTGGCCAGCAAGAGCTTTCAGTGCTAGCCCCTTTGGTGTAGGAGCAGTGGCTGGACGTTTTGAATTTCGGAGCTGGGCTCTGGCTGTGCTGAGAAGGAACGTCCCCATTGTGCTGTGGCTAGGAAGCTCAGAGCCCCGGTGCTTGTGGGGCTGTGGAAGGGCTGCCTAGGGCAGGTGATGGCCAGCAAGAGCTTTCAGTGCTAGCCCCTTTCGTGTGGGAGCAGTGGCTGGACGTTTTGAATTTCGGAGCTGGGCTCTGGCTGTGCCGAGAAGGAACGTCCCCACTGTGCTGTGGCTAGGAAGCTCAGAGCGCCAGTGCTTGTGGGGCTGTGGAAGGGCTGCCTAGGGCAGGTGATGGCCAGCAAGAGCTTTCAGTGCTAGCCCCTTTGGTGTGGGAGCAGTGGCTGGAGGTTTTGAATTTCGGAGCTGGGCTCTGGCTGTGCCGAGAAGGAACGTCCCCACTGTGCTGTGGCTAGGAAGCTCAGAGCGCCAGTGCTTGTGGGGCTGTGGAAGGGCTGCCTAGGGCAGGTGATGGCCAGCAAGAGCTTTCAGTGCTAGCCCCTTTGGTGTGGGAGCAGTGGCTGGACGTTTTGAATTTCGGAGCTGGGCTCTGGCTGTGCTGAGAAGGAACGTCCCCACTGTGCTGTGGCTAGGAAGCTCAGAGCCCCGGTGCTTGTGGGGCTGTGGAAGGGCTGCCTAGGGCAGGTGATGGCCAGCAAGAGCTTTCAGTGCTAGCCCCTTTGGTGTGGGAGCAGTGGCTGGACGTTTTGAATTTCGGAGCTGGGCTCTGGCTGTGCCGAGAAGGAACGTCCCCACTGGGCTGTGGCTAGGAAGCTCAGAGCGCCAGTGCTTGTGGGGCTGTGGAAGGGCTGCCTAGGGCAGGTGATGGCCAGCAAGAGCTTTCAGTGCTAGCCCCTTTCGTGTGGGAGCAGTGGCTGGACGTTTTGAATTTCGGAGCTGGGCTCTGGCTGTGCTGAGAAGGAACGTCCCATTGTGCTGTGGCTAGGAAGCTCAGAGCGCCAGTGCTTGTGGGGCTGTGGAAGGGCTGCCTAGGGCAGGTGCTGGCCAGCAAGAGCTTTCAGTGCTAGCCCCTTTGGTGTGGGAGCAGTGGCTGGACGTTTTGAATTTCGGAGCTGGGCTCTGGCTGTGCCGAGAAGGAACGTCCCCACTGTGCTGTGGCTAGGAAGCTCAGAGCGCCAGTGCTTGTGGGGCTGTGGAAGGGCTGCCTAGGGCAGGTGATGGCCAGCAAGAGCTTTCAGTGCTAGCCCCTTTCGTGTGGGAGCAGTGGCTGGACGTTTTGAATTTCGGAGCTGGGCTCTGGCTGTGCTGAGAAGGAACGTCCCCACTGTGCTGTGGCTAGGAAGCTCAGAGCCCCGGTGCTTGTGGGGCTGTGGAAGGGCTGCCTAGGGAAGGTGCTGGCCAGCAAGAGCTTTCAGTGCTAGCCCCTTTGGTGTGGGAGCAGTGGCTGGACGTTTTGAATTTCGGAGCTGGGCTGTGGCTGTGCCGAGAAGGAACGTCCCCACTGTGCTGTGGCTAGGAAGCTCAGAGCGCCAGTGCTTGTGGGGCTGTGGAAGGGCTGCCTAGGGCAGGTGATGGCCAGCAAGAGCTTTCAGTGCTAGCCCCTTTCGTGTGGGAGCAGTGGCTGGACGTTTTGAATTTCGGAGCTGGGCTGTGGCTGTGCCGAGAAGGAACGTCCCCACTGTGCTGTGGCTAGGAAGCTCAGAGCCCTGGTGCTTGTGGGGCTGTGGAAGGGCTGCCTAGGGAAGGTGATGGCCAGCAAGAGCTTTCAGTGCTAGCCCCTTTCGTGTGGGAGCAGTGGCTGGACGTTTTGAATTTCGGAGCTGGGCTCTGGCTGTGCTGAGAAGGAACGTCCCAATTGTGCTGTGGCTAGGAAGCTCAGAGCCCCGGTGCTTGTGGGGCTGTGGAAGGGCTGCCTAGGGCAGGTGATGGCCAGCAAGAGCTTTCAGTGCTAGCCCCTTTGGTGTGGGTGCAGTGGCTGGACGTTTTGAATTTCGGAGCTGGGCTCTGGCTGTGCTGAGAAGGAACGTCCCCACTGTGCTGTGGCTAGGAAGCTCAGAGCCCCGGTGCTTGTGGGGCTGTGGAAGGGCTGCCTAGGGCAGGTGATGGCCAGCAAGAGCTTTCAGTGCTAGACCCTTTGGTGTGGGAGCAGTGGCTGGACGTTTTGAATTTCGGAGCTGGGCTGTGGCTGTGCCGAGAAGGAACGTCCCCACTGTGCTGTGGCTAGGAAGCTCAGAGCGCCAGTGCTTGTGGGGCTGTGGAAGGGCTGCCTAGGGCAGGTGATGGCCAGCAAGAGCTTTCAGTGCTAGCCCCTTTGGTGTAGGAGCAGTGGCTGGACGTTTCGAATTTCGGAGCTGGGCTGTGGCTGTGCTGAGAAGGAACGTCCCCATTGTGCTGTGGCTAGGAAGCTCAGAGCCCCGGTGCTTGTGGGGCTGTGGAAGGGCTGCCTAGGGCAGGTGATGGCCAGCAAGAGCTTTCAGTGCTAGCCCCTTTGGTGTGGGAGCAGTGGCTGGACGTTTTGAATTTCGGAGCTGGGCTCTGGCTGTGCTGAGAAGGAACGTCCCCACTGTGCTGTGGCTAGGAAGCTCAGAGCGCCAGTGCTTGTGGGGCTGTGGAAGGGCTGCCTAGGGCAGGTGATGGCCAGCAAGAGCTTTCAGTGCTAGCCCCTTTGGTGTGGGAGGAGTGGCTGGACGTTTCCAACTTGGGAGCTGGGCTCTGGCTGTGCTGAGAAGGAACGTCCCCATTGTGCTGTGGCTAGGAAGCTCAGAGCCCCGGTGCTTGTGGGGCTGTGGAAGGGCTGCCTAGGGCAGGTGATGGCCAGCAAGAGCTTTCAGTGCTAGCCCCTTTGGTGTGGGAGCAGTGGCTGGACGTTTTGAATTTCGGAGCTGGGCTCTGGCTGTGCTGAGAAGGAACGTCCCCACTGTGCTGTGGCTAGGAAGCTCAGAGCGGCAGTGCTTGTGGGGCTGTGGAAGGGCTGCCTAGGGCAGGTGCTGGCCAGCAAGAGCTTTCAGTGCTAGCCCCTTTGGTGTGGGAGCAGTGGCTGGACGTTTTGAATTTCGGAGCTGGGCTCTGGCTGTGCTGAGAAGGAACGTCCCCACTGTGCTGTGGCTAGGAAGCTCAGAGCCCCGGTGCTTGTGGGGCTGTGGAAGGGCTGCCTAGGGCAGGTGCTGGCCAGCAAGAGCTTTCAGTGCTAGCCCCTTTGGTGTGGGAGCAGTGGCTGGACGTTTTGAATTTCGGAGCTGGGCTCTGGCTGTGCTGAGAAGGAACGTCCCCATTGTGCTGTGGCTAGGAAGCTCAGAGCCCCGGTGCTTGTGGGGCTGTGGAAGGGCTGCCTAGGGCAGGTGATGGCCAGCAAGAGCTTTCAGTGCTAGCCCCTTTGGTGTGGGAGCAGTGGCTGGACGTTTTGAATTTCGGAGCTGGGCTCTGGCTGTGCTGAGAAGGAACGTCCCCACTGTGCTGTGGCTAGGAAGCTCAGAGCGCCAGTGCTTGTGGGGCTGTGGAAGGGCTGCCTAGGGCAGGTGATGGCCAGCAAGAGCTTTCAGTGCTAGCCCCTTTGGTGTGGGAGCAGTGGCTGGACGTTTCGAATTTCGGAGCTGGGCTGTGGCTGTGCTGAGAAGGAACGTCCCCACTGTGCTGTTGCTAGGAAGCTCAGAGCCCCGGTGCTTGTGGGGCTGTGGAAGGGCTGCCTAGGGCAGGTGCTGGCCAGCAAGAGCTTTCAGTGCTAGCCCCTTTGGTGTGGGAGCAGTGGCTGGACGTTTCGAATTTCGGAGCTGGGCTGTGGCTGTGCTGAGAAGGAACGTCCCCACTGTGCTGTTGCTAGGAAGCTCAGAGCCCCGGTGCTTGTGGGGCTGTGGAAGGGCTGCCTAGGGCAGGTGCTGGCCAGCAAGAGCTTTCAGTGCTAGCCCCTTTGGTGTGGGAGCAGTGGCTGGACGTTTTGAATTTCGGAGCTGGGCTCTGGCTGTGCTGAGAAGGAACGTCCCAATTGTGCTGTGGCTAGGAAGCTCAGAGCCCCGGTGCTTGTGGGGCTGTGGAAGGGCTGCCTAGGGCAGGTGATGGCCAGCAAGAGCTTTCAGTGCTAGACCCTTTGGTGTGGGTGCAGTGGCTGGACGTTTTGAATTTCGGAGCTGGGCTCTGGCTGTGCTGAGAAGGAACGTCCCCACTGTGCTGTGGCTAGGAAGCTCAGAGCCCCGGTGCTTGTGGGGCTGTGGAAGGGCTGCCTAGGGCAGGTGATGGCCAGCAAGAGCTTTCAGTGCTAGCCCCTTTGGTGTGGGAGCAGTGGCTGGACGTTTTGAATTTCGGAGCTGGGCTCTGGCTGTGCTGAGAAGGAACGTCCCCACTGTGCTGTGGCTAGGAAGCTCAGAGCGCCAGTGCTTGTGGGGCTGTGGAAGGGCTGCCTAGGGCAGGTGATGGCCAGCAAGAGCTTTCAGTGCTAGCCCCTTTGGTGTGGGAGCAGTGGCTGGACGTTTCGAATTTCGGAGCTGGGCTGTGGCTGTGCTGAGAAGGAACGTCCCCATTGTGCTGTTGCTAGGAAGCTCAGAGCCCCGGTGCTTGTGGGGCTGTGGAAGGGCTGCCTAGGGCAGGTGCTGGCCAGCAAGAGCTTTCAGTGCTAGCCCCTTTGGTGTGGGAGCAGTGGCTGGACGTTTTGAATTTGGGAGCTGGGCTGTGGCTGTGCTGAGAAGGAACGTCCCCACTGTGCTGTGGCTAGGAAGCTCAGAGCCCCGGTGCTTGTGGGGCTGTGGAAGGGCTGCCTAGGGAAGGTGATGGCCAGCAAGAGCTTTCAGTGCTAGCCCCTTTGGTGTGGGAGCAGTGGCTGGACGTTTTGAATTTCGGAGCTGGGCTGTGGCTGTGCCGAGAAGGAACGTCCCCACTGTGCTGTGGCTAGGAAGCTCAGAGCGCCAGTGCTTGTGGGGCTGTGGAAGGGCTGGCTAGGGCAGGTGATGGCCAGCAAGAGCTTTCAGTGCTAGCCCCTTTGGTGTGGGAGCAGTGGCTGGACGTTTCGAATTTCGGAGCTGGGCTGTGGCTGTGCTGAGAAGGAACGTCCCCACTGTGCTGTGGCTAGGAAGCTCAGAGCGCCAGTGCTTGTGGGGCTGTGGAAGGGCTGCCTAGGGCAGGTGATGGCCAGCAAGAGCTTTCAGTGCTAGCCCCTTTGGTGTGGGAGCAGTGGCTGGACGTTTTGAATTTCGGAGCTGGGCTCTGGCTGTGCCGAGAAGGAACGTCCCCACTGTGCTGTGGCTAGGAAGCTCAGAGCGCCAGTGCTTGTGGGGCTGTGGAAGGGCTGCCTAGGGCAGGTGATGGCCAGCAAGAGCTTTCAGTGCTAGCCCCTTTCGTGTGGGAGCAGTGGCTGGACGTTTTGAATTTCGGAGCTGGGCTCTGGCTGTGCTGAGAAGGAACGTCCCCATTGTGCTGTGGCTAGGAAGCTCAGAGCCCCGGTGCTTGTGGGGCTGTGGAAGGGCTGCCTAGGGCAGGTGCTGGCCAGCAAGAGCTTTCAGTGCTAGCCCCTTTGGTGTGGGAGCAGTGGCTGGAAGTTTTGAATTTCGGAGCTGGGCTGTGGCTGTGCTGAGAAGGAACGTCCCCACTGTGCTGTGGCTAGGAAGCTCAGAGCGCCAGTGCTTGTGGGGCTGTGGAAGGGCTGCCTAGGGCAGGTGCTGGCCAGCAAGAGCTTTCAGTGCTAGCCCCTTTGGTGTGGGTGCAGTGGCTGGACGTTTTGAATTTCGGAGCTGGGCTGTGGCTGTGCTGAGAAGGAACGTCCCCACTGTGCTGTGGCTAGGAAGCTCAGAGCGCCAGTGCTTGTGGGGCTGTGGAAGGGCTGCCTAGGGAAGGTGCTGGCCAGCAAGAGCTTTCAGTGCTAGCCCCTTTCGTGTGGGAGCAGTGGCTGGACGTTTTGAATTTCGGAGCTGGGCTCTGGCTGTGCTGAGATGGAACGTCCCCACTGTGCTGTGGCTAGGAAGCTCAGAGCCCCGGTGCTTGTGGGGCTGTGGAAGGGCTGCCTAGGGAAGGTGCTGGCCAGCAAGAGCTTTCAGTGCTAGCCCCTTTGGTGTGGGAGCAGTGGCTGGACGTTTTGAATTTCGGAGCTGGGCTGTGGCTGTGCCGAGGAGGAACGTCCCCACTGTGCTGTGGCTAGGAAGCTCAGAGCCCCGGTGCTTGTGGGGCTGTGGAAGGGCTGCCTAGGGCAGGTGATGGCCAGCAAGAGCTTTCAGTGCTAGCCCCTTTGGTGTGGGAGCAGTGGCTGGACGTTTTGAATTTCGGAGCTGGGCTGTGGCTGTGCTGAGAAGGAACGTCCCCACTGTGCTGTGGCTAGGAAGCTCAGAGCGCCAGTGCTTGTGGGGCTGTGGAAGGGCTGCCTAGGGCAGGTGATGGCCAGCAAGAGCTTTCAGTGCTAGCCCCTTTGGTGTGGGAGCAGTGGCTGGACGTTTTGAATTTCGGAGCTGGGCTCTGGCTGTGCTGAGAAGGAACGTCCCCACTGTGCTGTGGCTAGGAAGCTCAGAGCGCCAGTGCTTGTGGGGCTGTGGAAGGGCTGCCTAGGGCAGGTGATGGCCAGCAAGAGCTTTCAGTGCTAGCCCCTTTGGTGTGGGAGCAGTGGCTGGACGTTTCGAATTTCGGAGCTGGGCTGTGGCTGTGCTGAGAAGGAACGTCCCCACTGTGCTGTTGCTAGGAAGCTCAGAGCCCCGGTGCTTGTGGGGCTGTGGAAGGGCTGCCTAGGGCAGGTGCTGGCCAGCAAGAGCTTTCAGTGCTAGCCCCTTTGGTGTGGGAGCAGTGGCTGGACGTTTTGAATTTCGGAGCTGGGCTCTGGCTGTGCTGAGAAGGAACGTCCCAATTGTGCTGTGGCTAGGAAGCTCAGAGCCCCGGTGCTTGTGGGGCTGTGGAAGGGCTGCCTAGGGCAGGTGATGGCCAGCAAGAGCTTTCAGTGCTAGACCCTTTGGTGTGGGAGCAGTGGCTGGACGTTTTGAATTTCGGAGCTGGGCTCTGGCTGTGCTGAGAAGGAACGTCCCAATTGTGCTGTGGCTAGGAAGCTCAGAGCCCCGGTGCTTGTGGGGCTGTGGAAGGGCTGCCTAGGGCAGGTGATGGCCAGCAAGAGCTTTCAGTGCTAGCCCCTTTGGTGTGGGTGCAGTGGCTGGACGTTTTGAATTTCGGAGCTGGGCTCTGGCTGTGCTGAGAAGGAACGTCCCCACTGTGCTGTGGCTAGGAAGCTCAGAGCCCCGGTGCTTGTGGGGCTGTGGAAGGGCTGCCTAGGGCAGGTGATGGCCAGCAAGAGCTTTCAGTGCTAGACCCTTTGGTGTGGGAGCAGTGGCTGGACGTTTTGAATTTCGGAGCTGGGCTGTGGCTGTGCCGAGAAGGAACGTCCCCACTGTGCTGTGGCTAGGAAGCTCAGAGCGCCAGTGCTTGTGGGGCTGTGGAAGGGCTGCCTAGGGCAGGTGATGGCCAGCAAGAGCTTTCAGTGCTAGCCCCTTTGGTGTAGGAGCAGTGGCTGGACGTTTCGAATTTCGGAGCTGGGCTGTGGCTGTGCTGAGAAGGAACGTCCCCATTGTGCTGTGGCTAGGAAGCTCAGAGCCCCGGTGCTTGTGGGGCTGTGGAAGGGCTGCCTAGGGCAGGTGATGGCCAGCAAGAGCTTTCAGTGCTAGCCCCTTTGGTGTGGGAGCAGTGGCTGGACGTTTTGAATTTCGGAGCTGGGCTCTGGCTGTGCTGAGAAGGAACGTCCCCACTGTGCTGTGGCTAGGAAGCTCAGAGCGCCAGTGCTTGTGGGGCTGTGGAAGGGCTGCCTAGGGCAGGTGATGGCCAGCAAGAGCTTTCAGTGCTAGCCCCTTTGGTGTGGGAGGAGTGGCTGGACGTTTCCAACTTGGGAGCTGGGCTCTGGCTGTGCTGAGAAGGAACGTCCCCATTGTGCTGTGGCTAGGAAGCTCAGAGCCCCGGTGCTTGTGGGGCTGTGGAAGGGCTGCCTAGGGCAGGTGATGGCCAGCAAGAGCTTTCAGTGCTAGCCCCTTTGGTGTGGGAGCAGTGGCTGGACGTTTTGAATTTCGGAGCTGGGCTCTGACTGTGCTGAGAAGGAACGTCCCCACTGTGCTGTGGCTAGGAAGCTCAGAGCGCCAGTGCTTGTGGGGCTGTGGAAGGGCTGCCTAGGGCAGGTGCTGGCCAGCAAGAGCTTTCAGTGCTAGCCCCTTTGGTGTGGGAGCAGTGGCTGGACGTTTTGAATTTCGGAGCTGGGCTCTGGCTGTGCTGAGAAGGAACGTCCCCACTGTGCTGTGGCTAGGAAGCTCAGAGCCCCGGTGCTTGTGGGGCTGTGGAAGGGCTGCCTAGGGCAGGTGCTGGCCAGCAAGAGCTTTCAGTGCTAGCCCCTTTGGTGTGGGAGCAGTGGCTGGACGTTTTGAATTTCGGAGCTGGGCTCTGGCTGTGCTGAGAAGGAACGTCCCCATTGTGCTGTGGCTAGGAAGCTCAGAGCCCCGGTGCTTGTGGGGCTGTGGAAGGGCTGCCTAGGGCAGGTGATGGCCAGCAAGAGCTTTCAGTGCTAGCCCCTTTGGTGTGGGAGCAGTGGCTGGACGTTTTGAATTTCGGAGCTGGGCTCTGGCTGTGCTGAGAAGGAACGTCCCCACTGTGCTGTGGCTAGGAAGCTCAGAGCGCCAGTGCTTGTGGGGCTGTGGAAGGGCTGCCTAGGGCAGGTGATGGCCAGCAAGAGCTTTCAGTGCTAGCCCCTTTGGTGTGGGAGCAGTGGCTGGACGTTTCGAATTTCGGAGCTGGGCTGTGGCTGTGCTGAGAAGGAACGTCCCCACTGTGCTGTTGCTAGGAAGCTCAGAGCCCCGGTGCTTGTGGGGCTGTGGAAGGGCTGCCTAGGGCAGGTGCTGGCCAGCAAGAGCTTTCAGTGCTAGCCCCTTTGGTGTGGGAGCAGTGGCTGGACGTTTCGAATTTCGGAGCTGGGCTGTGGCTGTGCTGAGAAGGAACGTCCCCACTGTGCTGTTGCTAGGAAGCTCAGAGCCCCGGTGCTTGTGGGGCTGTGGAAGGGCTGCCTAGGGCAGGTGCTGGCCAGCAAGAGCTTTCAGTGCTAGCCCCTTTGGTGTGGGAGCAGTGGCTGGACGTTTTGAATTTCGGAGCTGGGCTCTGGCTGTGCTGAGAAGGAACGTCCCAATTGTGCTGTGGCTAGGAAGCTCAGAGCCCCGGTGCTTGTGGGGCTGTGGAAGGGCTGCCTAGGGCAGGTGATGGCCAGCAAGAGCTTTCAGTGCTAGACCCTTTGGTGTGGGTGCAGTGGCTGGACGTTTTGAATTTCGGAGCTGGGCTCTGGCTGTGCTGAGAAGGAACGTCCCCACTGTGCTGTGGCTAGGAAGCTCAGAGCCCCGGTGCTTGTGGGGCTGTGGAAGGGCTGCCTAGGGCAGGTGATGGCCAGCAAGAGCTTTCAGTGCTAGCCCCTTTGGTGTGGGAGCAGTGGCTGGACGTTTTGAATTTCGGAGCTGGGCTCTGGCTGTGCTGAGAAGGAACGTCCCCACTGTGCTGTGGCTAGGAAGCTCAGAGCGCCAGTGCTTGTGGGGCTGTGGAAGGGCTGCCTAGGGCAGGTGATGGCCAGCAAGAGCTTTCAGTGCTAGCCCCTTTGGTGTGGGAGCAGTGGCTGGACGTTTCGAATTTCGGAGCTGGGCTGTGGCTGTGCTGAGAAGGAACGTCCCCATTGTGCTGTTGCTAGGAAGCTCAGAGCCCCGGTGCTTGTGGGGCTGTGGAAGGGCTGCCTAGGGCAGGTGCTGGCCAGCAAGAGCTTTCAGTGCTAGCCCCTTTGGTGTGGGAGCAGTGGCTGGACGTTTTGAATTTGGGAGCTGGGCTGTGGCTGTGCTGAGAAGGAACGTCCCCACTGTGCTGTGGCTAGGAAGCTCAGAGCCCCGGTGCTTGTGGGGCTGTGGAAGGGCTGCCTAGGGAAGGTGATGGCCAGCAAGAGCTTTCAGTGCTAGCCCCTTTGGTGTGGGAGCAGTGGCTGGACGTTTTGAATTTCGGAGCTGGGCTCTGGCTGTGCCGAGAAGGAACGTCCCCACTGTGCTGTGGCTAGGAAGCTCAGAGCGCCAGTGCTTGTGGGGCTGTGGAAGGGCTGCCTAGGGCAGGTGATGGCCAGCAAGAGCTTTCAGTGCTAGCCCCTTTCGTGTGGGAGCAGTGGCTGGACGTTTTGAATTTCGGAGCTGGGCTCTGGCTGTGCTGAGAAGGAACGTCCCCATTGTGCTGTGGCTAGGAAGCTCAGAGCCCCGGTGCTTGTGGGGCTGTGGAAGGGCTGCCTAGGGCAGGTGCTGGCCAGCAAGAGCTTTCAGTGCTAGCCCCTTTGGTGTGGGAGCAGTGGCTGGAAGTTTTGAATTTCGGAGCTGGGCTGTGGCTGTGCTGAGAAGGAACGTCCCCACTGTGCTGTGGCTAGGAAGCTCAGAGCGCCAGTGCTTGTGGGGCTGTGGAAGGGCTGCCTAGGGCAGGTGCTGGCCAGCAAGAGCTTTCAGTGCTAGCCCCTTTGGTGTGGGTGCAGTGGCTGGACGTTTTGAATTTCGGAGCTGGGCTGTGGCTGTGCTGAGAAGGAACGTCCCCACTGTGCTGTGGCTAGGAAGCTCAGAGCGCCAGTGCTTGTGGGGCTGTGGAAGGGCTGCCTAGGGAAGGTGCTGGCCAGCAAGAGCTTTCAGTGCTAGCCCCTTTCGTGTGGGAGCAGTGGCTGGACGTTTTGAATTTCGGAGCTGGGCTCTGGCTGTGCTGAGATGGAACGTCCCCACTGTGCTGTGGCTAGGAAGCTCAGAGCCCCGGTGCTTGTGGGGCTGTGGAAGGGCTGCCTAGGGAAGGTGCTGGCCAGCAAGAGCTTTCAGTGCTAGCCCCTTTGGTGTGGGAGCAGTGGCTGGACGTTTTGAATTTCGGAGCTGGGCTGTGGCTGTGCCGAGGAGGAACGTCCCCACTGTGCTGTGGCTAGGAAGCTCAGAGCCCCGGTGCTTGTGGGGCTGTGGAAGGGCTGCCTAGGGCAGGTGATGGCCAGCAAGAGCTTTCAGTGCTAGCCCCTTTGGTGTGGGAGCAGTGGCTGGACGTTTTGAATTTCGGAGCTGGGCTGTGGCTGTGCTGAGAAGGAACGTCCCCACTGTGCTGTGGCTAGGAAGCTCAGAGCGCCAGTGCTTGTGGGGCTGTGGAAGGGCTGCCTAGGGCAGGTGATGGCCAGCAAGAGCTTTCAGTGCTAGCCCCTTTGGTGTGGGAGCAGTGGCTGGACGTTTTGAATTTCGGAGCTGGGCTCTGGCTGTGCTGAGAAGGAACGTCCCCACTGTGCTGTGGCTAGGAAGCTCAGAGCGCCAGTGCTTGTGGGGCTGTGGAAGGGCTGCCTAGGGCAGGTGATGGCCAGCAAGAGCTTTCAGTGCTAGCCCCTTTGGTGTGGGAGCAGTGGCTGGACGTTTCGAATTTCGGAGCTGGGCTGTGGCTGTGCTGAGAAGGAACGTCCCCACTGTGCTGTTGCTAGGAAGCTCAGAGCCCCGGTGCTTGTGGGGCTGTGGAAGGGCTGCCTAGGGCAGGTGCTGGCCAGCAAGAGCTTTCAGTGCTAGCCCCTTTGGTGTGGGAGCAGTGGCTGGACGTTTTGAATTTCGGAGCTGGGCTCTGGCTGTGCTGAGAAGGAACGTCCCAATTGTGCTGTGGCTAGGAAGCTCAGAGCCCCGGTGCTTGTGGGGCTGTGGAAGGGCTGCCTAGGGCAGGTGATGGCCAGCAAGAGCTTTCAGTGCTAGACCCTTTGGTGTGGGAGCAGTGGCTGGACGTTTTGAATTTCGGAGCTGGGCTCTGGCTGTGCTGAGAAGGAACGTCCCCACTGTGCTGTGGCTAGGAAGCTCAGAGCGCCAGTGCTTGTGGGGCTGTGGAAGGGCTGCCTAGGGCAGGTGATGGCCAGCAAGAGCTTTCAGTGCTAGCCCCTTTGGTGTGGGAGCAGTGGCTGGACGTTTCGAATTTCGGAGCTGGGCTGTGGCTGTGCTGAGAAGGAACGTCCCCATTGTGCTGTTGCTAGGAAGCTCAGAGCCCCGGTGCTTGTGGGGCTGTGGAAGGGCTGCCTAGGGCAGGTGCTGGCCAGCAAGAGCTTTCAGTGCTAGCCCCTTTGGTGTGGGAGCAGTGGCTGGACGTTTTGAATTTCGGAGCTGGGCTCTGGCTGTGCTGAGAAGGAACGTCCCCACTGTGCTGTGGCTAGGAAGCTCAGAGCCCCGGTGCTTGTGGGGCTGTGGAAGGGCTGCCTAGGGAAGGTGATGGCCAGCAAGAGCTTTCAGTGCTAGCCCCTTTGGTGTGGGAGCAGTGGCTGGACGTTTTGAATTTCGGAGCTGGGCTCTGGCTGTGCCGAGAAGGAACGTCCCCACTGTGCTGTGGCTAGGAAGCTCAGAGCGCCAGTGCTTGTGGGGCTGTGGAAGGGCTGCCTAGGGCAGGTGCTGGCCAGCAAGAGCTTTCAGTGCTAGCCCCTTTGGTGTGGGAGCAGTGGCTGGACGTTTTGAATTTCGGAGCTGGGCTGTGGCTGTGCTGAGAAGGAACGTCCCCATTGTGCTGTGGCTAGGAAGCTCAGAGCCCCGGTGCTTGTGGGGCTGTGGAAGGGCTGCCTAGGGAAGGTGATGGCCAGCAAGAGCTTTCAGTGCTAGCCCCTTTGGTGTGGGAGCAGTGGCTGGAAGTTTTGAATTTCGGAGCTGGGCTGTGGCTGTGCTGAGAAGGAACGTCCCCACTGTGCTGTGGCTAGGAAGCTCAGAGCGCCAGTGCTTGTGGGGCTGTGGAAGGGCTGCCTAGGGCAGGTGCTGGCCAGCAAGAGCTTTCAGTGCTAGCCCCTTTGGTGTGGGTGCAGTGGCTGGACGTTTTGAATTTCGGAGCTGGGCTGTGGCTGTGCTGAGAAGGAACGTCCCCACTGTGCTGTGGCTAGGAAGCTCAGAGCGCCAGTGCTTGTGGGGCTGTGGAAGGGCTGCCTAGGGAAGGTGCTGGCCAGCAAGAGCTTTCAGTGCTAGCCCCTTTGGTGTGGGAGCAGTGGCTGGACGTTTTGAATTTCGGAGCTGGGCTCTGGCTGTGCTGAGATGGAACTTCCGCACTGTGCTGTGGCTAGGAAGCTCAGAGCCCCGGTGCTTGTGGGGCTGTGGAAGGGCTGCCTAGGGAAGGTGCTGGCCAGCAAGAGCTTTCAGTGCTAGCCCCTTTGGTGTGGGAGCAGTGGCTGGACGTTTTGAATTTCGGAGCTGGGCTCTGGCTGTGCCGAGAAGGAACGTCCCCACTGTGCTGTGGCTAGGAAGCTCAGAGCGCCAGTGCTTGTGGGGCTGTGGAAGGGCTGCCTAGGGAAGGTGATGGCCAGCAAGAGCTTTCAGTGCTAGCCCCTTTGGTGTGGGAGCAGTGGCTGGACGTTTTGAATTTCGGAGCTGGGCTCTGGCTGTGCCGAGAAGGAACGTCCCCACTGTGCTGTGGCTAGGAAGCTCAGAGCGCCAGTGCTTGTGGGGCTGTGGAAGGGCTGCCTAGGGCAGGTGCTGGCCAGCAAGAGCTTTCAGTGCTAGCCCCTTTGGTGTGGGAGCAGTGGCTGGACGTTTTGAATTTCGGAGCTGGGCTGTGGCTGTGCTGAGAAGGAACGTCCCCATTGTGCTGTGGCTAGGAAGCTCAGAGCCCCGGTGCTTGTGGGGCTGTGGAAGGGCTGCCTAGGGAAGGTGATGGCCAGCAAGAGCTTTCAGTGCTAGCCCCTTTGGTGTGGGAGCAGTGGCTGGAAGTTTTGAATTTCGGAGCTGGGCTGTGGCTGTGCTGAGAAGGAACGTCCCCACTGTGCTGTGGCTAGGAAGCTCAGAGCGCCAGTGCTTGTGGGGCTGTGGAAGGGCTGCCTAGGGCAGGTGCTGGCCAGCAAGAGCTTTCAGTGCTAGCCCCTTTGGTGTGGGTGCAGTGGCTGGACGTTTTGAATTTCGGAGCTGGGCTGTGGCTGTGCTGAGAAGGAACGTCCCCACTGTGCTGTGGCTAGGAAGCTCAGAGCGCCAGTGCTTGTGGGGCTGTGGAAGGGCTGCCTAGGGAAGGTGCTGGCCAGCAAGAGCTTTCAGTGCTAGCCCCTTTGGTGTGGGAGCAGTGGCTGGACGTTTTGAATTTCGGAGCTGGGCTCTGGCTGTGCTGAGATGGAACTTCCGCACTGTGCTGTGGCTAGGAAGCTCAGAGCCCCGGTGCTTGTGGGGCTGTGGAAGGGCTGCCTAGGGAAGGTGCTGGCCAGCAAGAGCTTTCAGTGCTAGCCCCTTTGGTGTGGGAGCAGTGGCTGGACGTTTTGAATTTCGGAGCTGGGCTCTGGCTGTGCCGAGAAGGAACGTCCCCACTGTGCTGTGGCTAGGAAGCTCAGAGCGCCAGTGCTTGTGGGGCTGTGGAAGGGCTGCCTAGGGAAGGTGATGGCCAGCAAGAGCTTTCAGTGCTAGCCCCTTTGGTGTGGGAGCAGTGGCTGGACGTTTTGAATTTCGGAGCTGGGCTGTGGCTGTGCTGAGAAGGAACGTCCCCACTGTGCTGTGGCTAGGAAGCTCAGAGCCCCGGTGCTTGTGGGGCTGTGGAAGGGCTGCCTAGGGCAGGTGATGGCCAGCAAGAGCTTTCAGTGCTAGCCCCTTTGGTGTGGGAGCAGTGGCTGGACGTTTTGAATTTCGGAGCTGGGCTGTGGCTGTGCTGAGAAGGAACGTCCCCACTGTGCTGTGGCTAGGAAGCTCAGAGCGCCAGTGCTTGTGGGGCTGTGGAAGGGCTGCCTAGGGCAGGTGCTGGCCAGCAAGAGCTTTCAGTGCTAGCCCCTTTGGTGTGGGAGCAGTGGCTGGACGTTTTGAATTTCGGAGCTGGGCTCTGGCTGTGCTGAGATGGAACATCCCCACTGTGCTGTGGCTAGGAAGCTCAGAGCCCCGGTGCTTGTGGGGCTGTGGAAGGGCTGCCTAGGGAAGGTGATGGCCAGCAAGAGCTTTCAGTGCTAGCCCCTTTGGTGTGGGAGCAGTGGCTGGACGTTTTGAATTTCGGAGCTGGGCTCTGGCTGTGCCGAGAAGGAATGTCCCCACTGTGCTGTGGCTAGGAAGCTCAGAGCGCCAGTGCTTGTGGGGCTGTGGAAGGGCTGCCTAGGGCAGGTGATGGCCAGCAAGAGCTTTCAGTGCTAGCCCCTTTGGTGTGGGAGCAGTGGCTGGACGTTTTGAATTTCGGAGCTGGGCTGTGGCTGTGCTGAGAAGGAACGTCCCCACTGTGCTGTGGCTAGGAAGCTCAGAGCGCCAGTGCTTGTGGGGCTGTGGAAGGGCTGCCTAGGGCAGGTGATGGCCAGCAAGAGCTTTCAGTGCTAGCCCCTTTGGTGTGGGAGCAGTGGCTGGACGTTTTGAATTTCGGAGCTGGGCTGTGGCTGTGCTGAGAAGGAACGTCCCAATTGTGCTGTGGCTAGGAAGCTCAGAGCCCCGGTGCTTGTGGGGCTGTGGAAGGGCTGCCTAGGGCAGGTGATGGCCAGCAAGAGCTTTCAGTGCTAGACCCTTTGGTGTGGGTGCAGTGGCTGGACGTTTTGAATTTCGGAGCTGGGCTCTGGCTGTGCTGAGAAGGAACGTCCCCACTGTGCTGTGGCTAGGAAGCTCAGAGCCCCGGTGCTTGTGGGGCTGTGGAAGGGCTGCCTAGGGCAGGTGATGGCCAGCAAGAGCTTTCAGTGCTAGCCCCTTTGGTGTGGGAGCAGTGGCTGGACGTTTTGAATTTCGGAGCTGGGCTCTGGCTGTGCTGAGAAGGAACGTCCCCACTGTGCTGTGGCTAGGAAGCTCAGAGCGCCAGTGCTTGTGGGGCTGTGGAAGGGCTGCCTAGGGCAGGTGATGGCCAGCAAGAGCTTTCAGTGCTAGCCCCTTTGGTGTGGGAGCAGTGGCTGGAGGTTTCCAACTTGGGAGCTGGGCTGTGGCTCTGCTGAGAAGGAACGTCCCCACTGTGCTGTGGCTAGGAAGCTCAGAGCGCCAGTGCTTGTGGGGCTGTGGAAGGGCTGCCTAGGGAAGGTGCTGGCCAGCAAGAGCTTTCAGTGCTAGCCCCTTTCGTGTGGGAGCAGTGGCTGGACGTTTTGAATTTCGGAGCTGGGCTCTGGCTGTGCTGAGATGGAACATCCCCACTGTGCTGTGGCTAGGAAGCTCAGAGCCCCGGTGCTTGTGGGGCTGTGGAAGGGCTGCCTAGGGCAGGTGCTGGCCAGCAAGAGCTTTCAGTGCTAGCCCCTTTGGTGTGGGTGCAGTGGCTGGACGTTTTGAATTTCGGAGCTGGGCTCTGGCTGTGCCGAGAAGGAACGTCCCCACTGTGCTGTGGCTAGGAAGCTCAGAGCGCCAGTGCTTGTGGGGCTGTGGAAGGGCTGCCTAGGGCAGGTGATGGCCAGCAAGAGCTTTCAGTGCTAGCCCCTTTGGTGTGGGAGCAGTGGCTGGACGTTTCGAATTTCGGAGCTGGGCTGTGGCTGTGCTGAGAAGGAACGTCCCCATTGTGTTGTGGCTAGGAAGCTCAGAGCCCCGGTGCTTGTGGGGCTGTGGAAGGGCTGCCTAGGGCAGGTGCTGGCCAGCAAGAGCTTTCAGTGCTAGCCCCTTTGGTGTGGGAGCAGTGGCTGGAGGTTTCCAACTTGGGAGCTGGGCTGTGGCTCTGCTGAGAAGGAACGTCCCCACTGTGCTGTGGCTAGGAAGCTCAGAGCGCCAGTGCTTGTGGGGCTGTGGAAGGGCTGCCTAGGGAAGGTGCTGGCCAGCAAGAGCTTTCAGTGCTAGCCCCTTTCGTGTGGGAGCAGTGGCTGGACGTTTTGAATTTCGGAGCTGGGCTCTGGCTGTGTTGAGATGGAACATCCCCACTGTGCTGTGGCTAGGAAGCTCAGAGCCCCGGTGCTTGTGGGGCTGTGGAAGGGCTGCCTAGGGCAGGTGCTGGCCAGCAAGAGCTTTCAGTGCTAGACCCTTTGGTGTGGGAGCAGTGGCTGGACGTTTTGAATTTCGGAGCTGGGCTCTGGCTGTGCCGAGAAGGAACGTCCCCACTGTGCTGTGGCTAGGAAGCTCAGAGCCCCGGTGCTTGTGGGGCTGTGGAAGGGCTGCCTAGGGCAGGTGCTGGCCAGCAAGAGCTTTCAGTGCTAGCCCCTTTGGTGTGGGAGCAGTGGCTGGACGTTTTGAATTTCGGAGCTGGGCTGTGGCTGTGCTGAGAAGGAACGTCCCCATTGTGCTGTGGCTAGGAAGCTCAGAGCCCCGGTGCTTGTGGGGCTGTGGAAGGGCTGCCTAGGGCAGGTGCTGGCCAGCAAGAGCTTTCAGTGCTAGCCCCTTTGGTGTGGGAGCAGTGGCTGGAAGTTTTGAATTTCGGAGCTGGGCTGTGGCTGTGCTGAGAAGGAACGTCCCCACTGGGCTGTGGGTAGGAAGCTCAGAGCGCCAGTGCTTGTGGGGCTGTGGAAGGGCTGCCTAGGGCAGGTGCTGGCCAGCAAGAGCTTTCAGTGCTAGCCCCTTTGGTGTGGGTGCAGTGGCTGGACGTTTTGAATTTCGGAGCTGGGCTGTGGCTGTGCTGAGAAGGAACGTCCCCACTGTGCTGTGGCTAGGAAGCTCAGAGCGCCAGTGCTTGTGGGGCTGTGGAAGGGCTGCCTAGGGAAGGTGCTGGCCAGCAAGAGCTTTCAGTGCTAGCCCCTTTCGTGTGGGAGCAGTGGCTGGACGTTTTGAATTTCGGAGCTGGGCTCTGGCTGTGCTGAGATGGAACTTCCGCACTGTGCTGTGGCTAGGAAGCTCAGAGCCCCGGTGCTTGTGGGGCTGTGGAAGGGCTGCCTAGGGAAGGTGCTGGCCAGCAAGAGCTTTCAGTGCTAGCCCCTTTGGTGTGGGAGCAGTGGCTGGACGTTTTGAATTTCGGAGCTGGGCTCTGGCTGTGCCAAGAAGGAACGTCCCCACTGTGCTGTGGCTAGGAAGCTCAGAGCGCCAGTGCTTGTGGGGCTGTGGAAGGGCTGCCTAGGGCAGGTGATGGCCAGCAAGAGCTTTCAGTGCTAGCCCCTTTCGTGTGGGAGCAGTGGCTGGACGTTTTGAATTTCGGAGCTGGGCTGTGGCTGTGCTGAGAAGGAACGTCCCCACTGTGCTGTGGCTAGGAAGCTCAGAGCCCCGGTGCTTGTGGGGCTGTGGAAGGGCTGCCTAGGGCAGGTGATGGCCAGCAAGAGCTTTCAGTGCTAGCCCCTTTGGTGTGGGAGCAGTGGCTGGACGTTTTGAATTTCGGAGCTGGGCTGTGGCTGTGCTGAGAAGGAACGTCCCCACTGTGCTGTGGCTAGGAAGCTCAGAGCGCCAGTGCTTGTGGGGCTGTGGAAGGGCTGCCTAGGGCAGGTGCTGGCCAGCAAGAGCTTTCAGTGCTAGCCCCTTTGGTGTGGGAGCAGTGGCTGGACGTTTTGAATTTCGGAGCTGGGCTGTGGCTGTGCTGAGAAGGAACGTCCCCACTGTGCTGTGGCTAGGAAGCTCAGAGCGCCAGTGCTTGTGGGGCTGTGGAAGGGCTGCCTAGGGCAGGTGCTGGCCAGCAAGAGCTTTCAGTGCTAGCCCCTTTGGTGTGGGAGCAGTGGCTGGACGTTTTGAATTTCGGAGCTGGGCTCTGGCTGTGCTGAGAAGGAACGTCCCAATTGTGCTGTGGCTAGGAAGCTCAGAGCCCCGGTGCTTGTGGGGCTGTGGAAGGGCTGCCTAGGGCAGGTGATGGCCAGCAAGAGCTTTCAGTGCTAGCCCCTTTGGTGTGGGAGCAGTGGCTGGACGTTTTGAATTTCGGAGCTGGGCTCTGGCTGTGCTGAGAAGGAACGTCCCCACTGTGCTGTGGCTAGGAAGCTCAGAGCCCCGGTGCTTGTGGGGCTGTGGAAGGGCTGCCTAGGGCAGGTGATGGCCAGCAAGAGCTTTCAGTGCTAGCCCCTTTGGTGTGGGAGCAGTGGCTGGACGTTTTGAATTTCGGAGCTGGGCTGTGGCTGTGCTGAGAAGGAACGTCCCCACTGTGCTGTGGCTAGGAAGCTCAGAGCGCCAGTGCTTGTGGGGCTGTGGAAGGGCTGCCTAGGGCAGGTGATGGCCAGCAAGAGCTTTCAGTGCTAGCCCCTTTGGTGTGGGAGCAGTGGCTGGACGTTTCGAATTTCGGAGCTGGGCTGTGGCTGTGCTGAGAAGGAACGTCCCCACTGTGCTGTTGCTAGGAAGCTCAGAGCCCCGGTGCTTGTGGGGCTGTGGAAGGGCTGCCTAGGGCAGGTGCTGGCCAGCAAGAGCTTTCAGTGCTAGCCCCTTTGGTGTGGGAGCAGTGGCTGGACGTTTTGAATTTCGGAGCTGGGCTCTGGCTGTGCCGAGAAGGAACGTCCCCACTGTGCTGTGGCTAGGAAGCTCAGAGCGCCAGTGCTTGTGGGGCTGTGGAAGGGCTGCCTAGGGCAGGTGATGGCCAGCAAGAGCTTTCAGTGCTAGCCCCTTTGGTGTGGGAGCAGTGGCTGGACGTTTTGAATTTCGGAGCTGGGCTCTGGCTGTGCTGAGAAGGAACGTCCCCACTGTGCTGTGGCTAGGAAGCTCAGAGCGCCAGTGCTTGTGGGGCTGTGGAAGGGCTGCCTAGGGCAGGTGCTGGCCAGCAAGAGCTTTCAGTGCTAGCCCCTTTGGTGTGGGAGCAGTGGCTGGACGTTTTGAATTTCGGAGCTGGGCTCTGGCTGTGCTGAGAAGGAACGTCCCCATTGTGCTGTGGCTAGGAAGCTCAGAGCCCCGGTGTTTGTGGGGCTGTGGAAGGGCTGCCTAGGGCAGGTGCTGGCCAGCAAGAGCTTTCAGTGCTAGCCCCTTTGGTGTGGGAGCAGTGGCTGGACGTTTTGAATTTCGGAGCTGGGCTCTGGCTGTGCTGAGAAGGAACGTCCCCACTGTGCTGTGGCTAGGAAGCTCAGAGCGCCAGTGCTTGTGGGGCTGTGGAAGGGCTGCCTAGGGCAGGTGATGGCCAGCAAGAGCTTTCAGTGCTAGCCCCTTTGGTGTGGGAGCAGTGGCTGGACGTTTTGAATTTCGGAGCTGGGCTGTGGCTGTGCTGAGAAGGAACGTCCCCACTGTGCTGTGGCTAGGAAGCTCAGAGCCCCGGTGTTTGTGGGGCTGTGGAAGGGCTGCCTAGGGCAGGTGCTGGCCAGCAAGAGCTTTCAGTGCTAGCCCCTTTGGTGTGGGAGCAGTGGCTGGACGTTTTGAATTTCGGAGCTGGGCTCTGGCTGTGCTGAGAAGGAACGTCCCCACTGTGCTGTGGCTAGGAAGCTCAGAGCGCCAGTGCTTGTGGGGCTGTGGAAGGGCTGCCTAGGGCAGGTGATGGCCAGCAAGAGCTTTCAGTGCTAGCCCCTTTGGTGTGGGAGCAGTGGCTGGACGTTTTGAATTTCGGAGCTGGGCTCTGGCTGTGCTGAGAAGGAACGTCCCCATTGTGCTGTGGCTAGGAAGCTCAGAGCCCCGGTGCTTGTGGGGCTGTGGAAGGGCTGCCTAGGGCAGGTGCTGGCCAGCAAGAGCTTTCAGTGCTAGCCCCTTTGGTGTGGGAGCAGTGGCTGGAGGTTTCCAACTTGGGAGCTGGGCTGTGGCTCTGCTGAGAAGGAACGTCCCCACTGTGCTGTGGCTAGGAAGCTCAGAGCGCCAGTGCTTGTGGGGCTGTGGAAGGGCTGCCTAGGGAAGGTGCTGGCCAGCAAGAGCTTTCAGTGCTAGCCCCTTTCGTGTGGGAGCAGTGGCTGGACGTTTTGAATTTCGGAGCTGGGCTCTGGCTGTGCTGAGAAGGAACGTCCCCACTGTGCTGTGGCTAGGAAGCTCAGAGCCCCGGTGCTTGTGGGGCTGTGGAAGGGCTGCCTAGGGCAGGTGCTGGCCAGCAAGAGCTTTCAGTGCTAGCCCCTTTGGTGTGGGAGCAGTGGCTGGACGTTTTGAATTTCGGAGCTGGGCTCTGGCTGTGCCGAGAAGGAACGTCCCCACTGTGCTGTGGCTAGGAAGCTCAGAGCGCCAGTGCTTGTGGGGCTGTGGAAGGGCTGCCTAGGGCAGGTGATGGCCAGCAAGAGCTTTCAGTGCTAGCCCCTTTGGTGTGGGAGCAGTGGCTGGACGTTTTGAATTTCGGAGCTGGGCTGTGGCTGTGCTGAGAAGGAACGTCCCCATTGTGCTGTGGCTAGGAAGCTCAGAGCCCCGGTGCTTGTGGGGCTGTGGAAGGGCTGCCTAGGGCAGGTGATGGCCAGCAAGAGCTTTCAGTGCTAGCCCCTTTGGTGTGGGAGCAGTGGCTGGACGTTTTGAATTTCGGAGCTGGGCTCTGGCTGTGCCGAGAAGGAACGTCCCCACTGTGCTGTGGCTAGGAAGCTCAGAGCGCCAGTGCTTGTGGGGCTGTGGAAGGGCTGCCTAGGGCAGGTGCTGGCCAGCAAGAGCTTTCAGTGCTAGCCCCTTTGGTGTGGGAGCAGTGGCTGGACGTTTTGAATTTCGGAGCTGGGCTGTGGCTGTGCCGAGAAGGAACGTCCCCACTGTGCTGTGGCTAGGAAGCTCAGAGCCCCGGTGCTTGTGGGGCTCTGGAAGGGCTGCCTAGGGCAGGTGATGGCCAGCAAGAGCTTTCAGTGCTAGCCCCTTTGGTGTGGGAGCAGTGGCTGGACGTTTTGAATTTCGGAGCTGGGCTGTGGCTGTGCTGAGAAGGAACGTCCCCACTGTGCTGTGGCTAGGAAGCTCAGAGCGCCAGTGCTTGTGGGGCTGTGGAAGGGCTGCCTAGGGCAGGTGCTGGCCAGCAAGAGCTTTCAGTGCTAGCCCCTTTGGTGTGGGAGCAGTGGCTGGACGTTTTGAATTTCGGAGCTGGGCTGTGGCTGTGCTGAGAAGGAACGTCCCCATTGTGCTGTGGCTAGGAAGCTCAGAGCCCCGGTGCTTGTGGGGCTGTGGAAGGGCTGCCTAGGGCAGGTGATGGCCAGCAAGAGCTTTCAGTGCTAGCCCCTTTGGTGTGGGAGCAGTGGCTGGACGTTTTGAATTTCGGAGCTGGGCTCTGGCTGTGCTGAGAAGGAACGTCCCCACTGTGCTGTGGCTAGGAAGCTCAGAGCGCCAGTGCTTGTGGGGCTGTGGAAGGGCTGCCTAGGGCAGGTGATGGCCAGCAAGAGCTTTCAGTGCTAGCCCCTTTGGTGTGGGAGCAGTGGCTGGACGTTTTGAATTTCGGAGCTGGGCTCTGGCTGTGCTGAGAAGGAACGTCCCCATTGTGCTGTGGCTAGGAAGCTCAGAGCGCCAGTGCTTGTGGGGCTGTGGAAGGGCTGCCTAGGGAAGGTGATGGCCAGCAAGAGCTTTCAGTGCTAGCCCCTTCGGTGTGGGTGCAGTGGCTGGACGTTTTGAATTTCGGAGCTGGGCTCTGGCTGTGCTGAGAAGGAACGTCCCCACTGTGCTGTGGCTAGGAAGCTCAGAGCGCCAGTGCTTGTGGGGCTGTGGAAGGGCTGCCTAGGGCAGGTGATGGCCAGCAAGAGCTTTCAGTGCTAGCCCCTTTGGTGTGGGAGCAGTGGCTGGACGTTTTGAATTTCGGAGCTGGGCTGTGGCTGTGCTGAGAAGGAACGTCCCCACTGTGCTGTGGCTAGGAAGCTCAGAGCGCCAGTGCTTGTGGGGCTGTGGAAGGGCTGCCTAGGGCAGGTGCTGGCCAGCAAGAGCTTTCAGTGCTAGCCCCTTTGGTGTGGGAGCAGTGGCTGGACGTTTTGAATTTCGGAGCTGGGCTGTGGCTGTGCTGAGAAGGAACGTCCCCATTGTGCTGTGGCTAGGAAGCTCAGAGCGCCAGTGCTTGTGGGGCTGTGGAAGGGCTGCCTAGGGCAGGTGATGGCCAGCAAGAGCTTTCAGTGCTAGCCCCTTCGGTGTGGGTGCAGTGGCTGGACGTTTTGAATTTCGGAGCTGGGCTGTGGCTGTGCCGAGAAGGAACGTCCCCACTGTGCTGTGGCTAGGAAGCTCAGAGCCCCGGTGCTTGTGGGGCTGTGGAAGGGCTGCCTAGGGAAGGTGCTGGCCAGCAAGAGCTTTCAGTGCTAGCCCCTTTGGTGTGGGTGCAGTGGCTGGACGTTTTGAATTTCGGAGCTGGGCTCTGGCTGTGCTGAGAAGGAACGTCCCCACTGTGCTGTGGCTAGGAAGCTCAGAGCGCCAGTGCTTGTGGGGCTGTGGAAGGGCTGCCTAGGGCAGGTGCTGGCCAGCAAGAGCTTTCAGTGCTAGCCCCTTTGGTGTGGGAGCAGTGGCTGGACGTTTTGAATTTCGGAGCTGGGCTCTGGCTGTGCCGAGAAGGAACGTCCCCACTGTGCTGTGGCTAGGAAGCTCAGAGCCCCGGTGCTTGTGGGGCTGTGGAAGGGCTGCCTAGGGCAGGTGATGGCCAGCAAGAGCTTTCAGTGCTAGCCCCTTTGGTGTGGGAGCAGTGGCTGGAGGTTTTGAATTTCGGAGCTGGGCTGTGGCTGTGCTGAGAAGGAACGTCCCCACTGTGCTGTGGCTAGGAAGCTCAGAGCGCCAGTGCTTGTGGGGCTGTGGAAGGGCTGCCTAGGGCAGGTGATGGCCAGCAAGAGCTTTCAGTGCTAGCCCCTTTGGTGTGGGAGCAGTGGCTGGACGTTTCCAACTTGGGAGCTGGGCTGTGGCTGTGCTGAGAAGGAACGTCCCCATTGTGCTGTGGCTAGGAAGCTCAGAGCGCCAGTGCTTGTGGGGCTGTGGAAGGGCTGCCTAGGGAAGGTGCTGGCCAGCAAGAGCTTTCAGTGCTAGCCCCTTTCGTGTGGGAGCAGTGGCTGGACGTTTTGAATTTCGGAGCTGGGCTGTGGCTGTGCCGAGAAGGAACGTCCCCACTGTGCTGTGGCTAGGAAGCTCAGAGCCCCGGTGCTTGTGGGGCTGTGGAAGGGCTGCCTAGGGCAGGTGCTGGCCAGCAAGAGCTTTCAGTGCTAGCCCCTTTGGTGTGGGAGCAGTGGCTGGACGTTTTGAATTTCGGAGCTGGGCTCTGGCTGTGCTGAGAAGGAACGTCCCCACTGTGCTGTGGCTAGGAAGCTCAGAGCGCCAGTGCTTGTGGGGCTGTGGAAGGGCTGCCTAGGGCAGGTGATGGCCAGCAAGAGCTTTCAGTGCTAGCCCCTTTGGTGTGGGAGCAGTGGCTGGACGTTTTGAATTTCGGAGCTGGGCTGTGGCTGTGCTGAGAAGGAACGTCCCCATTGTGCTGTGGCTAGGAAGCTCAGAGCGCCAGTGCTTGTGGGGCTGTGGAAGGGCTGCCTAGGGCAGGTGCTGGCCAGCAAGAGCTTTCAGTGCTAGCCCCTTTGGTGTGGGAGCAGTGGCTGGACGTTTTGAATTTCGGAGCTGGGGTCTGGCTGTGCCGAGAAGGAACGTCCCCACTGTGCTGTGGCTAGGAAGCTCAGAGCGCCAGTGCTTGTGGGGCTGTGGAAGGGCTGCCTAGGGCAGGTGATGGCCAGCAAGAGCTTTCAGTGCTAGCCCCTTTCGTGTGGGAGCAGTGGCTGGACGTTTTGAATTTCGGAGCTGGGCTGTGGCTGTGCCGAGAAGGAACGTCCCCACTGTGCTGTGGCTAGGAAGCTCAGAGCCCCGGTGCTTGTGGGGCTGTGGAAGGGCTGCCTAGGGAAGGTGATGGCCAGCAAGAGCTTTCAGTGCTAGCCCCTTTGGTGTGGGAGCAGTGGCTGGACGTTTTGAATTTCGGAGCTGGGCTCTGGCTGTGCCGAGAAGGAACGTCCCCACTGTGCTGTGGCTAGGAAGCTCAGAGCGCCAGTGCTTGTGGGGCTGTGGAAGGGCTGCCTAGGGCAGGTGATGGCCAGCAAGAGCTTTCAGTGCTAGCCCCTTTCGTGTGGGAGCAGTGGCTGGACGTTTTGAATTTCGGAGCTGGGCTCTGGCTGTGCCGAGAAGGAACGTCCCCACTGTGCTGTGGCTAGGAAGCTCAGAGCCCTGGTGCTTGTGGGGCTGTGGAAGGGCTGCCTAGGGCAGGTGCTGGCCAGCAAGAGCTTTCAGTGCTAGCCCCTTTGGTGTGGGAGCAGTGGCTGGACGTTTTGAATTTCGGAGCTGGGCTCTGGCTGTGCTGAGAAGGAACGTCCCCACTGTGCTGTGGCTAGGAAGCTCAGAGCGCCAGTGCTTGTGGGGCTGTGGAAGGGCTGCCTAGGGCAGGTGATGGCCAGCAAGAGCTTTCAGTGCTAGCCCCTTTGGTGTGGGAGCAGTGGCTGGACGTTTTGAATTTCGGAGCTGGGCTGTGGCTGTGCTGAGAAGGAACGTCCCCATTGTGCTGTGGCTAGGAAGCTCAGAGCGCCAGTGCTTGTGGGGCTGTGGAAGGGCTGCCTAGGGCAGGTGCTGGCCAGCAAGAGCTTTCAGTGCTAGCCCCTTTGGTGTGGGAGCAGTGGCTGGACGTTTTGAATTTCGGAGCTGGGCTCTGGCTGTGCCGAGAAGGAACGTCCCCACTGTGCTGTGGCTAGGAAGCTCAGAGCGCCAGTGCTTGTGGGGCTGTGGAAGGGCTGCCTAGGGCAGGTGATGGCCAGCAAGAGCTTTCAGTGCTAGCCCCTTTGGTGTGGGAGCAGTGGCTGGACGTTTTGAATTTCGGAGCTGGGCTCTGGCTGTGCCGAGAAGGAACGTCCCCACTGTGCTGTGGCTAGGAAGCTCAGAGCCCCGGTGCTTGTGGGGCTGTGGAAGGGCTGCCTAGGGAAGGTGATGGCCAGCAAGAGCTTTCAGTGCTAGCCCCTTTGGTGTGGGAGCAGTGGCTGGACGTTTTGAATTTCGGAGCTGGGCTCTGGCTGTGCCGAGAAGGAACGTCCCCACTGTGCTGTGGCTAGGAAGCTCAGAGCGCCAGTGCTTGTGGGGCTGTGGAAGGGCTGCCTAGGGCAGGTGATGGCCAGCAAGAGCTTTCAGTGCTAGCCCCTTTCGTGTGGGAGCAGTGGCTGGACGTTTTGAATTTCGGAGCTGGGCTCTGGCTGTGCCGAGAAGGAACGTCCCCACTGTGCTGTGGCTAGGAAGCTCAGAGCCCTGGTGCTTGTGGGGCTGTGGAAGGGCTGCCTAGGGAAGGTGCTGGCCAGCAAGAGCTTTCAGTGCTAGCCCCTTTGGTGTGGGAGCAGTGGCTGGACGTTTTGAATTTCGGAGCTGGGCTCTGGCTGTGCCGAGAAGGAACGTCCCCACTGTGCTGTGGCTAGGAAGCTCAGAGCGCCAGTGCTTGTGGGGCTGTGGAAGGGCTGCCTAGGGCAGGTGATGGCCAGCAAGAGCTTTCAGTGCTAGCCCCTTTGGTGTGGGAGCAGTGGCTGGACGTTTTGAATTTCGGAGCTGGGCTCTGGCTGTGCCGAGAAGGAACGTCCCCACTGTGCTGTGGCTAGGAAGCTCAGAGCCCCGGTGCTTGTGGGGCTGTGGAAGGGCTGCCTAGGGCAGGTGCTGGCCAGCAAGAGCTTTCAGTGCTAGCCCCTTTGGTGTGGGAGCAGTGGCTGGACGTTTTGAATTTCGGAGCTGGGCTGTGGCTGTGCCGAGAAGGAACGTCCCCACTGTGCTGTGGCTAGGAAGCTCAGAGCGCCAGTGCTTGTGGGGCTGTGGAAGGGCTGCCTAGGGCAGGTGATGGCCAGCAAGAGCTTTCAGTGCTAGCCCCTTTGGTGTAGGAGCAGTGGCTGGACGTTTCGAATTTCGGAGCTGGGCTGTGGCTGTGCTGAGAAGGAACGTCCCCATTGTGCTGTGGCTAGGAAGCTCAGAGCCCCGGTGCTTGTGGGGCTGTGGAAGGGCTGCCTAGGGCAGGTGATGGCCAGCAAGAGCTTTCAGTGCTAGCCCCTTTGGTGTGGGAGCAGTGGCTGGACGTTTTGAATTTCGGAGCTGGGCTCTGGCTGTGCTGAGAAGGAACGTCCCCACTGTGCTGTGGCTAGGAAGCTCAGAGCGCCAGTGCTTGTGGGGCTGTGGAAGGGCTGCCTAGGGCAGGTGATGGCCAGCAAGAGCTTTCAGTGCTAGCCCCTTTGGTGTGGGAGCAGTGGCTGGACATTTTGAATTTCGGAGCTGGGCTCTGGCTGTGCTGAGAAGGAACGTCCCCATTGTGCTGTGGCTAGGAAGCTCAGAGCCCCGGTGCTTGTGGGGCTGTGGAAGGGCTGCCTAGGGCAGGTGATGGCCAGCAAGAGCTTTCAGTGCTAGCCCCTTTGGTGTGGGAGCAGTGGCTGGACGTTTTGAATTTCGGAGCTGGGCTCTGGCTGTGCTGAGAAGGAACGTCCCCACTGTGCTGTAGCTAGGAAGCTCAGAGCGCCAGTGCTTGTGGGGCTGTGGAAGGGCTGCCTAGGGCAGGTGCTGGCCAGCAAGAGCTTTCAGTGCTAGCCCCTTTGGTGTGGGTGCAGTGGCTGGACGTTTTGAATTTCGGAGCTGGGCTCTGGCTGTGCTGAGATGGAACATCCCCACTGTGCTGTGGCTAGGAAGCTCAGAGCCCCGGTGCTTGTGGGGCTGTGGAAGGGCTGCCTAGGGAAGGTGCTGGCCAGCAAGAGCTTTCAGTGCTAGCCCCTTTGGTGTGGGAGCAGTGGCTGGACGTTTTGAATTTCGGAGCTGGGCTCTGGCTGTGCCGAGAAGGAACGTCCCTACTGTGCTGTGGCTAGGAAGCTCAGAGCGCCAGTGCTTGTGGGGCTGTGGAAGGGCTGCCTAGGGCAGGTGATGGCCAGCAAGAGCTTTCAGTGCTAGCCCCTTTGGTGTGGGAGCAGTGGCTGGACGTTTCGAATTTCGGAGCTGGGCTGTGGCTGTGCTGAGAAGGAACGTCCCCACTGTGCTGTGGCTAGGAAGCTCAGAGCGCCAGTGCTTGTGGGGCTGTGGAAGGGCTGCCTAGGGCAGGTGATGGCCAGCAAGAGCTTTCAGTGCTAGCCCCTTTGGTGTGGGAGCAGTGGCTGGACGTTTTGAATTTCGGAGCTGGGCTCTGGCTGTGCTGAGAAGGAACGTCCCCATTGTGCTGTGGCTAGGAAGCTCAGAGCGCCAGTGCTTGTGGGGCTGTGGAAGGGCTGCCTAGGGCAGGTGATGGCCAGCAAGAGCTTTCAGTGCTAGCCCCTTTGGTGTGGGAGCAGTGGCTGGACGTTTTGAATTTCGGAGCTGGGCTCTGGCTGTGCCGAGAAGGAACGTCCCCACTGTGCTGTGGCTAGGAAGCTCAGAGCGCCAGTGCTTGTGGGGCTGTGGAAGGGCTGCCTAGGGCAGGTGATGGCCAGCAAGAGCTTTCAGTGCTAGCCCCTTTGGTGTGGGAGCAGTGGCTGGACGTTTTGAATTTCGGAGCTGGGCTCTGGCTGTGCTGAGAAGGAACGTCCCCACTGTGCTGTGGCTAGGAAGCTCAGAGCCCCGGTGCTTGTGGGGCTGTGGAAGGGCTGCCTAGGGAAGGTGATGGCCAGCAAGAGCTTTCAGTGCTAGCCCCTTTGGTGTGGGAGCAGTGGCTGGACGTTTTGAATTTCGGAGCTGGGCTGTGGCTGTGCCGAGAAGGAACGTCCCCACTGTGCTGTGGCTAGGAAGCTCAGAGCGCCAGTGCTTGTGGGGCTGTGGAAGGGCTGCCTAGGGCAGGTGATGGCCAGCAAGAGCTTTCAGTGCTAGCCCCTTTCGTGTGGGAGCAGTGGCTGGACGTTTTGAATTTCGGAGCTGGGCTCTGGCTGTGCTGAGAAGGAACGTCCCCACTGTGCTGTGGCTAGGAAGCTCAGAGCCCCGGTGCTTGTGGGGCTGTGGAAGGGCTGCCTAGGGAAGGTGATGGCCAGCAAGAGCTTTCAGTGCTAGCCCCTTTGGTGTGGGAGCAGTGGCTGGACGTTTTGAATTTCGGAGCTGGGCTCTGGCTGTGCCGAGAAGGAACGTCCCCACTGTGCTGTGGCTAGGAAGCTCAGAGCGCCAGTGCTTGTGGGGCTGTGGAAGGGCTGCCTAGGGCAGGTGATGGCCAGCAAGAGCTTTCAGTGCTAGCCCCTTTGGTGTGGGAGCAGTGGCTGGACGTTTCGAATTTCGGAGCTGGGCTGTGGCTGTGCTGAGAAGGAACGTCCCCACTGTGCTGTGGCTAGGAAGCTCAGAGCCCCGGTGCTTGTGGGGCTGTGGAAGGGCTGCCTAGGGCAGGTGATGGCCAGCAAGAGCTTTCAGTGCTAGCCCCTTTGGTGTGGGAGCAGTGGCTGGACGTTTTGAATTTCGGAGCTGGGCTCTGGCTGTGCTGAGAAGGAACGTCCCCATTGTGCTGTGGCTAGGAAGCTCAGAGCGCCAGTGCTTGTGGGGCTGTGGAAGGGCTGCCTAGGGCAGGTGATGGCCAGCAAGAGCTTTCAGTGCTAGCCCCTTTGGTGTGGGAGCAGTGGCTGGACGTTTTGAATTTCGGAGCTGGGCTCTGGCTGTGCCGAGAAGGAACGTCCCCACTGTGCTGTGGCTAGGAAGCTCAGAGCGCCAGTGCTTGTGGGGCTGTGGAAGGGCTGCCTAGGGCAGGTGATGGCCAGCAAGAGCTTTCAGTGCTAGCCCCTTTCGTGTGGGAGCAGTGGCTGGACGTTTTGAATTTCGGAGCTGGGCTGTGGCTGTGCCGAGAAGGAACGTCCCCACTGTGCTGTGGCTAGGAAGCTCAGAGCGCCAGTGCTTGTGGGGCTGTGGAAGGGCTGCCTAGGGAAGGTGAGGGCCAGCAAGAGCTTTCAGTGCTAGCCCCTTTGGTGTGGGAGCAGTGGCTGGACGTTTTGAATTTCGGAGCTGGGCTCTGGCTGTGCTGAGAAGGAACGTCCCCACTGTGCTGTGGCTAGGAAGCTCAGAGCGCCAGTGCTTGTGGGGCTGTGGAAGGGCTGCCTAGGGCAGGTGATGGCCAGCAAGAGCTTTCAGTGCTAGCCCCTTTCGTGTGGGAGCAGTGGCTGGACGTTTTGAATTTCGGAGCTGGGCTCTGGCTGTGCTGAGAAGGAACGTCCCCACTGTGCTGTGGCTAGGAAGCTCAGAGCCCCGGTGCTTGTGGGGCTGTGGAAGGGCTGCCTAGGGAAGGTGATGGCCAGCAAGAGCTTTCAGTGCTAGCCCCTTTGGTGTGGGAGCAGTGGCTGGACGTTTTGAATTTCGGAGCTGGGCTGTGGCTGTGCCGAGAAGGAACGTCCCCACTGTGCTGTGGCTAGGAAGCTCAGAGCGCCAGTGCTTGTGGGGCTGTGGAAGGGCTGCCTAGGGCAGGTGATGGCCAGCAAGAGCTTTCAGTGCTAGCCCCTTTGGTGTGGGAGCAGTGGCTGGACGTTTTGAATTTCGGAGCTGGGCTGTGGCTGTGCTGAGAAGGAACGTCCCCACTGTGCTGTGGCTAGGAAGCTCAGAGCGCCAGTGCTTGTGGGGCTGTGGAAGGGCTGCCTAGGGCAGGTGCTGGCCAGCAAGAGCTTTCAGTGCTAGCCCCTTTGGTGTGGGAGCAGTGGCTGGACGTTTTGAATTTCGGAGCTGGGCTGTGGCTATGCTGAGAAGGAACGTCCCCACTGTGCTGTGGCTAGGAAGCTCAGAGCGCCAGTGCTTGTGGGGCTGTGGAAGGGCTGCCTAGGGCAGGTGCTGGCCAGCAAGAGCTTTCAGTGCTAGCCCCTTTGGTGTGGGTGCAGTGGCTGGACGTTTTGAATTTCGGAGCTGGGCTCTGGCTGTGCTGAGATGGAACATCCCCACTGTGCTGTGGCTAGGAAGCTCAGAGCCCCGGTGCTTGTGGGGCTGTGGAAGGGCTGCCTAGGGAAGGTGATGGCCAGCAAGAGCTTTCAGTGCTAGCCCCTTTGGTGTGGGAGCAGTGGCTGGACGTTTTGAATTTCGGAGCTGGGCTGTGGCTGTGCCGAGAAGGAACGTCCCCACTGTGCTGTGGCTAGGAAGCTCAGAGCGCCAGTGCTTGTGGGGCTGTGGAAGGGCTGCCTAGGGCAGGTGATGGCCAGCAAGAGCTTTCAGTGCTAGCCCCTTTGGTGTGGGAGCAGTGGCTGGACGTTTTGAATTTCGGAGCTGGGCTGTGGCTGTGCTGAGAAGGAACGTCCCCACTGTGCTGTGGCTAGGAAGCTCAGAGCCCCGGTGCTTGTGGGGCTGTGGAAGGGCTGCCTAGGGCAGGTGATGGCCAGCAAGAGCTTTCAGTGCTAGCCCCTTTGGTGTGGGTGCAGTGGCTGGACGTTTTGAATTTCGGAGCTGGGCTCTGGCTGTGCTGAGAAGGAACGTCCCCACTGTGCTGTGGCTAGGAAGCTCAGAGCCCCGGTGCTTGTGGGGCTGTGGAAGGGCTGCCTAGGGCAGGTGATGGCCAGCAAGAGCTTTCAGTGCTAGACCCTTTGGTGTGGGAGCAGTGGCTGGACGTTTTGAATTTCGGAGCTGGGCTGTGGCTGTGCCGAGAAGGAACGTCCCCACTGTGCTGTGGCTAGGAAGCTCAGAGCGCCAGTGCTTGTGGGGCTGTGGAAGGGCTGCCTAGGGAAGGTGATGGCCAGCAAGAGCTTTCAGTGCTAGCCCCTTTGGTGTAGGAGCAGTGGCTGGACGTTTCGAATTTCGGAGCTGGGCTGTGGCTGTGCTGAGAAGGAACGTCCCCATTGTGCTGTGGCTAGGAAGCTCAGAGCCCCGGTGCTTGTGGGGCTGTGGAAGGGCTGCCTAGGGCAGGTGATGGCCAGCAAGAGCTTTCAGTGCTAGCCCCTTTGGTGTGGGAGCAGTGGCTGGACGTTTTGAATTTCGGAGCTGGGCTCTGGCTGTGCTGAGAAGGAACGTCCGCAGAGTGCTGTGGCTAGGAAGCTCAGAGCGCCAGTGCTTGTGGGGCTGTGGAAGGGCTGCCTAGGGCAGGTGATGGCCAGCAAGAGCTTTCAGTGCTAGCCCCTTTGGTGTGGGAGCAGTGGCTGGACGTTTTGAATTTCGGAGCTGGGCTCTGGCTGTGCTGAGAAGGAACGTCCCCATTGTGCTGTGGCTAGGAAGCTCAGAGCCCCGGTGCTTGTGGGGCTGTGGAAGGGCTGCCTAGGGCAGGTGATGGCCAGCAAGAGCTTTCAGTGCTAGCCCCTTTGGTGTGGGTGCAGTGGCTGGACGTTTTGAATTTCGGAGCTGGGCTCTGGCTGTGCTGAGAAGGAACGTCCCCACTGTGCTGTGGCTAGGAAGCTCAGAGCGCCAGTGCTTGTGGGGCTGTGGAAGGGCTGCCTAGGGCAGGTGATGGCCAGCAAGAGCTTTCAGTGCTAGCCCCTTTGGTGTGGGAGCAGTGGTGGACGTTTCGAATTTCGGAGCTGGGCTCTGGCTGTGCTGAGAAGGAACGTCCCCATTGTGCTGTGGCTAGGAAGCTCAGAGCGCCAGTGCTTGTGGGGCTGTGGAAGGGCTGCCTAGGGCAGGTGCTGGCCAGCAAGAGCTTTCAGTGCTAGCCCCTTTGGTGTGGGTGCAGTGGCTGGACGTTTTGAATTTCGGAGCTGGGCTCTGGCTGTGCTGAGATGGAACATCCCCACTGTGCTGTGGCTAGGAAGCTCAGAGCCCCGGTGCTTGTGGGGCTGTGGAAGGGCTGCCTAGGGAAGGTGATGGCCAGCAAGAGCTTTCAGTGCTAGCCCCTTTGGTGTGGGAGCAGTGGCTGGACGTTTTGAATTTCGGAGCTGGGCTCTGGCTGTGCTGAGAAGGAACGTCCCCACTGTGCTGTGGCTAGGAAGCTCAGAGCGCCAGTGCTTGTGGGGCTGTGGAAGGGCTGCCTAGGGCAGGTGATGGCCAGCAAGAGCTTTCAGTGCTAGCCCCTTTGGTGTGGGAGCAGTGGCTGGACGTTTTGAATTTCGGAGCTGGGCTCTGGCTGTGCTGAGAAGGAACGTCCCAATTGTGCTGTGGCTAGGAAGCTCAGAGCCCCGGTGCTTGTGGGGCTGTGGAAGGGCTGCCTAGGGCAGGTGATGGCCAGCAAGAGCTTTCAGTGCTAGCCCCTTTGGTGTGGGTGCAGTGGCTGGACGTTTTGAATTTCGGAGCTGGGCTCTGGCTGTGCCGAGAAGGAACGTCCCCACTGTGCTGTGGCTAGGAAGCTCAGAGCGCCAGTGCTTGTGGGGCTGTGGAAGGGCTGCCTAGGGCAGGTGATGGCCAGCAAGAGCTTTCAGTTCTAGCCCCTTTGGTGTAGGAGCAGTGGCTGGACGTTTCGAATTTCGGAGCTGGGCTGTGGCTGTGCTGAGAAGGAACGTCCCCATTGTGCTGTGGCTAGGAAGCTCAGAGCGCCAGTGCTTGTGGGGCTGTGGAAGGGCTGCCTAGGGCAGGTGATGGCCAGCAAGAGCTTTCAGTGCTAGCCCCTTTGGTGTGGGAGCAGTGGCTGGACGTTTTGAATTTCGGAGCTGGGCTCTGGCTGTGCTGAGAAGGAACGTCCCCACTGTGCTGTGGCTAGGAAGCTCAGAGCGCCAGTGCTTGTGGGGCTGTGGAAGGGCTGCCTAGGGCAGGTGATGGCCAGCAAGAGCTTTCAGTGCTAGCCCCTTTGGTGTGGGAGCAGTGGCTGGACATTTTGAATTTCGGAGCTGGGCTCTGGCTGTGCTGAGAAGGAACGTCCCCATTGTGCTGTGGCTAGGAAGCTCAGAGCCCCGGTGCTTGTGGGGCTGTGGAAGGGCTGCCTAGGGCAGGTGATGGCCAGCAAGAGCTTTCAGTGCTAGCCCCTTTGGTGTGGGTGCAGTGGCTGGACGTTTTGAATTTCGGAGCTGGGCTCTGGCTGTGCTGAGAAGGAACGTCCCCACTGTGCTGTGGCTAGGAAGCTCAGAGCGCCAGTGCTTGTGGGGCTGTGGAAGGGCTGCCTAGGGAAGGTGCTGGCCAGCAAGAGCTTTCAGTGCTAGCCCCTTTCGTGTGGGAGCAGTGGTGGACGTTTCGAATTTCGGAGCTGGGCTCTGGCTGTGCTCAGAAGGAACGTCCCCATTGTGCTGTGGCTAGGAAGCTCAGAGCGCCAGTGCTTGTGGGGCTGTGGAAGGGCTGCCTAGGGAAGGTGATGGCCAGCAAGAGCTTTCAGTGCTAGCCCCTTTGGTGTGGGAGCAGTGGCTGGACGTTTTGAATTTCGGAGCTGGGCTGTGGCTGTGTTGAGAAGGAACGTCCCCACTGTGCTGTGGCTAGGAAGCTCAGAGCGGCAGTGCTTGTGGGGCTGTGGAAGGGCTGCCTAGGGCAGGTGCTGGCCAGCAAGAGCTTTCAGTGCTAGCCCCTTTGGTGTGGGAGCAGTGGCTGGACGTTTTGAATTTCGGAGCTGGGCTGTGGCTGTGCTGAGAAGGAACGTCCCCACTGTGCTGTGGCTAGGAAGCTCAGAGCGCCAGTGCTTGTGGGGCTGTGGAAGGGCTGCCTAGGGCAGGTGCTGGCCAGCAAGAGCTTTCAGTGCTAGCCCCTTTGGTGTGGGAGCAGTGGCTGGACGTTTTGAATTTCGGAGCTGGGCTGTGGCTATGCTGAGAAGGAACGTCCCCACTGTGCTGTGGCTAGGAAGCTCAGAGCGCCAGTGCTTGTGGGGCTGTGGAAGGGCTGCCTAGGGCAGGTGCTGGCCAGCAAGAGCTTTCAGTGCTAGCCCCTTTGGTGTGGGTGCAGTGGCTGGACGTTTTGAATTTCGGAGCTGGGCTCTGGCTGTGCTGAGATGGAACATCCCCACTGTGCTGTGGCTAGGAAGCTCAGAGCCCCGGTGCTTGTGGGGCTGTGGAAGGGCTGCCTAGGGAAGGTGATGGCCAGCAAGAGCTTTCAGTGCTAGCCCCTTTGGTGTGGGAGCAGTGGCTGGACGTTTTGAATTTCGGAGCTGGGCTGTGGCTGTGCCGAGAAGGAACGTCCCCACTGTGCTGTGGCTAGGAAGCTCAGAGCGCCAGTGCTTGTGGGGCTGTGGAAGGGCTGCCTAGGGCAGGTGCTGGCCAGCAAGAGCTTTCAGTGCTAGCCCCTTTGGTGTGGGAGCAGTGGCTGGACGTTTTGAATTTCGGAGCTGGGCTGTGGCTGTGCTGAGAAGGAACGTCCCCACTGTGCTGTGGCTAGGAAGCTCAGAGCCCCGGTGCTTGTGGGGCTGTGGAAGGGCTGCCTAGGGCAGGTGATGGCCAGCAAGAGCTTTCAGTGCTAGCCCCTTTGGTGTGGGAGCAGTGGCTGGACGTTTTGAATTTCGGAGCTGGGCTGTGGCTGTGCTGAGAAGGAACGTCCCCACTGTGCTGTGGCTAGGAAGCTCAGAGCCCCGGTGCTTGTGGGGCTGTGGAAGGGCTGCCTAGGGCAGGTGATGGCCAGCAAGAGCTTTCAGTGCTAGCCCCTTTGGTGTGGGAGCAGTGGCTGGACGTTTTGAATTTCGGAGCTGGGCTGTGGCTGTGCCGAGAAGGAACGTCCCCACTGTGCTGTGGCTAGGAAGCTCAGAGCGCCAGTGCTTGTGGGGCTGTGGAAGGGCTGCCTAGGGCAGGTGATGGCCAGCAAGAGCTTTCAGTGCTAGCCCCTTTGGTGTAGGAGCAGTGGCTGGACGTTTCGAATTTCGGAGCTGGGCTGTGGCTGTGCTGAGAAGGAACGTCCCCATTGTGCTGTGGCTAGGAAGCTCAGAGCCCCGGTGCTTGTGGGGCTGTGGAAGGGCTGCCTAGGGCAGGTGATGGCCAGCAAGAGCTTTCAGTGCTAGCCCGTTTCGTGTGGGAGCAGTGGCTGGACGTTTTGAATTTCGGAGCTGGGCTCTGGCTGTGCTGAGAAGGAACGTCCCCACTGTGCTGTGGCTAGGAAGCTCAGAGCGCCAGTGCTTGTGGGGCTGTGGAAGGGCTGCCTAGGGCAGGTGATGGCCAGCAAGAGCTTTCAGTGCTAGCCCCTTTGGTGTGGGAGCAGTGGCTGGACATTTTGAATTTCGGAGCTGGGCTCTGGCTGTGCTGAGAAGGAACGTCCCCATTGTGCTGTGGCTAGGAAGCTCAGAGCCCCGGTGCTTGTGGGGCTGTGGAAGGGCTGCCTAGGGCAGGTGATGGCCAGCAAGAGCTTTCAGTGCTAGCCCCTTTCGTGTGGGTGCAGTGGCTGGACGTTTTGAATTTCGGAGCTGGGCTCTGGCTGTGCTGAGAAGGAACGTCCCCACTGTGCTGTGGCTAGGAAGCTCAGAGCGCCAGTGCTTGTGGGGCTGTGGAAGGGCTGCCTAGGGAAGGTGCTGGCCAGCAAGAGCTTTCAGTGCTAGCCCCTTTGGTGTGGGAGCAGTGGTGGACGTTTCGAATTTCGGAGCTGGGCTCTGGCTGTGCTGAGAAGGAACGTCCCCATTGTGCTGTGGCTAGGAAGCTCAGAGCGCCAGTGCTTGTGGGGCTGTGGAAGGGCTGCCTAGGGCAGGTGATGGCCAGCAAGAGCTTTCAGTGCTAGCCCCTTTGGTGTGGGAGCAGTGGCTGGACGTTTTGAATTTCGGAGCTGGGCTGTGGCTGTGCTGAGAAGGAACGTCCCCACTGTGCTGTGGCTAGGAAGCTCAGAGCGCCAGTGCTTGTGGGGCTGTGGAAGGGCTGCCTAGGGCAGGTGCTGGCCAGCAAGAGCTTTCAGTGCTAGCCCCTTTGGTGTGGGAGCAGTGGCTGGACGTTTTGAATTTCGGAGCTGGGCTCTGGCTGTGCTGAGAAGGAACGTCCCCACTGTGCTGTAGCTAGGAAGCTCAGAGCGCCAGTGCTTGTGGGGCTGTGGAAGGGCTGCCTAGGGCAGGTGCTGGCCAGCAAGAGCTTTCAGTGCTAGCCCCTTTGGTGTGGGAGCAGTGGCTGGACGTTTTGAATTTCGGAGCTGGGCTCTGGCTGTGCTGAGAAGGAACATCCCCACTGTGCTGTGGCTAGGAAGCTCAGAGCCCCGGTGCTTGTGGGGCTGTGGAAGGGCTGCCTAGGGCAGGTGATGGCCAGCAAGAGCTTTCAGTGCTAGCCCCTTTGGTGTGGGTGCAGTGGCTGGACGTTTTGAATTTCGGAGCTGGGCTCTGGCTGTGCTGAGATGGAACATCCCCACTGTGCTGTGGCTAGGAAGCTCAGAGCCCCGGTGCTTGTGGGGCTGTGGAAGGGCTGCCTAGGGAAGGTGATGGCCAGCAAGAGCTTTCAGTGCTAGCCCCTTTGGTGTGGGAGCAGTGGCTGGACGTTTTGAATTTCGGAGCTGGGCTCTGGCTGTGCTGAGAAGGAACGTCCCCACTGTGCTGTGGCTAGGAAGCTCAGAGCGCCAGTGCTTGTGGGGCTGTGGAAGGGCTGCCTAGGGCAGGTGCTGGCCAGCAAGAGCTTTCAGTGCTAGCCCCTTTGGTGTGGGAGCAGTGGCTGGACGTTTTGAATTTCGGAGCTGGGCTCTGGCTGTGCTGAGAAGGAACGTCCCAATTGTGCTGTGGCTAGGAAGCTCAGAGCCCCGGTGCTTGTGGGGCTGTGGAAGGGCTGCCTAGGGCAGGTGATGGCCAGCAAGAGCTTTCAGTGCTAGCCCCTTTGGTGTGGGTGCAGTGGCTGGACGTTTTGAATTTCGGAGCTGGGCTCTGGCTGTGCCGAGAAGGAACGTCCCCACTGTGCTGTGGCTAGGAAGCTCAGAGCGCCAGTGCTTGTGGGGCTGTGGAAGGGCTGCCTAGGGCAGGTGATGGCCAGCAAGAGCTTTCAGTTCTAGCCCCTTTGGTGTAGGAGCAGTGGCTGGACGTTTCGAATTTCGGAGCTGGGCTGTGGCTGTGCTGAGAAGGAACGTCCCCATTGTGCTGTGGCTAGGAAGCTCAGAGCGCCAGTGCTTGTGGGGCTGTGGAAGGGCTGCCTAGGGCAGGTGATGGCCAGCAAGAGCTTTCAGTGCTAGCCCCTTTGGTGTGGGAGCAGTGGCTGGACGTTTTGAATTTCGGAGCTGGGCTCTGGCTGTGCTGAGAAGGAACGTCCCCACTGTGCTGTGGCTAGGAAGCTCAGAGCGCCAGTGCTTGTGGGGCTGTGGAAGGGCTGCCTAGGGCAGGTGATGGCCAGCAAGAGCTTTCAGTGCTAGCCCCTTTGGTGTGGGAGCAGTGGCTGGACATTTTGAATTTCGGAGCTGGGCTCTGGCTGTGCTGAGAAGGAACGTCCCCATTGTGCTGTGGCTAGGAAGCTCAGAGCCCCGGTGCTTGTGGGGCTGTGGAAGGGCTGCCTAGGGCAGGTGATGGCCAGCAAGAGCTTTCAGTGCTAGCCCCTTTGGTGTGGGTGCAGTGGCTGGACGTTTTGAATTTCGGAGCTGGGCTCTGGCTGTGCTGAGAAGGAACGTCCCCACTGTGCTGTGGCTAGGAAGCTCAGAGCGGCAGTGCTTGTGGGGCTGTGGAAGGGCTGCCTAGGGCAGGTGATGGCCAGCAAGAGCTTTCAGTGCTAGCCCCTTTCGTGTGGGAGCAGTGGCTGGACGTTTCGAATTTCGGAGCTGGGCTCTGGCTGTGCTGAGAAGGAACGTCCCCATTGTGCTGTGGCTAGGAAGCTCAGAGCGCCAGTGCTTGTGGGGCTGTGGAAGGGCTGCCTAGGGCAGGTGATGGCCAGCAAGAGCTTTCAGTGCTAGCCCCTTTGGTGTGGGAGCAGTGGCTGGACGTTTTGAATTTCGGAGCTGGGCTGTGGCTGTGTTGAGAAGGAACGTCCCCACTGTGCTGTGGCTAGGAAGCTCAGAGCGGCAGTGCTTGTGGGGCTGTGGAAGGGCTGCCTAGGGCAGGTGCTGGCCAGCAAGAGCTTTCAGTGCTAGCCCCTTTGGTGTGGGAGCAGTGGCTGGACGTTTTGAATTTCGGAGCTGGGCTGTGGCTGTGCTGAGAAGGAACGTCCCCACTGTGCTGTGGCTAGGAAGCTCAGAGCGCCAGTGCTTGTGGGGCTGTGGAAGGGCTGCCTAGGGCAGGTGCTGGCCAGCAAGAGCTTTCAGTGCTAGCCCCTTTGGTGTGGGAGCAGTGGCTGGACGTTTTGAATTTCGGAGCTGGGCTGTGGCTATGCTGAGAAGGAACGTCCCCACTGTGCTGTGGCTAGGAAGCTCAGAGCGGCAGTGCTTGTGGGGCTGTGGAAGGGCTGCCTAGGGCAGGTGCTGGCCAGCAAGAGCTTTCAGTGCTAGCCCCTTTGGTGTGGGTGCAGTGGCTGGACGTTTTGAATTTCGGAGCTGGGCTCTGGCTGTGCTGAGATGGAACATCCCCACTGTGCTGTGGCTAGGAAGCTCAGAGCCCCGGTGCTTGTGGGGCTGTGGAAGGGCTGCCTAGGGAAGGTGATGGCCAGCAAGAGCTTTCAGTGCTAGCCCCTTTGGTGTGGGAGCAGTGGCTGGACGTTTTGAATTTCGGAGCTGGGCTGTGGCTGTGCCGAGAAGGAACGTCCCCACTGTGCTGTGGCTAGGAAGCTCAGAGCGCCAGTGCTTGTGGGGCTGTGGAAGGGCTGCCTAGGGCAGGTGATGGCCAGCAAGAGCTTTCAGTGCTAGCCCCTTTGGTGTGGGAGCAGTGGCTGGACGTTTTGAATTTCGGAGCTGGGCTGTGGCTGTGCTGAGAAGGAACGTCCCCACTGTGCTGTGGCTAGGAAGCTCAGAGCCCCGGTGCTTGTGGGGCTGTGGAAGGGCTGCCTAGGGCAGGTGATGGCCAGCAAGAGCTTTCAGTGCTAGCCCCTTTGGTGTGGGTGCAGTGGCTGGACGTTTTGAATTTCGGAGCTGGGCTCTGGCTGTGCTGAGAAGGAACGTCCCCACTGTGCTGTGGCTAGGAAGCTCAGAGCCCCGGTGCTTGTGGGGCTGTGGAAGGGCTGCCTAGGGCAGGTGATGGCCAGCAAGAGCTTTCAGTGCTAGCCCCTTTGGTGTGGGAGCAGTGGCTGGACGTTTTGAATTTCGGAGCTGGGCTCTGGCTGTGCCGAGAAGGAACGTCCCCACTGTGCTGTGGCTAGGAAGCTCAGAGCGCCAGTGCTTGTGGGGCTGTGGAAGGGCTGCCTAGGGCAGGTGATGGCCAGCAAGAGCTTTCAGTGCTAGCCCCTTTGGTGTGGGAGCAGTGGCTGGACGTTTCGAATTTCGGAGCTGGGCTGTGGCTGTGCTGAGAAGGAACGTCCCCATTGTGCTGTGGCTAGGAAGCTCAGAGCGCCAGTGCTTGTGGGGCTGTGGAAGGGCTGCCTAGGGCAGGTGATGGCCAGCAAGAGCTTTCAGTGCTAGCCCCTTTGGTGTGGGAGCAGTGGCTGGACGTTTTGAATTTCGGAGCTGGGCTCTGGCTGTGCTGAGAAGGAACGTCCCAATTGTGCTGTGGCTAGGAAGCTCAGAGCCCCGGTGCTTGTGGGGCTGTGGAAGGGCTGCCTAGGGCAGGTGATGGCCAGCAAGAGCTTTCAGTGCTAGCCCCTTTGGTGTGGGTGCAGTGGCTGGACGTTTTGAATTTCGGAGCTGGGCTCTGGCTGTGCCGAGAAGGAACGTCCCCACTGTGCTGTGGCTAGGAAGCTCAGAGCGCCAGTGCTTGTGGGGCTGTGGAAGGGCTGCCTAGGGCAGGTGATGGCCAGCAAGAGCTTTCAGTTCTAGCCCCTTTGGTGTAGGAGCAGTGGCTGGACGTTTCGAATTTCGGAGCTGGGCTGTGGCTGTGCTGAGAAGGAACGTCCCCATTGTGCTGTGGCTAGGAAGCTCAGAGCGCCAGTGCTTGTGGGGCTGTGGAAGGGCTGCCTAGGGCAGGTGATGGCCAGCAAGAGCTTTCAGTGCTAGCCCCTTTGGTGTGGGAGCAGTGGCTGGACGTTTTGAATTTCGGAGCTGGGCTCTGGCTGTGCTGAGAAGGAACGTCCCCACTGTGCTGTGGCTAGGAAGCTCAGAGCGCCAGTGCTTGTGGGGCTGTGGAAGGGCTGCCTAGGGCAGGTGATGGCCAGCAAGAGCTTTCAGTGCTAGCCCCTTTGGTGTGGGAGCAGTGGCTGGACATTTTGAATTTCGGAGCTGGGCTCTGGCTGTGCTGAGAAGGAACGTCCCCATTGTGCTGTGGCTAGGAAGCTCAGAGCCCCGGTGCTTGTGGGGCTGTGGAAGGGCTGCCTAGGGCAGGTGATGGCCAGCAAGAGCTTTCAGTGCTAGCCCCTTTGGTGTGGGTGCAGTGGCTGGACGTTTTGAATTTCGGAGCTGGGCTCTGGCTGTGCTGAGAAGGAACGTCCCCACTGTGCTGTGGCTAGGAAGCTCAGAGCGCCAGTGCTTGTGGGGCTGTGGAAGGGCTGCCTAGGGCAGGTGATGGCCAGCAAGAGCTTTCAGTGCTAGCCCCTTTCGTGTGGGAGCAGTGGCTGGACGTTTCGAATTTCGGAGCTGGGCTCTGGCTGTGCTGAGAAGGAACGTCCCCATTGTGCTGTGGCTAGGAAGCTCAGAGCGCCAGTGCTTGTGGGGCTGTGGAAGGGCTGCCTAGGGCAGGTGCTGGCCAGCAAGAGCTTTCAGTGCTAGCCCCTTTGGTGTGGGTGCAGTGGCTGGACGTTTTGAATTTCGGAGCTGGGCTCTGGCTGTGCTGAGATGGAACATCCCCACTGTGCTGTGGCTAGGAAGCTCAGAGCCCCGGTGCTTGTGGGGCTGTGGAAGGGCTGCCTAGGGAAGGTGATGGCCAGCAAGAGCTTTCAGTGCTAGCCCCTTTGGTGTGGGAGCAGTGGCTGGACGTTTTGAATTTCGGAGCTGGGCTGTGGCTGTGCCGAGAAGGAACGTCCCCACTGTGCTGTGGCTAGGAAGCTCAGAGCGCCAGTGCTTGTGGGGCTGTGGAAGGGCTGCCTAGGGCAGGTGATGGCCAGCAAGAGCTTTCAGTGCTAGCCCCTTTGGTGTGGGAGCAGTGGCTGGACGTTTTGAATTTCGGAGCTGGGCTGTGGCTGTGCTGAGAAGGAACGTCCCCACTGTGCTGTGGCTAGGAAGCTCAGAGCCCCGGTGCTTGTGGGGCTGTGGAAGGGCTGCCTAGGGCAGGTGATGGCCAGCAAGAGCTTTCAGTGCTAGCCCCTTTGGTGTGGGTGCAGTGGCTGGACGTTTTGAATTTCGGAGCTGGGCTCTGGCTGTGCTGAGAAGGAACGTCCCCACTGTGCTGTGGCTAGGAAGCTCAGAGCCCCGGTGCTTGTGGGGCTGTGGAAGGGCTGCCTAGGGCAGGTGATGGCCAGCAAGAGCTTTCAGTGCTAGCCCCTTTGGTGTGGGAGCAGTGGCTGGACGTTTTGAATTTCGGAGCTGGGCTCTGGCTGTGCCGAGAAGGAACGTCCCCACTGTGCTGTGGCTAGGAAGCTCAGAGCGCCAGTGCTTGTGGGGCTGTGGAAGGGCTGCCTAGGGCAGGTGATGGCCAGCAAGAGCTTTCAGTGCTAGCCCCTTTGGTGTAGGAGCAGTGGCTGGACGTTTCGAATTTCGGAGCTGGGCTGTGGCTGTGCTGAGAAGGAACGTCCCCATTGTGCTGTGGCTAGGAAGCTCAGAGCGCCAGTGCTTGTGGGGCTGTGGAAGGGCTGCCTAGGGCAGGTGATGGCCAGCAAGAGCTTTCAGTGCTAGCCCCTTTGGTGTGGGAGCAGTGGCTGGACGTTTTGAATTTCGGAGCTGGGCTCTGGCTGTGCTGAGAAGGAACGTCCCCACTGTGCTGTGGCTAGGAAGCTCAGAGCGCCAGTGCTTGTGGGGCTGTGGAAGGGCTGCCTAGGGCAGGTGATGGCCAGCAAGAGCTTTCAGTGCTAGCCCCTTTGGTGTGGGAGCAGTGGCTGGACATTTTGAATTTCGGAGCTGGGCTCTGGCTGTGCTGAGAAGGAACGTCCCCATTGTGCTGTGGCTAGGAAGCTCAGAGCCCCGGTGCTTGTGGGGCTGTGGAAGGGCTGCCTAGGGCAGGTGATGGCCAGCAAGAGCTTTCAGTGCTAGCCCCTTTGGTGTGGGTGCAGTGGCTGGACGTTTTGAATTTCGGAGCTGGGCTCTGGCTGTGCTGAGAAGGAACGTCCCCACTGTGCTGTGGCTAGGAAGCTCAGAGCGCCAGTGCTTGTGGGGCTGTGGAAGGGCTGCCTAGGGCAGGTGATGGCCAGCAAGAGCTTTCAGTGCTAGCCCCTTTCGTGTGGGAGCAGTGGCTGGACGTTTCGAATTTCGGAGCTGGGCTCTGGCTGTGCTGAGAAGGAACGTCCCCATTGTGCTGTGGCTAGGAAGCTCAGAGCGCCAGTGCTTGTGGGGCTGTGGAAGGGCTGCCTAGGGCAGGTGATGGCCAGCAAGAGCTTTCAGTGCTAGCCCCTTTGGTGTGGGAGCAGTGGCTGGACGTTTTGAATTTCGGAGCTGGGCTGTGGCTGTGTTGAGAAGGAACGTCCCCACTGTGCTGTGGCTAGGAAGCTCAGAGCGGCAGTGCTTGTGGGGCTGTGGAAGGGCTGCCTAGGGCAGGTGATGGCCAGCAAGAGCTTTCAGTGCTAGCCCCTTTGGTGTGGGAGCAGTGGCTGGACGTTTTGAATTTCGGAGCTGGGCTGTGGCTGTGCTGAGAAGGAACGTCCCCACTGTGCTGTGGCTAGGAAGCTCAGAGCGCCAGTGCTTGTGGGGCTGTGGAAGGGCTGCCTAGGGCAGGTGCTGGCCAGCAAGAGCTTTCAGTGCTAGCCCCTTTGGTGTGGGAGCAGTGGCTGGACGTTTTGAATTTCGGAGCTGGGCTGTGGCTATGCTGAGAAGGAACGTCCCCACTGTGCTGTGGCTAGGAAGCTCAGAGCGGCAGTGCTTGTGGGGCTGTGGAAGGGCTGCCTAGGGCAGGTGCTGGCCAGCAAGAGCTTTCAGTGCTAGCCCCTTTGGTGTGGGTGCAGTGGCTGGACGTTTTGAATTTCGGAGCTGGGCTCTGGCTGTGCTGAGATGGAACATCCCCACTGTGCTGTGGCTAGGAAGCTCAGAGCCCCGGTGCTTGTGGGGCTGTGGAAGGGCTGCCTAGGGAAGGTGATGGCCAGCAAGAGCTTTCAGTGCTAGCCCCTTTGGTGTGGGAGCAGTGGCTGGACGTTTTGAATTTCGGAGCTGGGCTGTGGCTGTGCCGAGAAGGAACGTCCCCACTGTGCTGTGGCTAGGAAGCTCAGAGCGCCAGTGCTTGTGGGGCTGTGGAAGGGCTGCCTAGGGCAGGTGATGGCCAGCAAGAGCTTTCAGTGCTAGCCCCTTTGGTGTGGGAGCAGTGGCTGGACGTTTTGAATTTCGGAGCTGGGCTGTGGCTGTGCTGAGAAGGAACGTCCCCACTGTGCTGTGGCTAGGAAGCTCAGAGCCCCGGTGCTTGTGGGGCTGTGGAAGGGCTGCCTAGGGCAGGTGATGGCCAGCAAGAGCTTTCAGTGCTAGCCCCTTTGGTGTGGGTGCAGTGGCTGGACGTTTTGAATTTCGGAGCTGGGCTCTGGCTGTGCTGAGAAGGAACGTCCCCACTGTGCTGTGGCTAGGAAGCTCAGAGCCCCGGTGCTTGTGGGGCTGTGGAAGGGCTGCCTAGGGCAGGTGATGGCCAGCAAGAGCTTTCAGTGCTAGCCCCTTTGGTGTGGGAGCAGTGGCTGGACGTTTTGAATTTCGGAGCTGGGCTCTGGCTGTGCCGAGAAGGAACGTCCCCACTGTGCTGTGGCTAGGAAGCTCAGAGCGCCAGTGCTTGTGGGGCTGTGGAAGGGCTGCCTAGGGCAGGTGATGGCCAGCAAGAGCTTTCAGTGCTAGCCCCTTTGGTGTAGGAGCAGTGGCTGGACGTTTCGAATTTCGGAGCTGGGCTGTGGCTGTGCTGAGAAGGAACGTCCCCATTGTGCTGTGGCTAGGAAGCTCAGAGCGCCAGTGCTTGTGGGGCTGTGGAAGGGCTGCCTAGGGCAGGTGATGGCCAGCAAGAGCTTTCAGTGCTAGCCCCTTTGGTGTGGGAGCAGTGGCTGGACGTTTTGAATTTCGGAGCTGGGCTCTGGCTGTGCTGAGAAGGAACGTCCCAATTGTGCTGTGGCTAGGAAGCTCAGAGCCCCGGTGCTTGTGGGGCTGTGGAAGGGCTGCCTAGGGCAGGTGATGGCCAGCAAGAGCTTTCAGTGCTAGCCCCTTTGGTGTGGGTGCAGTGGCTGGACGTTTTGAATTTCGGAGCTGGGCTCTGGCTGTGCCGAGAAGGAACGTCCCCACTGTGCTGTGGCTAGGAAGCTCAGAGCGCCAGTGCTTGTGGGGCTGTGGAAGGGCTGCCTAGGGCAGGTGATGGCCAGCAAGAGCTTTCAGTTCTAGCCCCTTTGGTGTAGGAGCAGTGGCTGGACGTTTCGAATTTCGGAGCTGGGCTGTGGCTGTGCTGAGAAGGAACGTCCCCATTGTGCTGTGGCTAGGAAGCTCAGAGCGCCAGTGCTTGTGGGGCTGTGGAAGGGCTGCCTAGGGCAGGTGATGGCCAGCAAGAGCTTTCAGTGCTAGCCCCTTTGGTGTGGGAGCAGTGGCTGGACGTTTTGAATTTCGGAGCTGGGCTCTGGCTGTGCTGAGAAGGAACGTCCCCACTGTGCTGTGGCTAGGAAGCTCAGAGCGCCAGTGCTTGTGGGGCTGTGGAAGGGCTGCCTAGGGCAGGTGATGGCCAGCAAGAGCTTTCAGTGCTAGCCCCTTTGGTGTGGGAGCAGTGGCTGGACATTTTGAATTTCGGAGCTGGGCTCTGGCTGTGCTGAGAAGGAACGTCCCCATTGTGCTGTGGCTAGGAAGCTCAGAGCCCCGGTGCTTGTGGGGCTGTGGAAGGGCTGCCTAGGGCAGGTGATGGCCAGCAAGAGCTTTCAGTGCTAGCCCCTTTGGTGTGGGTGCAGTGGCTGGACGTTTTGAATTTCGGAGCTGGGCTCTGGCTGTGCTGAGAAGGAACGTCCCCACTGTGCTGTGGCTAGGAAGCTCAGAGCGCCAGTGCTTGTGGGGCTGTGGAAGGGCTGCCTAGGGCAGGTGATGGCCAGCAAGAGCTTTCAGTGCTAGCCCCTTTCGTGTGGGAGCAGTGGCTGGACGTTTCGAATTTCGGAGCTGGGCTCTGGCTGTGCTGAGAAGGAACGTCCCCATTGTGCTGTGGCTAGGAAGCTCAGAGCGCCAGTGCTTGTGGGGCTGTGGAAGGGCTGCCTAGGGCAGGTGATGGCCAGCAAGAGCTTTCAGTGCTAGCCCCTTTGGTGTGGGAGCAGTGGCTGGACGTTTTGAATTTCGGAGCTGGGCTGTGGCTGTGTTGAGAAGGAACGTCCCCACTGTGCTGTGGCTAGGAAGCTCAGAGCGGCAGTGCTTGTGGGGCTGTGGAAGGGCTGCCTAGGGCAGGTGATGGCCAGCAAGAGCTTTCAGTGCTAGCCCCTTTGGTGTGGGAGCAGTGGCTGGACGTTTTGAATTTCGGAGCTGGGCTGTGGCTGTGCTGAGAAGGAACGTCCCCACTGTGCTGTGGCTAGGAAGCTCAGAGCGCCAGTGCTTGTGGGGCTGTGGAAGGGCTGCCTAGGGCAGGTGCTGGCCAGCAAGAGCTTTCAGTGCTAGCCCCTTTGGTGTGGGAGCAGTGGCTGGACGTTTTGAATTTCGGAGCTGGGCTGTGGCTATGCTGAGAAGGAACGTCCCCACTGTGCTGTGGCTAGGAAGCTCAGAGCGGCAGTGCTTGTGGGGCTGTGGAAGGGCTGCCTAGGGCAGGTGCTGGCCAGCAAGAGCTTTCAGTGCTAGCCCCTTTGGTGTGGGTGCAGTGGCTGGACGTTTTGAATTTCGGAGCTGGGCTCTGGCTGTGCTGAGATGGAACATCCCCACTGTGCTGTGGCTAGGAAGCTCAGAGCCCCGGTGCTTGTGGGGCTGTGGAAGGGCTGCCTAGGGAAGGTGATGGCCAGCAAGAGCTTTCAGTGCTAGCCCCTTTGGTGTGGGAGCAGTGGCTGGACGTTTTGAATTTCGGAGCTGGGCTGTGGCTGTGCCGAGAAGGAACGTCCCCACTGTGCTGTGGCTAGGAAGCTCAGAGCGCCAGTGCTTGTGGGGCTGTGGAAGGGCTGCCTAGGGCAGGTGATGGCCAGCAAGAGCTTTCAGTGCTAGCCCCTTTGGTGTGGGAGCAGTGGCTGGACGTTTTGAATTTCGGAGCTGGGCTGTGGCTGTGCTGAGAAGGAACGTCCCCACTGTGCTGTGGCTAGGAAGCTCAGAGCCCCGGTGCTTGTGGGGCTGTGGAAGGGCTGCCTAGGGCAGGTGATGGCCAGCAAGAGCTTTCAGTGCTAGCCCCTTTGGTGTGGGTGCAGTGGCTGGACGTTTTGAATTTCGGAGCTGGGCTCTGGCTGTGCTGAGAAGGAACGTCCCCACTGTGCTGTGGCTAGGAAGCTCAGAGCCCCGGTGCTTGTGGGGCTGTGGAAGGGCTGCCTAGGGCAGGTGATGGCCAGCAAGAGCTTTCAGTGCTAGCCCCTTTGGTGTGGGAGCAGTGGCTGGACGTTTTGAATTTCGGAGCTGGGCTCTGGCTGTGCCGAGAAGGAACGTCCCCACTGTGCTGTGGCTAGGAAGCTCAGAGCGCCAGTGCTTGTGGGGCTGTGGAAGGGCTGCCTAGGGCAGGTGATGGCCAGCAAGAGCTTTCAGTGCTAGCCCCTTTGGTGTAGGAGCAGTGGCTGGACGTTTCGAATTTCGGAGCTGGGCTGTGGCTGTGCTGAGAAGGAACGTCCCCATTGTGCTGTGGCTAGGAAGCTCAGAGCCCCGGTGCTTGTGGGGCTGTGGAAGGGCTGCCTAGGGCAGGTGATGGCCAGCAAGAGCTTTCAGTGCTAGCCCCTTTCGTGTGGGAGCAGTGGCTGGACGTTTTGAATTTCGGAGCTGGGCTCTGGCTGTGCTGAGAAGGAACGTCCCCACTGTGCTGTGGCTAGGAAGCTCAGAGCGCCAGTGCTTGTGGGGCTGTGGAAGGGCTGCCTAGGGCAGGTGATGGCCAGCAAGAGCTTTCAGTGCTAGCCCCTTTGGTGTGGGAGCAGTGGCTGGACATTTTGAATTTCGGAGCTGGGCTCTGGCTGTGCTGAGAAGGAACGTCCCCATTGTGGTGTGGCTAGGAAGCTCAGAGCCCCGGTGCTTGTGGGGCTGTGGAAGGGCTGCCTAGGGCAGGTGATGGCCAGCAAGAGCTTTCAGTGCTAGCCCCTTTGGTGTGGGAGCAGTGGCTGGACGTTTTGAATTTCGGAGCTGGGCTCTGGCTGTGCTGAGAAGGAACGTCCCCACTGTGCTGTGGCTAGGAAGCTCAGAGCGCCAGTGCTTGTGGGGCTGTGGAAGGGCTGCCTAGGGAAGGTGCTGGCCAGCAAGAGCTTTCAGTGCTAGCCCCTTTGGTGTGGGAGCAGTGGTGGACGTTTCGAATTTCGGAGCTGGGCTCTGGCTGTGCTGAGAAGGAACGTCCCCATTGTGCTGTGGCTAGGAAGCTCAGAGCGCCAGTGCTTGTGGGGCTGTGGAAGGGCTGCCTAGGGCAGGTGATGGCCAGCAAGAGCTTTCAGTGCTAGCCCCTTTGGTGTGGGAGCAGTGGCTGGACGTTTTGAATTTCGGAGCTGGGCTGTGGCTGTGCTGAGAAGGAACGTCCCCACTGTGCTGTGGCTAGGAAGCTCAGAGCGCCAGTGCTTGTGGGGCTGTGGAAGGGCTGCCTAGGGCAGGTGCTGGCCAGCAAGAGCTTTCAGTGCTAGCCCCTTTGGTGTGGGAGCAGTGGCTGGACGTTTTGAATTTCGGAGCTGGGCTCTGGCTGTGCTGAGAAGGAACGTCCCCACTGTGCTGTAGCTAGGAAGCTCAGAGCGCCAGTGCTTGTGGGGCTGTGGAAGGGCTGCCTAGGGCAGGTGCTGGCCAGCAAGAGCTTTCAGTGCTAGCCCCTTTGGTGTGGGAGCAGTGGCTGGACGTTTTGAATTTCGGAGCTGGGCTCTGGCTGTGCTGAGATGGAACATCCCCACTGTGCTGTGGCTAGGAAGCTCAGAGCCCCGGTGCTTGTGGGGCTGTGGAAGGGCTGCCTAGGGAAGGTGATGGCCAGCAAGAGCTTTCAGTGCTAGCCCCTTTGGTGTGGGAGCAGTGGCTGGACGTTTTGAATTTCGGAGCTGGGCTGTGGCTGTGCTGAGAAGGAACGTCCCCACTGTGCTGTGGCTAGGAAGCTCAGAGCGCCAGTGCTTGTGGGGCTGTGGAAGGGCTGCCTAGGGCAGGTGCTGGCCAGCAAGAGCTTTCAGTGCTAGCCCCTTTGGTGTGGGAGCAGTGGCTGGACGTTTTGAATTTCGGAGCTGGGCTCTGGCTGTGCTGAGAAGGAACGTCCCAATTGTGCTGTGGCTAGGAAGCTCAGAGCCCCGGTGCTTGTGGGGCTGTGGAAGGGCTGCCTAGGGCAGGTGATGGCCAGCAAGAGCTTTCAGTGCTAGCCCCTTTGGTGTGGGTGCAGTGGCTGGACGTTTTGAATTTCGGAGCTGGGCTCTGGCTGTGCTGAGAAGGAACGTCCCCACTGTGCTGTGGCTAGGAAGCTCAGAGCCCCGGTGCTTGTGGGGCTGTGGAAGGGCTGCCTAGGGCAGGTGATGGCCAGCAAGAGCTTTCAGTGCTAGCCCCTTTGGTGTGGGAGCAGTGGCTGGACGTTTTGAATTTCGGAGCTGGGCTCTGGCTGTGCTGAGAAGGAACGTCCCCACTGTGCTGTGGCTAGGAAGCTCAGAGCCCCGGTGCTTGTGGGGCTGTGGAAGGGCTGCCTAGGGCAGGTGCTGGCCAGCAAGAGCTTTCAGTGCTAGCCCCTTTGGTGTGGGAGCAGTGGCTGGACGTTTTGAATTTCGGAGCTGGGCTCTGGCTGTGCTGAGAAGGAACGTCCCCACTGTGCTGTGGCTAGGAAGCTCAGAGCGCCAGTGCTTGTGGGGCTGTGGAAGGGCTGCCTAGGGCAGGTGATGGCCAGCAAGAGCTTTCAGTGCTAGCCCCTTTGGTGTGGGAGCAGTGGCTGGACATTTTGAATTTCGGAGCTGGGCTCTGGCTGTGCTGAGAAGGAACGTCCCCATTGTGCTGTGGCTAGGAAGCTCAGAGCCCCGGTGCTTGTGGGGCTGTGGAAGGGCTGCCTAGGGCAGGTGATGGCCAGCAAGAGCTTTCAGTGCTAGCCCCTTTGGTGTGGGTGCAGTGGCTGGACGTTTTGAATTTCGGAGCTGGGCTGTGGCTGTGCTGAGAAGGAACGTCCCCACTGTGCTGTGGCTAGGAAGCTCAGAGCGCCAGTGCTTGTGGGGCTGTGGAAGGGCTGCCTAGGGAAGGTGCTGGCCAGCAAGAGCTTTCAGTGCTAGCCCCTTTGGTGTGGGAGCAGTGGTGGACGTTTCGAATTTCGGAGCTGGGCTCTGGCTGTGCTGAGAAGGAACGTCCCCATTGTGCTGTGGCTAGGAAGCTCAGAGCGCCAGTGCTTGTGGGGCTGTGGAAGGGCTGCCTAGGGCAGGTGATGGCCAGCAAGAGCTTTCAGTGCTAGCCCCTTTGGTGTGGGAGCAGTGGCTGGACGTTTTGAATTTCGGAGCTGGGCTGTGGCTGTGTTGAGAAGGAACGTCCCCACTGTGCTGTGGCTAGGAAGCTCAGAGCGGCAGTGCTTGTGGGGCTGTGGAAGGGCTGCCTAGGGCAGGTGCTGGCCAGCAAGAGCTTTCAGTGCTAGCCCCTTTGGTGTGGGAGCAGTGGCTGGACGTTTTGAATTTCGGAGCTGGGCTCTGGCTGTGCTGAGAAGGAACATCCCCACTGTGCTGTAGCTAGGAAGCTCAGAGCGCCAGTGCTTGTGGGGCTGTGGAAGGGCTGCCTAGGGCAGGTGCTGGCCAGCAAGAGCTTTCAGTGCTAGCCCCTTTGGTGTGGGTGCAGTGGCTGGACGTTTTGAATTTCGGAGCTGGGCTCTGGCTGTGCCGAGAAGGAACGTCCCCACTGTGCTGTGGCTAGGAAGCTCAGAGCCCCGGTGCTTGTGGGGCTGTGGAAGGGCTGCCTAGGGCAGGTGATGGCCAGCAAGAGCTTTCAGTGCTAGCCCCTTTGGTGTGGGAGCAGTGGCTGGACGTTTTGAATTTCGGAGCTGGGCTCTGGCTGTGCCGAGAAGGAACGTCCCCACTGTGCTGTGGCTAGGAAGCTCAGAGCGCCAGTGCTTGTGGGGCTGTGGAAGGGCTGCCTAGGGCAGGTGATGGCCAGCAAGAGCTTTCAGTGCTAGCCCCTTTGGTGTGGGAGCAGTGGCTGGACGTTTTGAATTTCGGAGCTGGGCTCTGGCTGTGCTGAGAAGGAACGTCCCCACTGTGCTGTGGCTAGGAAGCTCAGAGCGCCAGTGCTTGTGGGGCTGTGGAAGGGCTGCCTAGGGCAGGTGATGGCCAGCAAGAGCTTTCAGTGCTAGCCCCTTTGGTGTGGGAGCAGTGGCTGGACGTTTTGAATTTCGGAGCTGGGCTGTGGCTATGCTGAGAAGGAAAGTCCCCACTGTGCTGTAGCTAGGAAGCTCAGAGCGCCAGTGCTTGTGGGGCTGTGGAAGGGCTGCCTAGGGCAGGTGCTGGCCAGCAAGAGCTTTCAGTGCTAGCCCCTTTGGTGTGGGTGCAGTGGCTGGACGTTTTGAATTTCGGAGCTGGGCTCTGGCTGTGCTGAGATGGAACATCCCCACTGTGCTGTGGCTAGGAAGCTCAGAGCCCCGGTGCTTGTGGGGCTGTGGAAGGGCTGCCTAGGGAAGGTGATGGCCAGCAAGAGCTTTCAGTGCTAGCCCCTTTGGTGTGGGAGCAGTGGCTGGACGTTTTGAATTTCGGAGCTGGGCTCTGGCTGTGCCGAGAAGGAACGTCCCCACTGTGCTGTGGCTAGGAAGCTCAGAGCGCCAGTGCTTGTGGGGCTGTGGAAGGGCTGCCTAGGGCAGGTGCTGGCCAGCAAGAGCTTTCAGTGCTAGCCCCTTTGGTGTGGGAGCAGTGGCTGGACGTTTTGAATTTCGGAGCTGGGCTGTGGCTGTGCTGAGAAGGAACGTCCCCACTGTGCTGTGGCTAGGAAGCTCAGAGCGCCAGTGCTTGTGGGGCTGTGGAAGGGCTGCCTAGGGCAGGTGCTGGCCAGCAAGAGCTTTCAGTGCTAGCCCCTTTCGTGTGGGAGCAGTGGCTGGACGTTTTGAATTTCGGAGCTGGGCTCTGGCTGTGCTGAGAAGGAACGTCCCCATTGTGCTGTGGCTAGGAAGCTCAGAGCCCCGGTGCTTGTGGGGCTGTGGAAGGGCTGCCTAGGGCAGGTGATGGCCAGCAAGAGCTTTCAGTGCTAGACCCTTTGGTGTGGGTGCAGTGGCTGGACGTTTTGAATTTCGGAGCTGGGCTCTGGCTGTGCTGAGAAGGAACGTCCCCACTGTGCTGTGGCTAGGAAGCTCAGAGCCCCGGTGCTTGTGGGGCTGTGGAAGGGCTGCCTAGGGCAGGTGCTGGCCAGCAAGAGCTTTCAGTGCTAGCCCCTTTGGTGTGGGAGCAGTGGCTGGACGTTTTGAATTTCGGAGCTGGGCTCTGGCTGTGCTGAGAAGGAACGTCCCCACTGTGCTGTGGCTAGGAAGCTCAGAGCGCCAGTGCTTGTGGGGCTGTGGAAGGGCTGCCTAGGGCAGGTGATGGCCAGCAAGAGCTTTCAGTGCTAGCCCCTTTGGTGTGGGAGCAGTGGCTGGACGTTTCGAATTTCGGAGCTGGGCTGTGGCTGTGCTGAGAAGGAACGTCCCCATTGTGCTGTGGCTAGGAAGCTCAGAGCCCCGGTGCTTGTGGGGCTGTGGAAGGGCTGCCTAGGGCAGGTGCTGGCCAGCAAGAGCTTTCAGTGCTAGCCCCTTTGGTGTGGGAGCAGTGGCTGGACGTTTTGAATTTCGGAGCTGGGCTCTGGCTGTGCTGAGAAGGAACGTCCCCACTGTGCTGTGGCTAGGAAGCTCAGAGCGCCAGTGCTTGTGGGGCTGTGGAAGGGCTGCCTAGGGCAGGTGATGGCCAGCAAGAGCTTTCAGTGCTAGCCCCTTTGGTGTGGGAGCAGTGGCTGGACGTTTTGAATTTCGGAGCTGGGCTCTGGCTGTGCTGAGAAGGAACGTCCCCATTGTGCTGTGGCTAGGAAGCTCAGAGCCCCGGTGCTTGTGGGGCTGTGGAAGGGCTGCCTAGGGCAGGTGATGGCCAGCAAGAGCTTTCAGTGCTAGCCCCTTTGGTGTGGGAGCAGTGGCTGGACGTTTTGAATTTCGGAGCTGGGCTCTGGCTGTGCTGAGAAGGAACGTCCCCATTGTGCTGTGGCTAGGAAGCTCAGAGCCCCGGTGCTTGTGGGGCTGTGGAAGGGCTGCCTAGGGCAGGTGCTGGCCAGCAAGAGCTTTCAGTGCTAGCCCCTTTGGTGTGGGAGCAGTGGCTGGACGTTTTGAATTTCGGAGCTGGGCTCTGGCTGTGCTGAGAAGGAACGTCCCCACTGTGCTGTGGCTAGGAAGCTCAGAGCGCCAGTGCTTGTGGGGCTGTGGAAGGGCTGCCTAGGGCAGGTGCTGGCCAGCAAGAGCTTTCAGTGCTAGCCCCTTTGGTGTGGGAGCAGTGGCTGGAGGTTTCCAACTTGGGAGCTGGGCTGTGGCTGTGCTGAGAAGGAACGTCCCCACTGTGCTGTGGCTAGGAAGCTCAGAGCGCCAGTGCTTGTGGGGCTGTGGAAGGGCTGCCTAGGGCAGGTGATGGCCAGCAAGAGCTTTCAGTGCTAGCCCCTTTGGTGTGGGAGCAGTGGCTGGACGTTTTGAATTTCGGAGCTGGGCTCTGGCTGTGCTGAGAAGGAACGTCCCCACTGTGCTGTAGCTAGGAAGCTCAGAGCGCCAGTGCTTGTGGGGCTGTGGAAGGGCTGCCTAGGGCAGGTGCTGGCCAGCAAGAGCTTTCAGTGCTAGCCCCTTTGGTGTGGGAGCAGTGGCTGGACGTTTTGGATTTCGGAGCTGGGCTCTGGCTGTGCCGAGAAGGAACGTCCCCACTGTGCTGTGGCTAGGAAGCTCAGAGCGCCAGTGCTTGTGGGGCTGTGGAAGGGCTGCCTAGGGCAGGTGCTGGCCAGCAAGAGCTTTCAGTGCTAGCCCCTTTGGTGTGGGAGCAGTGCCTGGACGTTTCGAATTTCGGAGCTGGGCTGTGGCTGTGCTGAGAAGGAACGTCCCCACTGTGCTGTGGCTAGGAAGCTCAGAGCCCCGGTGCTTGTGGGGCTGTGGAAGGGCTGCCTAGGGCAGGTGATGGCCAGCAAGAGCTTTCAGTGCTAGCCCCTTTGGTGTGGGAGCAGTGGCTGGACGTTTTGAATTTCGGAGCTGGGCTCTGGCTGTGCTGAGAAGGAACGTCCCCACTGTGCTGTGGCTAGGAAGCTCAGAGCGCCAGTGCTTGTGGGGCTGTGGAAGGGCTGCCTAGGGCAGGTGCTGGCCAGCAAGAGCTTTCAGTGCTAGCCCCTTTGGTGTGGGAGCAGTGGCTGGACGTTTTGAATTTCGGAGCTGGGCTGTGGCTGTGCTGAGAAGGAACGTCCCCACTGTGCTGTGGCTAGGAAGCTCAGAGCGCCAGTGCTTGTGGGGCTGTGGAAGGGCTGCCTAGGGCAGGTGCTGGCCAGCAAGAGCTTTCAGTGCTAGCCCCTTTGGTGTGGGTGCAGTGGCTGGACGTTTTGAATTTCGGAGCTGGGCTCTGGCTGTGCTGAGATGGAACATCCCCACTGTGCTGTGGCTAGGAAGCTCAGAGCCCCGGTGCTTGTGGGGCTGTGGAAGGGCTGCCTAGGGCAGGTGCTGGCCAGCAAGAGCTTTCAGTGCTAGCCCCTTTGGTGTGGGAGCAGTGGCTGGACGTTTTGAATTTCGGAGCTGGGCTCTGGCTGTGCCGAGAAGGAACGTCCCCAGTGTGCTGTGGCTAGGAAGCTCAATGCGCCAGTGCTTGTGGGGCTGTGGAAGGGCTGCCTAGGGCAGGTGATGGCCAGCAAGAGCTTTCAGTGCTAGCCCCTTTCGTGTGGGAACAGTGGCTGGAGGTTTCCAACTTGGGAGCTGGGCTGTGGCTGTGCTGAGAAGGAACGTCCCCATTGTGCTGTGGCTAGGAAGCTCAGAGCGCCAGTGCTTGTGGGGCTGTGGAAGGGCTGCCTAGGGCAGGTGATGGCCAGCAAGAGCTTTCAGTGCTAGCCCCTTTGGTGTGGGAGCAGTGGCTGGACGTTTTGAATTTCGTAGCTGGGCTCTGGCTGTGCTGAGAAGGAACGTCCCCACTGTGCTGTAGCTAGGAAGCTCAGAGCGGCAGTGCTTGTGGGGCTGTGGAAGGGCTGCCTAGGGCAGGTGCTGGCCAGCAAGAGCTTTCAGTGCTAGCCCCTTTGGTGTGGGAGCAGTGGCTGGACGTTTCGAATTTCGGAGCTGGGCTGTGGCTGTGCCGAGAAGGAACATCCCCACTGTGCTGTGGCTAGGAAGCTCAGAGCCCCGGTGCTTGTGGGGCTGTGGAAGGGCTGCCTAGGGAAGGTGATGGCCAGCAAGAGCTTTCAGTGCTAGCCCCTTTGGTGTGGGAGCAGTGGCTGGACGTTTTGAATTTCGGAGCTGGGCTCTGGCTGTGCCGAGAAGGAACGTCCCCATTGTGCTGTGGCTAGGAAGCTCAGAGCGCCAGTGCTTGTGGGGCTGTGGAAGGGCTGCCTAGGGCAGGTGATGGCCAGCAAGAGCTTTCAGTGCTAGCCCCTTTGGTGTGGGAGCAGTGGCTGGACGTTTTGAATTTCGGAGCTGGGCTGTGGCTGTGCTGAGAAGGAACGTCCCCACTGTGCTGTGGCTAGGAAGCTCAGAGCGCCAGTGCTTGTGGGGCTGTGGAAGGGCTGCCTAGGGCAGGTGCTGGCCAGCAAGAGCTTTCAGTGCTAGCCCCTTTGGTGTGGGTGCAGTGGCTGGACGTTTTGAATTTCGGAGCTGGGCTCTGGCTGTGCTGAGAAGGAACGTCCCCATTGTGCTGTGGCTAGGAAGCTCAGAGCCCCGGTGCTTGTGGGGCTGTGGAAGGGCTGCCTAGGGCAGGTGATGGCCAGCAAGAGCTTTCAGTGCTAGCCCCTTTGGTGTGGGAGCAGTGGCTGGACGTTTTGAATTTCGGAGCTGGGCTCTGGCTGTGCCGAGAAGGAACGTCCCCACTGTGCTGTGGCTAGGAAGCTCAGAGCGCCAGTGCTTGTGGGGCTGTGGAAGGGCTGCCTAGGGCAGGTGCTGGCCAGCAAGAGCTTTCAGTGCTAGCCCCTTTGGTGTGGGAGCAGTGGCTGGACGTTTTGAATTTCGGAGCTGGGCTGTGGCTGTGCTGAGAAGGAACGTCCCCACTGTGCTGTGGCTAGGAAGCTCAGAGCGCCAGTGCTTGTGGGGCTGTGGAAGGGCTGCCTAGGGCAGGTGCTGGCCAGCAAGAGCTTTCAGTGCTAGCCCCTTTGGTGTGGGAGCAGTGGCTGGACGTTTTGAATTTCGGAGCTGGGCTCTGGCTGTGCTGAGATGGAACATCCCCACTGTGCTGTGGCTAGGAAGCTCAGAGCCCCGGTGCTTGTGGGGCTGTGGAAGGGCTGCCTAGGGCAGGTGATGGCCAGCAAGAGCTTTCAGTGCTAGCCCCTTTGGTGTGGGAGCAGTGGCTGGACGTTTTGAATTTCGGAGCTGGGCTCTGGCTGTGCCGAGAAGGAACGTCCCCACTGTGCTGTGGCTAGGAAGCTCAGAGCGCCAGTGCTTGTGGGGCTGTGGAAGGGCTGCCTAGGGCAGGTGATGGCCAGCAAGAGCTTTCAGTGCTAGCCCCTTTCGTGTGGGAGCAGTGGCTGGAGGTTTCCAACTTGGGAGCTGGGCTGTGGCTGTGCTGAGAAGGAACGTCCCCATTGTGCTGTGGCTAGGAAGCTCAGAGCGCCAGTGCTTGTGGGGCTGTGGAAGGGCTGCCTAGGGCAGGTGATGGCCAGCAAGAGCTTTCAGTGCTAGCCCCTTTGGTGTGGGAGCAGTGGCTGGACGTTTTGAATTTCGTAGCTGGGCTCTGGCTGTGCTGAGAAGGAACGTCCCCACTATGCTGTAGCTAGGAAGCTCAGAGCGGCAGTGCTTGTGGGGCTGTGGAAGGGCTGCCTAGGGCAGGTGCTGGCCAGCAAGAGCTTTCAGTGCTAGCCCCTTTGGTGTGGGAGCAGTGGCTGGAGGTTTCCAACTTGGGAGCTGGGCTGTGGCTGTGCTGAGAAGGAACGTCCCCACTGTGCTGTGGCTAGGAAGCTCAGAGCGCCAGTGCTTGTGGGGCTGTGGAAGGGCTGCCTAGGGCAGGTGCTGGCCAGCAAGAGCTTTCAGTGCTAGCCCCTTTGGTGTGGGAGCAGTGGCTGGACGTTTCGAATTTCGGAGCTGGGCTGTGGCTGTGCCGAGAAGGAACATCCCCACTGTGCTGTGGCTAGGAAGCTCAGAGCCCCGGTGCTTGTGGGGCTGTGGAAGGGCTGCCTAGGGCAGGTGATGGCCAGCAAGAGCTTTCAGTGCTAGCCCCTTTGGTGTGGGAGCAGTGGCTGGAGGTTTCCAACTTGGGAGCTGGGCTCTGGCTGTGCTGAGAAGGAACGTCCCCACTGTGCTGTGGCTAGGAAGCTCAGAGCGCCAGTGCTTGTGGGGCTGTGGAAGGGCTGCCTAGGGAAGGTGATGGCCAGCAAGAGCTTTCAGTGCTAGCCCCTTTCGTGTGGGAGCAGTGGCTGGACGTTTTGAATTTCGGAGCTGGGCTCTGGCTGTGCTGAGAAGGAACGTCCCCATTGTGCTGTGGCTAGGAAGCTCAGAGCCCCGGTGCTTGTGGGGCTGTGGAAGGGCTGCCTAGGGCAGGTGCTGGCCAGCCAGAGCTTTCAGTGCTAGCCCCTTTGGTGTGGGAGCTGTGGCTGGAGGTTTCCAACTTGGGAGCTGGGCTGTGGCTGTGCTGAGAAGGAACGTCCCCACTGTGCTGTGGCTAGGAAGCTCAGAGCGCCAGTGCTTGTGGGGCTGTGGAAGGGCTGCCTAGGGCAGGTGCTGGCCAGCAAGAGCTTTCAGTGCTAGCCCCTTTGGTGTGGGAGCAGTGGCTGGACGTTTCGAATTTCGGAGCTGGGCTGTGGCTGTGCCGAGAAGGAACATCCCCACTGTGCTGTGGCTAGGAAGCTCAAAGCCCCGGTGCTTGTGGGGCTGTGGAAGGGCTGCCTAGGGCAGGTGATGGCCAGCAAGAGCTTTCAGTGCTAGCCCCTTTGGTGTGGGAGCAGTGGCTGGACGTTTTGAATTTCGGAGCTGGGCTCTGGCTGTGCCGAGAAGGAACGTCCCCACTGTGCTGTGGCTAGGAAGCTCAGAGCGCCAGTGCTTGTGGGGCTGTGGAAGGGCTGCCTAGGGCAGGTGATGGCCAGCAAGAGCTTTCAGTGCTAGCCCCTTTGGTGTGGGAGCAGTGGCTGGACGTTTTGAATTTCGGAGCTGGGCTGTGGCTGTGCTGAGAAGGAACGTCCCCACTGTGCTGTGGCTAGGAAGCTCAGAGCGCCAGTGCTTGTGGGGCTGTGGAAGGGCTGCCTAGGGCAGGTGATGGCCAGCAAGAGCTTTCAGTGCTAGCCCCTTTGGTGTGGGAGCAGTGGCTGGACGTTTTGAATTTCGGAGCTGGGCTGTGGCTGTGCTGAGAAGGAACGTCCCCACTGTGCTGTGGCTAGGAAGCTCAGAGCGCCAGTGCTTGTGGGGCTGTGGAAGGGCTGCCTAGGGCAGGTGCTGGCCAGCAAGAGCTTTCAGTGCTAGCCCCTTTGGTGTGGGAGCAGTGGCTGGAGGTTTCCAACTTGGGAGCTGGGCTGTGGCTGTGCTGAGAAGGAACGTCCCCACTGTGCTGTGGCTAGGAAGCTCAGAGCGCCAGTGCTTGTGGGGCTGTGGAAGGGCTGCCTAGGGCAGGTGCTGGCCAGCAAGAGCTTTCAGTGCTAGCCCCTTTGGTGTGGGAGCAGTGGCTGGAGGTTTCCAACTTGGGAGCTGGGCTGTGGCTGTGCTGAGAAGGAACGTCCCCACTGTGCTGTGGCTAGGAAGCTCAGAGCGCCAGTGCTTGTGGGGCTGTGGAAGGGCTGCCTAGGGCAGGTGATGGCCAGCAAGAGCTTTCAGTGCTAGCCCCTTTGGTGTGGGAGCAGTGGCTGGACGTTTTGAATTTCGGAGCTGGGCTGTGGCTGTGCTGAGAAGGAACGTCCCCACTGTGCTGTGGCTAGGAAGCTCAGAGCGCCAGTGCTTGTGGGGCTGTGGAAGGGCTGCCTAGGGAAGGTGATGGCCAGGAAGAGCTTTCAGTGCTAGCCCCTTTGGTGTGGGAGCAGTGGCTGGACGTTTTGAATTTCGGAGCTGGGCTCTGGCTGTGCCGAGAAGGAACATCCCCACTGTGCTGTGGCTAGGAAGCTCAGAGCGCCAGTGCTTGTGGGGCTGTGGAAGGGCTGCCTAGGGAAGGTGATGGCCAGCAAGAGCTTTCAGTGCTAGCCCCTTTGGTGTGGGAGCAGTGGCTGGACGTTTTGAATTTCGGAGCTGGGCTCTGGCTGTGCCGAGAAGGAACGTCCCCACTGTGCTGTGGCTAGGAAGCTCAGAGCGCCAGTGCTTGTGGGGCTGTGGAAGGGCTGCCTAGGGAAGGTGATGGCCAGCAAGAGCTTTCAGTGCTAGCCCCTTTGGTGTGGGAGCAGTGGCTGGACGTTTTGAATTTCGGAGCTGGGCTCTGGCTGTGCTGAGAAGGAACGTCCCCACTGTGCTGTGGCTAGGAAGCTCAGAGCGCCAGTGCTTGTGGGGCTGTGGAAGGGCTGCCTAGGGCAGGTGATGGCCAGCAAGAGCTTTCAGTGCTAGCCCCTTTGGTGTGGGAGCAGTGGCTGGAGGTTTCCAACTTGGGAGCTGGGCTGTGGCTGTGCTGAGAAGGAACGTCCCCACTGTGCTGTGGCTAGGAAGCTCAGAGCGCCAGTGCTTGTGGGGCTGTGGAAGGGCTGCCTAGGGCAGGTGCTGGCCAGCAAGAGCTTTCAGTGCTAGCCCCTTTGGTGTGGGTGCAGTGGCTGGACGTTTTGAATTTCGGAGCTGGGCTCTGGCTGTGCTGAGATGGAACATCCCCACTGTGCTGTGGCTAGGAAGCTCAGAGCCCCGGTGCTTGTGGGGCTGTGGAAGGGCTGCCTAGGGAAGGTGATGGCCAGCAAGAGCTTTCAGTGCTAGCCCCTTTGGTGTGGGAGCAGTGGCTGGACGTTTTGAATTTCGGAGCTGGGCTCTGGCTGTGCTGAGAAGGAACGTCCCCACTGTGCTGTGGCTAGGAAGCTCAGAGCCCCGGTGCTTGTGGGGCTGTGGAAGGGCTGCCTAGGGCAGGTGATGGCCAGGAAGAGCTTTCAGTGCTAGCCCCTTTGGTGTGGGAGCAGTGGCTGGACGTTTGCGATTTCGGAGCTGGGCTCTGGCTGTGCTGAGAAGGAACGTCCCTATTGTGCTGTGGCTAGGAAGCTCAGAGCGCCAGTGCTTGTGGGGCTGTGGAAGGGCTGCCTAGGGCAGGTGCTGGCCAGCAAGAGCTTTCAGTGCTAGCCCCTTTGGTGTGGGAGCAGTGGCTGGACGTTTTGAATTTCGGAGCTGGGCTCTGGCTGTGCTGAGAAGGAACGTCCCCACTGTGCTGTGGCTAGGAAGCTCAGAGCGCCAGTGCTTGTGGGGCTGTGGAAGGGCTGCCTAGGGCAGGTGATGGCCAGCAAGAGCTTTCAGTGCTAGCCCCTTTGGTGTGGGAGCAGTGGCTGGAGGTTTCCAACTTGGGAGCTGGGCTGTGGCTGTGCTGAGAAGGAACGTCCCCACTGTGCTGTGGCTAGGAAGCTCAGAGCGCCAGTGCTTGTGGGGCTGTGGAAGGGCTGCCTAGGGCAGGTGCTGGCCAGCAAGAGCTTTCAGTGCTAGCCCCTTTGGTGTGGGTGCAGTGGCTGGACGTTTTGAATTTCGGAGCTGGGCTCTGGCTGTGGTGAGAAGGAACGTCCCCATTGTGCTGTGGCTAGGAAGCTCAGAGCACCAGTGCTTGTGGGGCTGTGGAAGGGCTGCCTAGGGAAGGTGATGGCCAGCAAGAGCTTTCAGTGCTAGCCCTTTTGGTGTGGGAGCAGTGGCTGGACGTTTTGAATTTCGGAGCTGGGCTCTGGCTGTGCCGAGAAGGAACGTCCCCACTGTGCTGTGGCTAGGAAGCTCAGAGCCCCGGTGCTTGTGGGGCTGTGGAAGGGCTGCCTAGGGCAGGTGATGGCCAGCAAGAGCTTTCAGTGCTAGCCCCTTTGGTGTGGGAGCAGTGGCTGGACGTTTGCGATTTCGGAGCTGGGCTCTGGCTGTGCTGAGAAGGAACGTCCCCATTGTGCTGTGGCTAGGAAGCTCAGAGCGCCAGTGCTTGTGGGGCTGTGGAAGGGCTGCCTAGGGCAGGTGCTGGCCAGCAAGAGCTTTCAGTGCTAGCCCCTTTGGTGTGGGAGCAGTGGCTGGACGTTTTGAATTTCGGAGCTGGGCTCTGGCTGTGCTGAGAAGGAACGTCCCCACTGTGCTGTGGCTAGGAAGCTCAGAGCGGCAGTGCTTGTGGGGCTGTGGAAGGGCTGCCTAGGGCAGGTGCTGGCCAGCAAGAGCTTTCAGTGCTAGCCCCTTTGGTGTGGGAGCAGTGGCTGGACGTTTTGAATTTCGGAGCTGGGCTCTGGCTGTGCTGAGAAGGAACGTCCCCACTGTGCTGTGGCTAGGAAGCTCAGAGCGCCAGTGCTTGTGGGGCTGTGGAAGGGCTGCCTAGGGCAGGTGATGGCCAGCAAGAGCTTTCAGTGCTAGCCCCTTTGGTGTGGGAGCAGTGGCTGGACGTTTTGAATTTCGGAGCTGGGCTGTGGCTGTGCCGAGAAGGAACATCCCCACTGTGCTGTGGCTAGGAAGCTCAGAGCCCCGGTGCTTGTGGGGCTGTGGAAGGGCTGCCTAGGGCAGGTGCTGGCCAGCAAGAGCTTTCAGTGCTAGCCCCTTTGGTGTGGGAGCAGTGGCTGGACGTTTTGAATTTCGGAGCTGGGCTCTGGCTGTGCCGAGAAGGAACGTCCCCACTGTGCTGTGGCTAGGAAGCTCAGAGCGCCAGTGCTTGTGGGGCTGTGGAAGGGCTGCCTAGGGCAGGTGATGGCCAGCAAGAGCTTTCAGTGCTAGCCCCTTTGGTGTGGGAGCAGTGGCTGGACGTTTTGAATTTCGGAGCTGGGCTGTGGCTGTGCTGAGAAGGAACGTCCCCACTGTGCTGTGGCTAGGAAGCTCAGAGCGCCAGTGCTTGTGGGGCTGTGGAAGGGCTGCCTAGGGCAGGTGATGGCCAGCAAGAGCTTTCAGTGCTAGCCCCTTTGGTGTGGGAGCAGTGGCTGGACGTTTTGAATTTCGGAGCTGGGCTGTGGCTGTGCTGAGAAGGAACGTCCCCACTGTGCTGTGGCTAGGAAGCTCAGAGCGCCAGTGCTTGTGGGGCTGTGGAAGGGCTGCCTAGGGCAGGTGATGGCCAGCAAGAGCTTTCAGTGCTAGCCCCTTTGGTGTGGGAGCAGTGGCTGGAGGTTTCCAACTTGGGAGCTGGGCTGTGGCTGTGCTGAGAAGGAACGTCCCCACTGTGCTGTGGCTAGGAAGCTCAGAGCGCCAGTGCTTGTGGGGCTGTGGAAGGGCTGCCTAGGGCAGGTGATGGCCAGCAAGAGCTTTCAGTGCTAGCCCCTTTGGTGTGGGAGCAGTGGCTGGACGTTTTGAATTTCGGAGCTGGGCTGTGGCTGTGCTGAGAAGGAACGTCCCCACTGTGCTGTGGCTAGGAAGCTCAGAGCGCCAGTGCTTGTGGGGCTGTGGAAGGGCTGCCTAGGGCAGGTGCTGGCCAGCAAGAGCTTTCAGTGCTAGCCCCTTTGGTGTGGGAGCAGTGGCTGGAGGTTTCCAACTTGGGAGCTGGGCTGTGGCTGTGCTGAGAAGGAACGTCCCCACTGTGCTGTGGCTAGGAAGCTCAGAGCGCCAGTGCTTGTGGGGCTGTGGAAGGGCTGCCTAGGGCAGGTGCTGGCCAGCAAGAGCTTTCAGTGCTAGCCCCTTTGGTGTGGGAGCAGTGGCTGGAGGTTTCCAACTTGGGAGCTGGGCTGTGGCTGTGCTGAGAAGGAACGTCCCCACTGTGCTGTGGCTAGGAAGCTCAGAGCGCCAGTGCTTGTGGGGCTGTGGAAGGGCTGCCTAGGGCAGGTGATGGCCAGCAAGAGCTTTCAGTGCTAGCCCCTTTGGTGTGGGAGCAGTGGCTGGACGTTTTGAATTTCGGAGCTGGGCTGTGGCTGTGCTGAGAAGGAACGTCCCCACTGTGCTGTGGCTAGGAAGCTCAGAGCGCCAGTGCTTGTGGGGCTGTGGAAGGGCTGCCTAGGGAAGGTGATGGCCAGGAAGAGCTTTCAGTGCTAGCCCCTTTGGTGTGGGAGCAGTGGCTGGACGTTTTGAATTTCGGAGCTGGGCTCTGGCTGTGCCGAGAAGGAACATCCCCACTGTGCTGTGGCTAGGAAGCTCAGAGCGCCAGTGCTTGTGGGGCTGTGGAAGGGCTGCCTAGGGAAGGTGATGGCCAGCAAGAGCTTTCAGTGCTAGCCCCTTTGGTGTGGGAGCAGTGGCTGGACGTTTTGAATTTCGGAGCTGGGCTCTGGCTGTGCCGAGAAGGAACGTCCCCACTGTGCTGTGGCTAGGAAGCTCAGAGCGCCAGTGCTTGTGGGGCTGTGGAAGGGCTGCCTAGGGAAGGTGATGGCCAGCAAGAGCTTTCAGTGCTAGCCCCTTTGGTGTGGGAGCAGTGGCTGGACGTTTTGAATTTCGGAGCTGGGCTCTGGCTGTGCTGAGAAGGAACGTCCCCACTGTGCTGTGGCTAGGAAGCTCAGAGCGCCAGTGCTTGTGGGGCTGTGGAAGGGCTGCCTAGGGCAGGTGATGGCCAGCAAGAGCTTTCAGTGCTAGCCCCTTTGGTGTGGGAGCAGTGGCTGGAGGTTTCCAACTTGGGAGCTGGGCTGTGGCTGTGCTGAGAAGGAACGTCCCCACTGTGCTGTGGCTAGGAAGCTCAGAGCGCCAGTGCTTGTGGGGCTGTGGAAGGGCTGCCTAGGGCAGGTGCTGGCCAGCAAGAGCTTTCAGTGCTAGCCCCTTTGGTGTGGGTGCAGTGGCTGGACGTTTTGAATTTCGGAGCTGGGCTCTGGCTGTGCTGAGATGGAACATCCCCACTGTGCTGTGGCTAGGAAGCTCAGAGCCCCGGTGCTTGTGGGGCTGTGGAAGGGCTGCCTAGGGAAGGTGATGGCCAGCAAGAGCTTTCAGTGCTAGCCCCTTTGGTGTGGGAGCAGTGGCTGGACGTTTTGAATTTCGGAGCTGGGCTCTGGCTGTGCTGAGAAGGAACGTCCCCACTGTGCTGTGGCTAGGAAGCTCAGAGCCCCGGTGCTTGTGGGGCTGTGGAAGGGCTGCCTAGGGCAGGTGATGGCCAGGAAGAGCTTTCAGTGCTAGCCCCTTTGGTGTGGGAGCAGTGGCTGGACGTTTGCGATTTCGGAGCTGGGCTCTGGCTGTGCTGAGAAGGAACGTCCCTATTGTGCTGTGGCTAGGAAGCTCAGAGCGCCAGTGCTTGTGGGGCTGTGGAAGGGCTGCCTAGGGCAGGTGATGGCCAGCAAGATCTTTCAGTGCTAGCCCCTTTGGTGTGGGAGCAGTGGCTGGACGTTTTGAATTTCGGAGCTGGGCTCTGGCTGTGCTGAGAAGGAACGTCCCCACTGTGCTGTGGCTAGGAAGCTCAGAGCGGCAGTGCTTGTGGGGCTGTGGAAGGGCTGCCTAGGGCAGGTGCTGGCCAGCAAGAGCTTTCAGTGCTAGCCCCTTTGGTGTGGGAGCAGTGGCTGGACGTTTTGAATTTCGGAGCTGGGCTCTGGCTGTGCTGAGAAGGAACGTCCCCACTGTGCTGTGGCTAGGAAGCTCAGAGCGCCAGTGCTTGTGGGGCTGTGGAAGGGCTGCCTAGGGCAGGTGATGGCCAGCAAGAGCTTTCAGTGCTAGCCCCTTTGGTGTGGGAGCAGTGGCTGGACGTTTTGAATTTCGGAGCTGGGCTGTGGCTGTGCCGAGAAGGAACATCCCCACTGTGCTGTGGCTAGGAAGCTCAGAGCCCTGGTGCTTGTGGGGCTGTGGAAGGGCTGCCTAGGGCAGGTGCTGGCCAGCAAGAGCTTTCAGTGCTAGCCCCTTTGGTGTGGGAGCAGTGGCTGGACGTTTTGAATTTCGGAGCTGGGCTCTGGCTGTGCCGAGAAGGAACGTCCCCACTGTGCTGTGGCTAGGAAGCTCAGAGCGCCAGTGCTTGTGGGGCTGTGGAAGGGCTGCCTAGGGCAGGTGATGGCCAGCAAGAGCTTTCAGTGCTAGCCCCTTTGGTGTGGGAGCAGTGGCTGGACGTTTTGAATTTCGGAGCTGGGCTGTGGCTGTGCTGAGAAGGAACGTCCCCACTGTGCTGTGGCTAGGAAGCTCAGAGCGCCAGTGCTTGTGGGGCTGTGGAAGGGCTGCCTAGGGCAGGTGATGGCCAGCAAGAGCTTTCAGTGCTAGCCCCTTTGGTGTGGGAGCAGTGGCTGGACGTTTTGAATTTCGGAGCTGGGCTGTGGCTGTGCTGAGAAGGAACGTCCCCACTGTGCTGTGGCTAGGAAGCTCAGAGCGCCAGTGCTTGTGGGGCTGTGGAAGGGCTGCCTAGGGCAGGTGCTGGCCAGCAAGAGCTTTCAGTGCTAGCCCCTTTGGTGTGGGAGCAGTGGCTGGAGGTTTCCAACTTGGGAGCTGGGCTGTGGCTGTGCTGAGAAGGAACGTCCCCACTGTGCTGTGGCTACGAAGCTCAGAGCGGCAGTGCTTGTGGGGCTGTGGAAGGGCTGCCTAGGGCAGGTGCTGGCCAGCAAGAGCTTTCAGTGCTAGCCCCTTTGGTGTGGGTGCAGTGGCTGGACGTTTTGAATTTCGGAGCTGGGCTCTGGCTGTGCTGAGATGGAACGTCCCCACTGTGCTGTGGCTAGGAAGCTCAGAGCGCCAGTGCTTGTGGGGCTGTGGAAGGGCTGCCTAGGGCAGGTGCTGGCCAGCAAGAGCTTTCAGTGCTAGCCCCTTTGGTGTGGGAGCAGTGGCTGGACGTTTTGAATTTCGGAGCTGGGCTCTGGCTGTGCCGAGAAGGAACGTCCCCACTGTGCTGTGGCTAGGAAGCTCAGAGCGCCAGTGCTTGTGGGGCTGTGGAAGGGCTGCCTAGGGAAGGTGCTGGCCAGCAAGAGCTTTCAGTGCTAGCCCCTTTGGTGTGGGAGCAGTGGCTGGACGTTTCGAATTTCGGAGCTGGGCTCTGGCTGTGCCGAGAAGGAACATCCCCACTGTGCTGTGGCTAGGAAGCTCAGACCGCCAGTGCTTGTGGGGCTGTGGAAGGGCAGCCTAGGGCAGGTGATGGCCAGCAAGAGCTTTCAGTGCTAGCCCCTTTGGTGTGGGAGCAGTGGCTGGACGTTTTGAATTTCGGAGCTGGGCTCTGGCTGTGCCGAGAAGGAACGTCCCCACTGTGCTGTGGCTAGGAAGCTCAGAGCGCCAGTGCTTGTGGGGCTGTGGAAGGGCTGCCTAGGGCAGGTGATGGCCAGCAAGAGCTTTCAGTGCTAGCCCCTTTGGTGTGGGAGCAGTGGCTGGACGTTTTGAATTTCGGAGCTGGGCTGTGGCTGTGCTGAGAAGGAACGTCCCCACTGTGCTGTGGCTAGGAAGCTCAGAGCGCCAGTGCTTGTGGGGCTGTGGAAGGGCTGCCTAGGGCAGGTGATGGCCAGCAAGAGCTTTCAGTGCTAGCCCCTTTGGTGTGGGAGCAGTGGCTGGACGTTTTGAATTTCGGAGCTGGGCTGTGGCTGTGCTGAGAAGGAACGTCCCCACTGTGCTGTGGCTAGGAAGCTCAGAGCGCCAGTGCTTGTGGGGCTGTGGAAGGGCTGCCTAGGGCAGGTGATGGCCAGCAAGAGCTTTCAGTGCTAGCCCCTTTGGTGTGGGAGCAGTGGCTGGAGGTTTCCAACTTGGGAGCTCGGCTGTGGCTGTGCTGAGAAGGAACGTCCCCAGTGTGCTGTGGCTAGGAAGCTCAGAGCGGCAGTGCTTGTGGGGCTGTGGAAGGGCTGCCTAGGGCAGGTGCTGGCCAGCAAGAGCTTTCAGTGCTAGCCCCTTTGGTGTGGGTGCAGTGGCTGGACGTTTTGAATTTCGGAGCTGGGCTCTGGCTGTGCTGAGATGGAACATCCCCACTGTGCTGTGGCTAGGAAGCTCAGAGCCCCGGTGCTTGTGGGGCTGTGGAAGGGCTGCCTAGGGAAGGTGATGGCCAGCAAGAGCTTTCAGTGCTAGCCCCTTTGGTGTGGGAGCAGTGGCTGGACGTTTTGAATTTCGGAGCTGGGCTCTGGCTGTGCCGAGAAGGAACGTCCCCACTGTGCTGTGGCTAGGAAGCTCAGAGCGCCAGTGCTTGTGGGGCTGTGGAAGGGCTGCCTAGGGCAGGTGATGGCCAGCAAGAGCTTTCAGTGCTAGCCCCTTTGGTGTGGGAGCAGTGGCTGGACGTTTTGAATTTCGGAGCTGGGCTGTGGCTGTGCTGAGAAGGAACGTCCCCACTGTGCTGTGGCTAGGAAGCTCAGAGCGCCAGTGCTTGTGGGGCTGTGGAAGGGCTGCCTAGGGCAGGTGCTGGCCAGCAAGAGCTTTCAGTGCTAGCCCCTTTGGTGTGGGAGCAGTGGCTGGACGTTTTGAATTTCGGAGCTGGGCTGTGGCTGTGCTGAGAAGGAACGTCCCCACTGTGCTGTGGCTAGGAAGCTCAGAGCGGCAGTGCTTGTGGGGCTGTGGAAGGGCTGCCTAGGGCAGGTGATGGCCAGCAAGAGCTTTCAGTGCTAGCCCCTTTGGTGTGGGAGCAGTGGCTGGAGGTTTCCAACTTGGAAGCTGGGCTGTGGCTGTGCTGAGAAGGAACGTCCCCACTGTGCTGTGGCTAGGAAGCTCAGAGCGCCAGTGCTTGTGGGGCTGTGGAAGGGCTGCCTAGGGCAGGTGCTGGCCAGCAAGAGCTTTCAGTGCTAGCCCCTTTGGTGTGGGAGCAGTGGCTGGACGTTTTGAATTTCGGAGCTGGGCTGTGGCTGTGCCGAGAAGGAACATCCCCACTGTGCTGTGGCTAGGAAGCTCAGAGCGCCAGTGCTTGTGGGGCTGTGGAAGGGCTGCCTAGGGCAGGTGATGGCCAGCAAGAGCTTTCAGTGCTAGCCCCTTTGGTGTGGGAGCAGTGGCTGGACGTTTTGAATTTCGGAGCTGGGCTCTGGCTGTGCCGAGAAGGAACGTCCCCACTGTGCTGTGGCTAGGAAGCTCAGAGCGCCAGTGCTTGTGGGGCTGTGGAAGGGCTGCCTAGGGCAGGTGATGGCCAGCAAGAGCTTTCAGTGCTAGCCCCTTTGGTGTGGGAGCAGTGGCTGGACGTTTTGAATTTCGGAGCTGGGCTCTGGCTGTGCCGAGAAGGAACGTCCCCACTGTGCTGTGGCTAGGAAGCTCAGAGCGCCAGTGCTTGTGGGGCTGTGGAAGGGCTGCCTAGGGCAGGTGATGGCCAGCAAGAGCTTTCAGTGCTAGCCCCTTTGGTGTGGGAGCAGTGGCTGGACGTTTTGAATTTCGGAGCTGGGCTGTGGCTGTGCTGAGAAGGAACGTCCCCATTGTGCTGTGGCTAGGAAGCTCAGAGCGCCAGTGCTTGTGGGGCTGTGGAAGGGCTGCCTAGGGCAGGTGCTGGCCAGCAAGAGCTTTCAGTGCTAGCCCCTTTGGTGTGGGAGCAGTGGCTGGACGTTTTGAATTTCGTAGCTGGGCTGTGGCTGTGCTGAGAAGGAACGTCCCCACTGTGCTGTGGCTAGGAAGCTCAGAGCGCCAGTGCTTGTGGGGCTGTGGAAGGGCTGCCTAGGGCAGGTGCTGGCCAGCAAGAGCTTTCAGTGCTAGCCCCTTTGGTGTGGGAGCAGTGGCTGGAGGTTTCCAACTTGGAAGCTGGGCTGTGGCTGTGCTGAGAAGGAACGTCCCCACTGTGCTGTGGCTAGGAAGCTCAGAGCGCCAGTGCTTGTGGGGCTGTGGAAGGGCTGCCTAGGGCAGGTGATGGCCAGCAAGAGCTTTCAGTGCTAGCCCCTTTGGTGTGGGAGCAGTGGCTGGACGTTTTGAATTTCGGAGCTGGGCTGTGGCTGTGCTGAGAAGGAACGTCCCCACTGTGCTGTGGCTAGGAAGCTCAGAGCGCCAGTGCTTGTGGGGCTGTGGAAGGGCTGCCTAGGGCAGGTGCTGGCCAGCAAGAGCTTTCAGTGCTAGCCCCTTTGGTGTGGGAGCAGTGGCTGGACGTTTTGAATTTCGGAGCTGGGCTGTGGCTGTGCCGAGAAGGAACGTCCCCACTGTGCTGTGGCTAGGAAGCTCAGAGCGCCAGTGCTTGTGGGGCTGTGGAAGGGCTGCCTAGGGCAGGTGATGGCCAGCAAGAGCTTTCAGTGCTAGCCCCTTTGGTGTGGGAGCAGTGGCTGGAGGTTTCCAACTTGGGAGCTCGGCTGTGGCTGTGCTGAGAAGGAACGTCCCCACTGTGCTGTGGCTAGGAAGCTCAGAGCGGCAGTGCTTGTGGGGCTGTGGAAGGGCTGCCTAGGGCAGGTGCTGGCCAGCAAGAGCTTTCAGTGCTAGCCCCTTTGGTGTGGGTGCAGTGGCTGGACGTTTTGAATTTCGGAGCTGGGCTCTGGCTGTGCTGAGATGGAACATCCCCACTGTGCTGTGGCTAGGAAGCTCAGAGCCCCGGTGCTTGTGGGGCTGTGGAAGGGCTGCCTAGGGAAGGTGATGGCCAGCAAGAGCTTTCAGTGCTAGCCCCTTTGGTGTGGGAGCAGTGGCTGGACGTTTTGAATTTCGGAGCTGGGCTCTGGCTGTGCCGAGAAGGAACGTCCCCACTGTGCTGTGGCTAGGAAGCTCAGAGCGCCAGTGCTTGTGGGGCTGTGGAAGGGCTGCCTAGGGCAGGTGATGGCCAGCAAGAGCTTTCAGTGCTAGCCCCTTTGGTGTGGGAGCAGTGGCTGGACGTTTTGAATTTCGTAGCTGGGCTGTGGCTGTGCCGAGAAGGAACGTCCCCATTGTGCTGTGGCTAGGAAGCTCAGAGCGCCAGTGCTTGTGGGGCTGTGGAAGGGCTGCCTAGGGCAGGTGCTGGCCAGCAAGAGCTTTCAGTGCTAGCCCCTTTGGTGTGGGAGCAGTGGCTGGACGTTTTGAATTTCGTAGCTGGGCTGTGGCTGTGCTGAGAAGGAACGTCCCCACTGTGCTGTGGCTAGGAAGCTCAGAGCGCCAGTGCTTGTGGGGCTGTGGAAGGGCTGCCTAGGGCAGGTGATGGCCAGCAAGAGCTTTCAGTGCTAGCCCCTTTGGTGTGGGAGCAGTGGCTGGAGGTTTCCAACTTGGGAGCTGGGCTGTGGCTGTGCTGAGAAGGAACGTCCCCACTGTGCTGTGGCTAGGAAGCTCAGAGCGCCAGTGCTTGTGGGGCTGTGGAAGGGCTGCCTAGGGCAGGTGCTGGCCAGCAAGAGCTTTCAGTGCTAGCCCCTTTGGTGTGGGAGCAGTGGCTGGACGTTTTGAATTTCGGAGCTGGGCTCTGGCTGTGCCGAGAAGGAACGTCCCCACTGTGCTGTGGCTAGGAAGCTCAGAGCGCCAGTGCTTGTGGGGCTGTGGAAGGGCTGCCTAGGGCAGGTGATGGCCAGCAAGAGCTTTCAGTGCTAGCCCCTTTGGTGTGGGAGCAGTGGCTGGACGTTTTGAATTTCGGAGCTGGGCTGTGGCTGTGCTGAGAAGGAACGTCCCCACTGTGCTGTGGCTAGGAAGCTCAGAGCGCCAGTGCTTGTGGGGCTGTGGAAGGGCTGCCTAGGGCAGGTGATGGCCAGCAAGAGCTTTCAGTGCTAGCCCCTTTGGTGTGGGAGCAGTGGCTGGAGGTTTCCAACTTGGGAGCTGGGCTGTGGCTGTGCTGAGAAGGAACGTCCCCACTGTGCTGTGGCTAGGAAGCTCAGAGCGCCAGTGCTTGTGGGGCTGTGGAAGGGCTGCCTAGGGAAGGTGCTGGCCAGCAAGAGCTTTCAGTGCTAGCCCCTTTCGTGTGGGAGCAGTGGCTGGACGTTTTGAATTTCGGAGCTGGGCTCTGGCTGTGCTGAGATGGAACATCCCCACTGTGCTGTGGCTAGGAAGCTCAGAGCCCCGGTGCTTGTGGGGCTGTGGAAGGGCTGCCTAGGGAAGGTGATGGCCAGCAAGAGCTTTCAGTGCTAGCCCCTTTGGTGTGGGAGCAGTGGCTGGACGTTTTGAATTTCAGAGCTGGGCTCTGGCTGTGCCGAGAAGGAACGTCCCCACTGTGCTGTGGCTAGGAAGCTCAGAGCGCCAGTGCTTGTGGGGCTGTGGAAGGGCTGCCTAGGGCAGGTGCTGGCCAGCAAGAGCTTTCAGTGCTAGCCCCTTTGGTGTGGGTGCAGTGGCTGGACGTTTTGAATTTCGGAGCTGGGCTGTGGCTGTGCCGAGAAGGAACGTCCCCACTGTGCTGTGGCTAGGAAGCTCAGAGCGCCAGTGCTTGTGGGGCTGTGGAAGGGCTGCCTAGGGCAGGTGATGGCCAGCAAGAGCTTTCAGTGCTAGCCCCTTTGGTGTGGGAGCAGTGGCTGGACGTTTTGAATTTCGGAGCTGGGCTGTGGCTGTGCTGAGAAGGAACGTCCCCATTGTGCTGTGGCTAGGAAGCTCAGAGCCCCGGTGCTTGTGGGGCTGTGGAAGGGCTGCCTAGGGCAGGTGATGGCCAGCAAGAGCTTTCAGTGCTAGCCCCTTTGGTGTGGGAGCAGTGGCTGGACGTTTTGAATTTCGGAGCTGGGCTCTGGCTGTGCTGAGAAGGAACGTACCCACTGTGCTGAGGCTAGGAAGCTCAGAGCGCCAGTGCTTGTGGGGCTGTGGAAGGGCTGCCTAGGGCAGGTGCTGGCCAGCAAGAGCTTTCAGTGCTAGCCCCTTTGGTGTGGGAGCAGTGGCTGGACGTTTCGAATTTCGGAGCTGGGTTCTGGCTGTGCTGAGAAGGAACGTCCCCACTGTGCTGTGGCTAGGAAGCTCAGAGCGCCAGTGCTTGTGGGGCTGTGGAAGGGCTGCCTAGGGAAGGTGATGGCCAGCAAGAGCTTTCAGTGCTAGCCCCTTTGGTGTGGGAGCAGTGGCTGGACGTTTTGAATTTCGGAGCTGGGCTGTGGCTGTGCTGAGAAGGAACGTCCCCACTGTGCTGTGGCTAGGAAGCTCAGAGCGCCAGTGCTTGTGGGGCTGTGGAAGGGCTGCCTAGGGCAGGTGATGGCCAGCAAGAGCTTTCAGTGCTAGCCCCTTTGGTGTGGGAGCAGTGGCTGGACGTTTTGAATTTCGGAGCTGGGCTGTGGCTGTGCTGAGAAGGAACGTCCCCACTGTGCTGTGGCTAGGAAGCTCAGAGCGCCAGTGCTTGTGGGGCTGTGGAAGGGCTGCCTAGGGCAGGTGATGGCCAGCAAGAGCTTTCAGTGCTAGCCCCTTTGGTGTGGGAGCAGTGGCTGGACGTTTTGAATTTCGGAGCTGGGCTCTGGCTGTGCTGAGAAGGAACGTCCCCATTGTGCTGTGGCTAGGAAGCTCAGAGCCCCGGTGCTTGTGGGGCTGTGGAAGGGCTGCCTAGGGAAGGTGCTGGCCAGCAAGAGCTTTCAGTGCTAGCCCCTTTGGTGTGGGTGCAGTGGCTGGACGTTTTGAATTTCGGAGCTGGGCTCTGGCTGTGCTGAGAAGGAACATCCCCACTGTGCTGTGGCTAGGAAGCTCAGAGCGCCAGTGCTTGTGGGGCTGTGGAAGGGCTGCCTAGGGAAGGTGCTGGCCAGCAAGAGCTTTCAGTGCTAGCCCCTTTGGTGTGGGAGCAGTGGCTGGACGTTTTGAATTTCGGAGCTGGGCTCTGGCTGTGCCGAGAAGGAACGTCCCCACTGTGCTGTGGCTAGGAAGCTCAGAGCGCCAGTGCTTGTGGGGCTGTGGAAGGGCTGCCTAGGGCAGGTGATGGCCAGCAAGAGCTTTCAGTGCTAGCCCCTTTGGTGTGGGAGCAGTGGCTGGACGTTTTGAATTTCGGAGCTGGGCTGTGGCTGTGCCGAGAAGGAACGTCCCCACTGTGCTGTGGCTAGGAAGCTCAGAGCCCCGGTGCTTGTGGGGCTGTGGAAGGGCTGCCTAGGGCAGGTGATGGCCAGCAAGAGCTTTCAGTGCTAGCCCCTTTGGTGTGGGAGCAGTGGCTGGACGTTTCAAATTTCGGAGCTGGGCTGTGGCTGTGCTGAGAAGGAACGTCCCCACTGTGCTGTGGCTAGGAAGCTCAGAGCCCCGGTGCTTGTGGGGCTGTGGAAGGGCTGCCTAGGGCAGGTGATGGCCAGCAAGAGCTTTCAGTGCTAGCCCCCTTGGTGTGGGAGCAGTGGCTGGACGTTTTGAATTTCGGAGGTGGGCTGTGGCTGTGCTGAGAAGGAACGTACCCACTGTGCTGAGGCTAGGAAGCTCAGAGCGCCAGTGCTTGTGGGGCTGTGGAAGGGCTGCCTAGGGACGGTGCTGGCCAGCAAGAGCTTTCAGTGCTAGCCCCTTTGGTGTGGGAGCAGTGGCTGGACGTTTCGAATTTCGGAGCTGGGTTCTGGCTGTGCTGAGAAGGAACGTCGCCACTGTGCTGTGGCTAGGAAGCTCAGAGCGCCAGTGCTTGTGGGGCTGTGGAAGGGCTGCCTAGGGAAGGTGATGGCCAGCAAGAGCTTTCAGTGCTAGCCCCTTTGGTGTGGGAGCAGTGGCTGGACGTTTTGAATTTCGGAGCTGGGCTGTGGCTGTGCTGAGAAGGAACGTCCCCACTGTGCTGTGGCTAGGAAGCTCAGAGCGCCAGTGCTTGTGGGGCTGTGGAAGGGCTGCCTAGGGCAGGTGATGGCCAGCAAGAGCTTTCAGTGCTAGCCCCTTTCGTGTGGGAGCAGTGGCTGGACGTTTTGAATTTCGGAGCTGGGCTGTGGCTGTGCTGAGAAGGAACGTCCCCACTGTGCTGTGGCTAGGAAGCTCAGAGCGCCAGTGCTTGTGGGGCTGTGGAAGGGCTGCCTAGGGCAGGTGATGGCCAGCAAGAGCTTTCAGTGCTAGCCCCTTTGGTGTGGGAGCAGTGGCTGGACGTTTTGAATTTCGGAGCTGGGCTGTGGCTGTGCTGAGAAGGAACGTCCCCATTGTGCTGTGGCTAGGAAGCTCAGAGCCCCGGTGCTTGTGGGGCTGTGGAAGGGCTGCCTAGGGCAGGTGCTGGCCAGCAAGAGCTTTCAGTGCTAGCCCCTTTGGTGTGGGAGCAGTGGCTGGACGTTTTGAATTTCGGAGCTGGGCTGTGGCTGTGCTGAGAAGGAACGTCCCCACTGTGCTGTGGCTAGGAAGCTCAGAGCGCCAGTGCTTGTGGGGCTGTGGAAGGGCTGCCTAGGGAAGGTGCTGGCCAGCAAGAGCTTTCAGTGCTAGCCCCTTTCGTGTGGGAGCAGTGGCTGGACGTTTTGAATTTCGGAGCTGGGCTCTGGCTGTGCCGAGAAGGAACGTCCCCACTGTGCTGTGGCTAGGAAGCTCAGAGCGCCAGTGCTTGTGGGGCTGTGGAAGGGCTGCCTAGGGCAGGTGATGGCCAGCAAGAGCTTTCAGTGCTAGCCCCTTTGGTGTGGGAGCAGTGGCTGGACGTTTTGAATTTCGGAGCTGGGCTCTGGCTGTGCTGAGAAGGAACGTCCGCAGAGTGCTGTGGCTAGGAAGCTCAGAGCCCCGGTGCTTGTGGGGCTGTGGAAGGGCTGCCTAGGGCAGGTGCTGGCCAGCAAGAGCTTTCAGTGCTAGCCCCTTTGGTGTGGGAGCAGTGGCTGGACGTTTTGAATTTCGGAGCTGGGCTGTGGCTGTGCTGAGAAGGAACGTCCCCACTGTGCTGTGGCTAGGAAGCTCAGAGCCCCGGTGCTTGTGGGGCTGTGGAAGGGCTGCCTAGGGCAGGTGATGGCCAGCAAGAGCTTTCAGTGCTAGCCCCTTTGGTGTGGGAGCAGTGGCTGGACGTTTTGAATTTCGGAGCTGGGCTGTGGCTGTGCTGAGAAGGAACGTCCCCACTGTGCTGTGGCTAGGAAGCTCAGAGCGCCAGTGCTTGTGGGGCTGTGGAAGGGCTGCCTAGGGAAGGTGCTGGCCAGCAAGAGCTTTCAGTGCTAGCCCCTTTGGTGTGGGAGCAGTGGCTGGACGTTTCGAATTTCGGAGCTGGGCTCTGGCTGTGCCGAGAAGGAACGTCCCCACTGTGCTGTGGCTAGGAAGCTCAGAGCGCCAGTGCTTGTGGGGCTGTGGAAGGGCTGCCTAGGGCAGGTGCTGGCCAGCAAGAGCTTTCAGTGCTAGACCCTTTGGTGTGGGAGCAGTGGCTGGACGTTTTGAATTTCGGAGCTGGGCTCTGGCTGTGCCGAGAAGGAACGTCCCCACTGTGCTGTGGCTAGGAAGCTCAGAGCGCCAGTGCTTGTGGGGCTGTGGAAGGGCTGCCTAGGGCAGGTGCTGGCCAGCAAGAGCTTTCAGTGCTAGCCCCTTTGGTGTGGGAGCAGTGGCTGGACGTTTTGAATTTCGGAGCTGGGCTGTGGCTGTGCTGAGAAGGAACGTCCCCACTGTGCTGTGGCTAGGAAGCTCAGAGCCCCGGTGCTTGTGGGGCTGTGGAAGGGCTGCCTAGGGCAGGTGCTGGCCAGCAAGAGCTTTCAGTGCTAGCCCCTTTCGTGTGGGAGCAGTGGCTGGAGGTTTCCAACTTGGGAGCTGGGCTGTGGCTGTGCTGAGAAGGAACGTCCCCACTGTGCTGTGGCTAGGAAGCTCAGAGCGCCAGTGCTTGTGGGGCTGTGGAAGGGCTGCCTAGGGCAGGTGATGGCCAGCAAGAGCTTTCAGTGCTAGCCCCTTTGGTGTGGGAGCAGTGGCTGGACGTTTTGAATTTCGGAGCTGGGCTCTGGCTGTGCTGAGAAGGAACGTCCCCACTGTGCTGTGGCTAGGAAGCTCAGAGCGCCAGTGCTTGTGGGGCTGTGGAAGGGCTGCCTAGGGCAGGTGATGGCCAGCAAGAGCTTTCAGTGCTAGCCCCTTTGGTGTGGGAGCAGTGGCTGGACGTTTTGAATTTCGGAGCTGGGCTCTGGCTGTGCCGAGAAGGAACGTCCCCATTGTGCTGTGGCTAGGAAGCTCAGAGCGCCAGTGCTTGTGGGGCTGTGGAAGGGCTGCCTAGGGCAGGTGATGGCCAGCAAGAGCTTTCAGTGCTAGCCCCTTTCGTGTGGGAGCAGTGGCTGGACGTTTTGAATTTCGGAGCTGGGCTGTGGCTGTGCTGAGAAGGAACGTCCCCACTGTGCTGTGGCTAGGAAGCTCAGAGCGCCAGTGCTTGTGGGGCTGTGGAAGGGCTGCCTAGGGCAGGTGCTGGCCAGCAAGAGCTTTCAGTGCTAGCCCCTTTGGTGTGGGAGCAGTGGCTGGAGGTTTCCAACTTGGGAGCTGGGCTGTGGCTGTGCTGAGAAGGAACGTCCCCACTGTGCTGTGGCTAGAAAGCTCAGAGCGCCAGTGCTTGTGGGGCTGTGGAAGGGCTGCCTAGGGAAGGTGCTGGCCAGCAAGAGCTTTCAGTGCTATCCCCTTTCGTGTGGGAGCAGTGGCTGGACGTTTCGAATTTCGGAGCTGGGCTCTGGCTGTGCTGAGAAGGAACGTCCCCACTGTGCTGTGGCTAGGAAGCTCAGAGCGCCAGTGCTTGTGGGGCTGTGGAAGGGCTGCCTAGGGCAGGTGCTGGCCAGCAAGAGCTTTCAGTGCTAGCCCCTTTGGTGTGGGAGCAGTGGCTGGACGTTTTGAATTTCGGAGCTGGGCTGTGGCTGTGCTGAGAAGGAACGTCCCCACTGTGCTGTGGCTAGGAAGCTCAGAGCGCCAGTGCTTGTGGGGCTGTGGAAGGGCTGCCTAGGGAAGGTGATGGCCAGCAAGAGCTTTCAGTGCTAGCCCCTTTGGTGTGGGAGCAGTGGCTGGACGTTTTGAATTTCGGAGCTGGGCTGTGGCTGTGCTGAGAAGGAACGTCCCCACTGTGCTGTGGCTAGGAAGCTCAGAGCGCCAGTGCTTGTGGGGCTGTGGAAGGGCTGCCTAGGGCAGGTGATGGCCAGCAAGAGCTTTCAGTGCTAGCCCCTTTGGTGTGGGAGCAGTGGCTGGACGTTTTGAATTTCGGAGCTGGGCTCTGGCTGTGCTGAGAAGGAACGTCCCCACTGTGCTGTGGCTAGGAAGCTCAGAGCGCCAGTGCTTGTGGGGCTGTGGAAGGGCTGCCTAGGGCAGGTGATGGCCAGCAAGAGCTTTCAGTGCTAGCCCCTTTCGTGTGGGAGCAGTGGCTGGACGTTTCGAATTTCGGAGCTGGGCTCTGGCTGTGCTGAGAAGGAACGTCCCCACTGTGCTGTGGCTAGGAAGCTCAGAGCGCCGGTGCTTGTGGGGCTGTGGAAGGGCTGCCTAGGGCAGGTGCTGGCCAGCAAGAGCTTTCAGTGCTAGCCCCTTTGGTGTGGGAGCAGTGGCTGGACGTTTTGAATTTCGGAGCTGGGCTGTGGCTGTGCTGAGAAGGAACGTCCCCACTGTGCTGTGGCTAGGAAGCTCAGAGCGCCAGTGCTTGTGGGGCTGTGGAAGGGCTGCCTAGGGCAGGTGATGGCCAGCAAGAGCTTTCAGTGCTAGCCCCTTTGGTGTGGGAGCAGTGGCTGGACGTTTCGAATTTCGGAGCTGGGCTGTGGCTGTGCTGAGAAGGAACGTCCCCACTGTGCTGTGGCTAGGAAGCTCAGAGCTCCGGTGCTTGTGGGGCTGTGGAAGGGCTGCCTAGGGCAGGTGCTGGCCAGCAAGAGCTTTCAGTGCTAGCCCCATTGGTGTGGGAGCAGTGGCTGGACGTTTTGAATTTCGGAGCTGGGCTCTGGCTGTGCTGAGAAGGAACGTCCCCACTGTGCTGTGGCTAGGAAGCTCAGAGCGCCAGTGCTTGTGGGGCTGTGGAAGGGCTGCCTAGGGCAGGTGCTGGCCAGCAAGAGCTTTCAGTGCTAGCCCCTTTGGTGTGGGAGCAGTGGCTGGACGTTTTGAATTTCGGAGCTGGGCTGTGGCTGTGCCGAGAAGGAACGTCCCCACTGTGCTGTGGCTAGGAAGCTCAGAGCGCCAGTGCTTGTGGGGCTGTGGAAGGGCTGCCTAGGGCAGGTGATGGCCAGCAAGAGCTTTCAGTGCTAGCCCCTTTCGTGTGGGAGCAGTGGCTGGAGGTTTCCAACTTGGAAGCTGGGCTGTGGCTGTGCCGAGAAGGAACGTCCCCACTGTGCTGTGGCTAGGAAGCTCAGAGCGCCAGTGCTTGTGGGGCTGTGGAAGGGCTGCCTAGGGCAGGTGCTGGCCAGCAAGAGCTTTCAGTGCTAGCCCCTTTGGTGTGGGAGCAGTGGCTGGACATTTCGAATTTCGGAGCTGGGCTGTGGCTGTGCTGAGAAGGAACGTCCCCACTGTGCTGTGGCTAGGAAGCTCAGAGCCCCGGTGCTTGTGGGGTGTGGAAGGGCTGCCTAGGGAAGGTGATGGCCAGCAAGAGCTTTCAGTGCTAGCCCCTTTGGTGTGGGAGCAGTGGCTGGACGTTTTGAATTTCGGAGCTGGGCTGTGGCTGTGCTGAGAAGGAACGTCCCCACTGTGCTGTGGCTAGGAAGCTCAGAGCGCCAGTGCTTGTGGGGCTGTGGAAGGGCTGCCTAGGGCAGGTGATGGCCAGCAAGAGCTTTCAGTGCTAGCCCCTTTGGTGTGGGAGCAGTGGCTGGACGTTTTGAATTTCGGAGCTGGGCTCTGGCTGTGCTGAGAAGGAACGTACCCACTGTGCTGAGGCTAGGAAGCTCAGAGCGCCAGTGCTTGTGGGGCTGTGGAAGGGCTGCCTAGGGACGGTGCTGGCCAGCAAGAGCTTTCAGTGCTAGCCCCTTTGGTGTGGGAGCAGTGGCTGGACGTTTCGAATTTCGGAGCTGGGTTCTGGCTGTGCTGAGAAGGAACGTCCCCACTGTGCTGTGGCTAGGAAGCTCAGAGCGCCAGTGCTTGTGGGGCTGTGGAAGGGCTGCCTAGGGCAGGTGCTGGCCAGCAAGAGCTTTCAGTGCTAGCCCCTTTGGTGTGGGAGCAGTGGCTGGACGTTTCGAATTTCGGAGCTGGGCTGTGGCTGTGCCGAGAAGGAACGTCCCCACTGTGCTGTGGCTAGGAAGCTCAGAGCGCCAGTGCTTGTGGGGCTGTGGAAGGGCTGCCTAGGGCAGGTGATGGCCAGCAAGAGCTTTCAGTGCTAGCCCCTTTGGTGTGGGAGCAGTGGCTGGAGGTTTCGAATTTCGGAGCTGGGCTGTGGCTGTGCTGAGAAGGAACGTCCCCACTGTGCTGTGGCTAGGAAGCTCAGAGCCCCGGTGCTTGTGGGGCTGTGGAAGGGCTGCCTAGGGCAGGTGATGGCCAGCAAGAGCTTTCAGTGCTAGCCCCTTTGGTGTGGGAGCAGTGGCTGGACGTTTTGAATTTCGGAGCTGGGCTGTGGCTGTGCTGAGAAGGAACGTCCCCACTGTGCTGTGGCTACGAAGCTCAGAGCGGCAGTGCTTGTGGGGCTGTGGAAGGGCTGCCTAGGGCAGGTGATGGCCAGCAAGAGCTTTCAGTGCTAGCCCCTTTGGTGTGGGAGCAGTGGCTGGACGTTTTGAATTTCGGAGCTGGGATCTGGCTGTGCTGAGAAGGAACGTACCCACTGTGCTGAGGCTAGGAAGCTCAGAGCGCCAGTGCTTGTGGGGCTGTGGAAGGGCTGCCTAGGGACGGTGCTGGCCAGCAAGAGCTTTCAGTGCTAGCCCCTTTGGTGTGGGAGCAGTGGCTGGACGTTTTGAATTTCGGAGCTGGGTTCTGGCTGTGCCGAGAAGGAACGTCCCCACTGTGCTGTGGCTAGGAAGCTCAGAGCGCCAGTGCTTGTGGGGCTGTGGAAGGGCTGCCTAGGGAAGGTGATGGCCAGCAAGAGCTTTCAGTGCTAGCCCCTTTCGTGTGGGAGCAGTGGCTGGACGTTTTGAATTTCGGAGCTGGACTCTGGCTGTGCCGAGAAGGAACGTCGCCACTGTGCTGTGGCTAGGAAGCTCAGAGCGCCAGTGCTTGTGGGGCTGTGGAAGGGCTGCCTAGGGCAGGTGATGGCCAGCAAGAGCTTTCAGTGCTAGCCCCTTTGGTGTGGGAGCAGTGGCTGGACGTTTTGAATTTCGGAGCTGGGCTGTGGCTGTGCTGAGAAGGAACGTCCCCACTGTGCTGTGGCTAGGAAGCTCAGAGCGCCAGTGCTTGTGGGGCTGTGGAAGGGCTGCCTAGGGCAGGTGCTGGCCAGCAAGAGCTTTCAGTGCTAGCCCCTTTGGTGTGGGTGCAGTGGCTGGACGTTTTGAATTTCGGAGCTGGGCTCTGGCTGTGCTGAGAAGGAACGTCCCCACTGTGCTGTGGCTAGGAAGCTCAGAGCGCCAGTGCTTGTGGGGCTGTGGAAGGGCTGCCTAGGGAAGGTGCTGGCCAGCAAGAGCTTTCAGTGCTAGCCCCTTTCGTGTGGGAGCAGTGGCTGGACGTTTTGAATTTCGGAGCTGGGCTCTGGCTGTGCTGAGAAGGAACGTCCCCACTGTGCTGTGGCTAGGAAGCTCAGAGCGCCAGTGCTTGTGGGGCTGTGGAAGGGCTGCCTAGGGCAGGTGATGGCCAGCAAGAGCTTTCAGTGCTAGCCCCTTTGGTGTGGGAGCAGTGGCTGGACGTTTTGAATTTCGGAGCTGGGCTGTGGCTGTGGTGAGAAGGAACGTCCCCATTGTGCTGTGGCTAGGAAGCTCAGAGCCCCGGTGCTTGTGGGGCTGTGGAAGGGCTGCCTAGGGCAGGTGCTGGCCAGCAAGAGCTTTCAGTGCTAGCCCCTTTGGTGTGGGAGCAGTGGCTGGACGTTTTGAATTTCGGAGCTGGGCTCTGGCTGTGCCGAGAAGGAACGTCCCCACTGTGCTGTGGCTAGGAAGCTCAGAGCGCCAGTGCTTGTGGGGCTGTGGAAGGGCTGCCTAGGGCAGGTGATGGCCAGCAAGAGCTTTCAGTGCTAGCCCCTTTGGTGTGGGAGCAGTGGCTGGACGTTTTGAATTTCGGAGCTGGGCTCTGGCTGTGCTGAGAAGGAACGTCCCCACTGTGCTGTGGCTAGGAAGCTCAGAGCCCCGGTGCTTGTGGGGCTGTGGAAGGGCTGCCTAGGGAAGGTGATGGCCAGCAAGAGCTTTCAGTGCTAGCCCCTTTGGTGTGGGAGCAGTGGCTGGACGTTTTGAATTTCGGAGCTGGGCTCTGGCTGTGCCGAGAAGGAACGTCCCCACTGTGCTGTGGCTAGGAAGCTCAGAGCGCCAGTGCTTGTGGGGCTGTGGAAGGGCTGCCTAGGGAAGGTGCTGGCCAGCAAGAGCTTTCAGTGCTAGCCCCTTTCGTGTGGGAGCAGTGGCTGGACGTTTTGAATTTCGGAGCTGGGCTCTGGCTGTGCTGAGAAGGAACGTCCCCACTGTGCTGTGGCTAGGAAGCTCAGAGCGCCAGTGCTTGTGGGGCTGTGGAAGGGCTGCCTAGGGAAGGTGATGGCCAGCAAGAGCTTTCAGTGCTAGCCCCTTTGGTGTGGGAGCAGTGGCTGGACGTTTTGAATTTCGGAGCTGGGCTGTGGCTGTGCTGAGAAGGAACGTCCCCACTGTGCTGTGGCTAGGAAGCTCAGAGCGCCAGTGCTTGTGGGGCTGTGGAAGGGCTGCCTAGGGCAGGTGATGGCCAGCAAGAGCTTTCAGTGCTAGCCCCTTTGGTGTGGGAGCAGTGGCTGGACGTTTTGAATTTCGGAGCTGGGCTGTGGCTGTGCTGAGAAGGAACGTCCCCACTGTGCTGTGGCTAGGAAGCTCAGAGCGCCAGTGCTTGTGGGGCTGTGGAAGGGCTGCCTAGGGCAGGTGATGGCCAGCAAGAGCTTTCAGTGCTAGCCCCTTTGGTGTGGGAGCAGTGGCTGGACGTTTTGAATTTCGGAGCTGGGCTGTGGCTGTGCTGAGAAGGAACGTCCCCACTGTGCTGTGGCTAGGAAGCTCAGAGCCCCGGTGCTTGTGGGGCTGTGGAAGGGCTGCCTAGGGAAGGTGCTGGCCATCAAGAGCTTTCAGTGCTAGCCCCTTTGGTGTGGGAGCAGTGGCTGGACGTTTTGAATTTCGGAGCTGGGCTCTGGCTGTGCCGAGAAGGAACGTCCCCACTGTGCTGTGGCTAGGAAGCTCAGAGCGCCAGTGCTTGTGGGGCTGTGGAAGGGCTGCCTAGGGCAGGTGATGGCCAGCAAGAGCTTTCAGTGCTAGCCCCTTTGGTGTGGGAGCAGTGGCTGGACGTTTCGAATTTCGGAGCTGGGCTGTGGCTGTGCTGAGAAGGAACGTCCCCATTGTGCTGTGGCTAGGAAGCTCAGAGCCCCGGTGCTTGTGGGGCTGTGGAAGGGCTGCCTAGGGCAGGTGATGGCCAGCAAGAGCTTTCAGTGCTAGCCCCATTGGTGTGGGAGCAGTGGCTGGACGTTTTGAATTTCGGAGCTGGGCTGTGGCTGTGCTGAGAAGGAACGTCCCCACTGTGCTGTGGCTAGGAAGCTCAGAGCGCCAGTGCTTGTGGGGCTGTGGAAGGGCTGCCTAGGGCAGGTGATGGCCAGCAAGAGCTTTCAGTGCTAGCCCCTTTGGTGTGGGAGCAGTGGCTGGACGTTTCGAATTTCGGAGCTGGGCTGTGGCTGTGCCGAGAAGGAACGTCCCCACTGTGCTGTGGCTAGGAAGCTCAGAGCGCCAGTGCTTGTGGGGCTGTGGAAGGGCTGCCTAGGGCAGGTGATGGCCAGCAAGAGCTTTCAGTGCTAGCCCCTTTGGTGTGGGAGCAGTGGCTGGAGGTTTCCAACTTGGAAGCTGGGCTGTGGCTGTGCTGAGAAGGAACGTCCCCACTGTGCTGTGGCTAGGAAGCTCAGAGCACCAGTGCTTGTGGGGCTGTGGAAGGGCTGCCTAGGGCAGGTGCTGGCCAGCAAGAGCTTTCAGTGCTAGCCCCTTTGGTGTGGGAGCAGTGGCTGGACGTTTCGAATTTCGGAGCTGGGCTGTGGCTGTGCTGAGAAGGAACGTCCCCACTGTGCTGTGGCTAGGAAGCTCAGAGCCCCGGTGCTTGTGGGGCTGTGGAAGGGCTGCCTAGGGCAGGTGCTGGCCAGCAAGAGCTTTCAGTGCTAGCCCCTTTGGTGTGGGAGCAGTGGCTGGACGTTTTGAATTTCGGAGCTGGGCTGTGGCTGTGCTGAGAAGGAACGTCCCCATTGTGCTGTGGCTAGGAAGCTCAGAGCCCCGGTGCTTGTGGGGCTGTGGAAGGGCTGCCTAGGGCAGGTGATGGCCAGCAAGAGCTTTCAGTGCTAGCCCCTTTGGTGTGGGAGCAGTGGCTGGACGTTTCGAATTTCGGAGCTGGGCTCTGGCTGTGCCGAGAAGGAACGTCCCCACTGTGCTGAGGCTAGGAAGCTCAGAGCGCCAGTGCTTGTGGGGCTGTGGAAGGGCTGCCTAGGGACGGTGCTGGCCAGCAAGAGCTTTCAGTGCTAGCCCCTTTGGTGTGGGAGCAGTGGCTGGACGTTTCGAATTTCGGAGCTGGGTTCTGGCTGTGCTGAGAAGGAACGTCCCCACTGTGCTGTGGCTAGGAAGCTCAGAGCGCCAGTGCTTGTGGGGCTGTGGAAGGGCTGCCTAGGGAAGGTGATGTCCAGCAAGAGCTTTCAGTGCTAGCCCCTTTGGTGTGGGAGCAGTGGCTGGACGTTTTGAATTTCGGAGCTGGACTCTGGCTGTGCCGAGAAGGAACGTCGCCACTGTGCTGTGGCTAGGAAGCTCAGAGCGCCAGTGCTTGTGGGGCTGTGGAAGGGCTGCCTAGGGCAGGTGCTGGCCAGCAAGAGCTTTCAGTGCTAGCCCCTTTGGTGTGGGAGCAGTGGCTGGACGTTTTGAATTTCGGAGCTGGGCTGTGGCTGTGCTGAGAAGGAACGTCCCCACTGTGCTGTGGCTAGGAAGCTCAGAGCGCCAGTGCTTGTGGGGCTGTGGAAGGGCTGCCTAGGGCAGGTGCTGGCCAGCAAGAGCTTTCAGTGCTAGCCCCTTTGGTGTGGGAGCAGTGGCTGGACGTTTTGAATTTCGGAGCTGGGCTCTGGCTGTGCTGAGAAGGAACGTCCCCACTGTGCTGTGGCTAGGAAGCTCAGAGCGCCAGTGCTTGTGGGGCTGTGGAAGGGCTGCCTAGGGCAGGTGATGGCCAGCAAGAGCTTTCAGTGCTAGCCCCTTTGGTGTGGGAGCAGTGGCTGGACGTTTTGAATTTCGGAGCTGGGCTGTGGCTGTGCTGAGAAGGAACGTCCCCATTGTGCTGTGGCTAGGAAGCTCAGAGCCCCGGTGCTTGTGGGGCTGTGGAAGGGCTGCCTAGGGCAGGTGCTGGCCAGCAAGAGCTTTCAGTGCTAGCCCCTTTGGTGTGGGTGCAGTGGCTGGACGTTTTGAATTTCGGAGCTGGGCTCTGGCTGTGCTGAGAAGGAACGTCCCCACTGTGCTGTGGCTAGGAAGCTCAGAGCGCCAGTGCTTGTGGGGCTGTGGAAGGGCTGCCTAGGGAAGGTGCTGGCCAGCAAGAGCTTTCAGTGCTAGCCCCTTTCGTGTGGGAGCAGTGGCTGGACGTTTCGAATTTCGGAGCTGGGCTCTGGCTGTGCTGAGAAGGAACGTCCCCACTGTGCTGTGGCTAGGAAGCTCAGAGCGCCAGTGCTTGTGGGGCTGTGGAAGGGCTGCCTAGGGCAGGTGATGGCCAGCAAGAGCTTTCAGTGCTAGCCCCTTTGGTGTGGGAGCAGTGGCTGGACGTTTTGAATTTCGGAGCTGGGCTCTGGCTGTGCTGAGAAGGAACGTCCCCATTGTGCTGTGGCTAGGAAGCTCAGAGCCCCGGTGCTTGTGGGGCTGTGGAAGGGCTGCCTAGGGCAGGTGCTGGCCAGCAAGAGCTTTCAGTGCTAGCCCCTTTGGTGTGGGTGCAGTGGCTGGACGTTTCGAATTTCGGAGCTGGGCTGTGGCTGTGCTGAGAAGGAACGTCCCCACTGTGCTGTGGCTAGGAAGCTCAGAGCGCCAGTGCTTGTGGGGCTGTGGAAGGGCTGCCTAGGGCAGGTGATGGCCAGCAAGAGCTTTCAGTGCTAGCCCCTTTGGTGTGGGAGCAGTGGCTGGACGTTTTGAATTTCGGAGCTGGGCTGTGGCTGTGCTGAGAAGGAACGTCCCCATTGTGCTGTGGCTAGGAAGCTCAGAGCCCCGGTGCTTGTGGGGCTGTGGAAGGGCTGCCTAGGGCAGGTGATGGCCAGCAAGAGCTTTCAGTGCTAGCCCCTTTGGTGTGGGAGCAGTGGCTGGACGTTTTGAATTTCGGAGCTGGGCTCTGGCTGTGCCGAGAAGGAACGTCCCCACTGTGCTGAGGCTAGGAAGCTCAGAGCGCCAGTGCTTGTGGGGCTGTGGAAGGGCTGCCTAGGGACGGTGCTGGCCAGCAAGAGCTTTCAGTGCTAGCCCCTTTGGTGTGGGAGCAGTGGCTGGACGTTTCGAATTTCGGAGCTGGGTTCTGGCTGTGCTGAGAAGGAACGTCCCCACTGTGCTGTGGCTAGGAAGCTCAGAGCGCCAGTGCTTGTGGGGCTGTGGAAGGGCTGCCTAGGGAAGGTGATGTCCAGCAAGAGCTTTCAGTGCTAGCCCCTTTGGTGTGGGAGCAGTGGCTGGACGTTTTGAATTTCGGAGCTGGACTCTGGCTGTGCCGAGAAGGAACGTCGCCACTGTGCTGTGGCTAGGAAGCTCAGAGCGCCAGTGCTTGTGGGGCTGTGGAAGGGCTGCCTAGGGCAGGTGCTGGCCAGCAAGAGCTTTCAGTGCTAGCCCCTTTGGTGTGGGAGCAGTGGCTGGACGTTTTGAATTTCGGAGCTGGGCTGTGGCTGTGCTGAGAAGGAACGTCCCCACTGTGCTGTGGCTAGGAAGCTCAGAGCGCCAGTGCTTGTGGGGCTGTGGAAGGGCTGCCTAGGGAAGGTGCTGGCCAGCAAGAGCTTTCAGTGCTAGCCCCTTTCGTGTGGGAGCAGTGGCTGGACGTTTCGAATTTCGGAGCTGGGCTCTGGCTGTGCTGAGAAGGAACGTCCCCACTGTGCTGTGGCTAGGAAGCTCAGAGCGCCAGTGCTTGTGGGGCTGTGGAAGGGCTGCCTAGGGCAGGTGATGGCCAGCAAGAGCTTTCAGTGCTAGCCCCTTTGGTGTGGGAGCAGTGGCTGGACGTTTTGAATTTCGGAGCTGGGCTCTGGCTGTGCTGAGAAGGAACGTCCCCATTGTGCTGTGGCTAGGAAGCTCAGAGCCCCGGTGCTTGTGGGGCTGTGGAAGGGCTGCCTAGGGCAGGTGATGGCCAGCAAGAGCTTTCAGTGCTAGCCCCTTTGGTGTGGGTGCAGTGGCTGGACGTTTCGAATTTCGGAGCTGGGCTGTGGCTGTGCTGAGAAGGAACGTCCCCACTGTGCTGTGGCTAGGAAGCTCAGAGCGCCAGTGCTTGTGGGGCTGTGGAAGGGCTGCCTAGGGCAGGTGATGGCCAGCAAGAGCTTTCAGTGCTAGCCCCTTTGGTGTGGGAGCAGTGGCTGGACGTTTTGAATTTCGGAGCTGGGCTCTGGCTGTGCTGAGAAGGAACGTCCCCATTGTGCTGTGGCTAGGAAGCTCAGAGCCCCGGTGCTTGTGGGGCTGTGGAAGGGCTGCCTAGGGCAGGTGATGGCCAGCAAGAGCTTTCAGTGCTAGCCCCTTTGGTGTGGGTGCAGTGGCTGGACGTTTTGAATTTCGGAGCTGGGCTGTGGCTGTGCTGAGAAGGAACGTCCCCACTGTGCTGTGGCTAGGAAGCTCAGAGCGCCAGTGCTTTTGGGGCTGTGGAAGGGCTGCCTAGGGAAGGTGCTGGCCAGCAAGAGCTTTCAGTGCTAGCCCCTTTCGTGTGGGAGCAGTGGCTGGACGTTTCGAATTTCGGAGCTGGGCTCTGGCTGTGCTGAGAAGGAACGTCCCCACTGTGCTGTGGCTAGGAAGCTCAGAGCGCCAGTGCTTGTGGGGCTGTGGAAGGGCTGCCTAGGGTAGGTGATGGCCAGCAAGAGCTTTCAGTGCTAGCCCCTTTGGTGTGGGAGCAGTGGCTGGACGTTTTGAATTTCGGAGCTGGGCTCTGGCTGTGCCGAGAAGGAACGTCCCCACTGTGCTGTGGCTAGGAAGCTCAGAGCGCCAGTGCTTGTGGGGCTGTGGAAGGGCTGCCTAGGGCAGGTGATGGCCAGCAAGAGCTTTCAGTGCTAGCCCCTTTGGTGTGGGAGCAGTGGCTGGACGTTTTGAATTTCGGAGCTGGGCTCTGGCTGTGCTGAGAAGGAACGTCCCCACTGTGCTGTGGCTAGGAAGCTCAGAGCGCCAGTGCTTGTGGGGCTGTGGAAGGGCTGCCTAGGGCAGGTGATGGCCAGCAAGAGCTTTCAGTGCTAGCCCCTTTGGTGTGGGAGCAGTGGCTGGACGTTTTGAATTTCGGAGCTGGGCTCTGGCTGTGCCGAGAAGGAACGTCCCCACTGTGCTGTGGCTAGGAAGCTCAGAGCGCCAGTGCTTGTGGGGCTGTGGAAGGGCTGCCTAGGGCAGGTGATGGCCAGCAAGAGCTTTCAGTGCTAGCCCCTTTCGTGTGGGAGCAGTGGCTGGACGTTTTGAATTTCGGAGCTGGGCTCTGGCTGTGCTGAGAAGGAACGTCCCCACTGTGCTGTGGCTAGGAAGCTCAGAGGCCCGGTGCTTGTGGGGCTGTGGAAGGGCTGCCTAGGGAAGGTGCTGGCCAGCAAGAGCTTTCAGTGCTAGCCCCTTTCGTGTGGGAGCAGTGGCTGGACGTTTCGAATTTCGGAGCTGGGCTCTGGCTGTGCTGAGAAGGAACGTCCCCACTGTGCTGTGGCTAGGAAGCTCAGAGCGCCAGTGCTTGTGGGGCTGTGGAAGGGCTGCCTAGGGCAGGTGCTGGCCAGCAAGAGCTTTCAGTGCTAGCCCCTTTGGTGTGGGAGCAGTGGCTGGACGTTTTGAATTTCGGAGCTGGGCTGTGGCTGTGCTGAGAAGGAACGTCCCCACTGTGCTGTGGCTAGGAAGCTCAGAGTGCCAGTGCTTGTGGGGCTGTGGAAGGGCTGCCTAGGGCAGGTGATGGCCAGCAAGAGCTTTCAGTGCTAGCCCCTTTGGTGTGGGAGCAGTGGCTGGACGTTTTGAATTTCGGAGCTGGGCTGTGGCTGTGCTGAGAAGGAACGTCCCCACTGTGCTGTGGCTAGGAAGCTCAGAGCGCCAGTGCTTGTGGGGCTGTGGAAGGGCTGCCTAGGGAAGGTGCTGGCCATCAAGAGCTTTCAGAGCTAGCCCCTTTGGTGTGGGAGCAGTGGCTGGACGTTTCGAATTTCGGAGCTGGGCTGTGGCTGTGCTGAGAAGGAACGTCCCCATTGTGCTGTGGCTAGGAAGCTCAGAGCCCCGGTGCTTGTGGGGCTGTGGAAGGGCTGCCTAGGGCAGGTGATGGCCAGCAAGAGCTTTCAGTGCTAGCCCCTTTGGTGTGGGAGCAGTGGCTGGACGTTTTGAATTTCGGAGCTGGGCTGTGGCTGTGCCGAGAGGGAACGTCCCCACTGTGCTGTGGCTAGGAAGCTCAGAGCGCCAGTGCTTGTGGGGCTGTGGAAGGGCTGCCTAGGGCAGGTGATGGCCAGCAAGAGCTTTCAGTGCTAGCCCCTTTGGTGTGGGAGCAGTGGCTGGACGTTTTGAATTTCGGAGCTGGGCTGTGGCTGTGCTGAGAAGGAACGTCCCCACTGTGCTGTGGCTAGGAAGCTCAGAGCCCCGGTGCTTGTGGGGCTGTGGAAGGGCTGCCTAGGGCAGGTGATGGCCAGCAAGAGCTTTCAGTGCTAGCCCCTTTGGTGTGGGAGCAGTGGCTGGACGTTTTGAATTTCGGAGCTGGGCTCTGGCTGTGCCGAGAAGGAACGTCCCCACTGTGCTGTGGCTAGGAAGCTCAGAGCGCCAGTGCTTGTGGGGCTGTGGAAGGGCTGCCTAGGGAAGGTGCTGGCCAGCAAGAGCTTTCAGTGCTAGCCCCTTTGGTGTGGGAGCAGTGGCTGGACGTTTTGAATTTCGGAGCTGGGCTCTGGCTGTGCTGAGAAGGAACGTCCCCACTGTGCTGTGGCTAGGAAGCTCAGAGCGCCAGTGCTTGTGGGGCTGTGGAAGGGCTGCCTAGGGCAGGTGATGGCCAGCAAGAGCTTTCAGTGCTAGCCCCTTTGGTGTGGGAGCAGTGGCTGGAGGTTTCCAACTTGGGAGCTGGGCTGTGGCTGTGCTGAGAAGGAACGTCCCCACTGTGCTGTGGCTAGGAAGCTCAGAGCGCCAGTGCTTGTGGGGCTGTGGAAGGGCTGCCTAGGGCAGGTGCTGGCCAGCAAGAGCTTTCAGTGCTAGCCCCTTTGGTGTGGGAGCAGTGGCTGGACGTTTTGAATTTCGGAGCTGGGCTCTGGCTGTGCTGAGAAGGAACGTCCCCACTGTGCTGTGGCTAGGAAGCTCAGAGCGCCAGTGCTTGTGGGGCTGTGGAAGGGCTGCCTAGGGCAGGTGATGGCCAGCAAGAGCTTTCAGTGCTAGCCCCTTTGGTGTGGGAGCAGTGGCTGGACGTTTTGAATTTCGGAGCTGGGCTCTGGCTGTGCCGAGAAGGAACGTCCCCACTGTGCTGTGGCTAGGAAGCTCAGAGCGCCAGTGCTTGTGGGGCTGTGGAAGGGCTGCCTAGGGCAGGTGATGGCCAGCAATAGCTTTCAGTGCTAGCCCCTTTCGTGTGGGAGCAGTGGCTGGACGTTTTGAATTTCGGAGCTGGGCTCTGGCTGTGCTGAGAAGGAACGTCCCCACTGTGCTGTGGCTAGGAAGCTCAGAGGCCCGGTGCTTGTGGGGCTGTGGAAGGGCTGCCTAGGGAAGGTGCTGGCCAGCAAGAGCTTTCAGTGCTAGCCCCTTTGGTGTGGGAGCAGTGGCTGGACGTTTGCGATTTCGGAGGTGGGCTCTGGCTGTGCCGAGAAGGAACGTCCCCACTGTGCTGTGGCTAGGAAGCTCAGAGCGCCAGTGCTTGTGGGGCTGTGGAAGGGCTGCCTAGGGAAGGTGCTGGCCAGCAAGAGCTTTCAGTGCTAGCCCCTTTCGTGTGGGAGCAGTGGCTGGACGTTTCGAATTTCGGAGCTGGGCTCTGGCTGTGCTGAGAAGGAACGTCCCCACTGTGCTGTGGCTAGGAAGCCCAGAGCGCCAGTGCTTGTGGGGCTGTGGAAGGGCTGCCTAGGGCAGGTGCTGGCCAGCAAGAGCTTTCAGTGCTAGCCCCTTTGGTGTGGGAGCAGTGGCTGGACGTTTTGAATTTCGGAGCTGGGCTGTGGCTGTGCTGAGAAGGAACGTCCCCACTGTGCTGTGGCTAGGAAGCTCAGAGTGCCAGTGCTTGTGGGGCTGTGGAAGGGCTGCCTAGGGCAGGTGCTGGCCAGCAAGAGCTTTCAGTGCTAGCCCCTTTGGTGTGGGAGCAGTGGCTGGACGTTTTGAATTTCGGAGCTGGGCTGTGGCTGTGCTGAGAAGGAACGTCCCCACTGTGCTGTGGCTAGGAAGCTCAGAGCGCCAGTGCTTGTGGGGCTGTGGAAGGGCTGCCTAGGGCAGGTGCTGGCCAGCAAGAGCTTTCAGTGCTAGCCCCTTTGGTGTGGGAGCAGTGGCTGGACGTTTTGAATTTCGGAGCTGGGCTGTGGCTGTGCTGAGAAGGAACGTCCCCACTGTGCTGTGGCTAGGAAGCTCAGAGCGCCAGTGCTTGTGGGGCTGTGGAAGGGCTGCCTAGGGCAGGTGATGGCCAGCAAGAGCTTTCAGTGCTAGCCCCTTTCGTGTGGGAGCAGTGGCTGGACGTTTCGAATTTCGGAGCTGGGCTCTGGCTGTGCTGAGAAGGAACGTCCCCACTGTGCTGTGGCTAGGAAGCTCAGAGCGCCAGTGCTTGTGGGGCTGTGGAAGGGCTGCCTAGGGCAGGTGCTGGCCAGCAAGAGCTTTCAGTGCTAGCCCCTTTGGTGTGGGTGCAGTGGATGGACGTTTTGAATTTCGGAGCTGGGCTGTGGCTGTGCCGAGAGGGAACGTCCCCACTGTGCTGTGGCTAGGAAGCTCAGAGCCCCGGTGCTTGTGGGGCTGTGGAAGGGCTGCCTAGGGAAGGTGCTGGCCATCAAGAGCTTTCAGTGCTAGCCCCTTTGGTGTGGGAGCAGTGGCTGGACGTTTCGAATTTCGGAGCTGGGCTGTGGCTGTGCTGAGAAGGAACGTCCCCATTGTGCTGTGGCTAGGAAGCTCAGAGCCCCGGTGCTTGTGGGGCTGTGGAAGGGCTGCCTAGGGCAGGTGCTGGCCAGCAAGAGCTTTCAGTGCTAGCCCCTTTGGTGTGGGAGCAGTGGCTGGACGTTTCGAATTTCGGAGCTGGGCTGTGGCTGTGCCGAGAAGGAACGTCCCCACTGTGCTGTGGCTAGGAAGCTCAGAGCGCCAGTGCTTGTGGGGCTGTGGAAGGGCTGCCTAGGGCAGGTGATGGCCAGCAAGAGCTTTCAGTGCTAGCCCCTTTGGTGTGGGAGCAGTGGCTGGAGGTTTCCAACTTGGAAGCTGGGCTGTGGCTGTGCTGAGAAGGAACGTCTCCACTGTGCTGTGGCTAGGAAGCTCAGAGCACCAGTGCTTGTGGGGCTGTGGAAGGGCTGCCTAGGGCAGGTGCTGGCCAGCAAGAGCTTTCAGTGCTAGCCCCTTTGGTGTGGGAGCAGTGGCTGGACGTTTTGAATTTCGGAGCTGGGCTGTGGCTGTGCTGAGAAGGAACGTCCCCACTGTGCTGTGGCTAGGAAGCTCAGAGCCCCGGTGCTTGTGGGGCTGTGGAAGGGCTGCCTAGGGCAGGTGCTGGCCAGCAAGAGCTTTCAGTGCTAGCCCCTTTGGTGTGGGAGCAGTGGCTGGACGTTTTGAATTTCGGAGCTGGGCTCTGGCTGTGCTGAGAAGGAACGTCCCCACTGTGCTGTGGCTAGGAAGCTCAGAGCGCCAGTGCTTGTGGGGCTGTGGAAGGGCTGCCTAGGGAAGGTGATGGCCAGCAAGAGCTTTCAGTGCTAGCCCCTTTCGTGTGGGAGCAGTGGCTGGACGTTTCGAATTTCGGAGCTGGGCTCTGGCTGTGCTGAGAAGGAACGTCCCCACTGTGCTGTGGCTAGGAAGCTCAGAGCGCCAGTGCTTGTGGGGCTGTGGAAGGGCTGCCTAGGGAAGGTGCTGGCCAGCAAGAGCTTTCAGTGCTAGCCCCTTTCGTGTGGGAGCAGTGGCTGGACGTGTCGAATTTCGGAGCTGGACTGTGGCTGTGCTGAGAAGGAACGTCCCCACTGTGCTGTGGCTAGGAAGCTCAGAGCGCCAGTGCTTGTGGGGCTGTGGAAGGGCTGCCTAGGGCAGGTGATGGCCAGCAAGAGCTTTCAGTGCTAGCCCCTTTGGTGTGGGAGCAGTGGCTGGACGTGTCGAATTTCGGAGCTGGACTGTGGCTGTGCTGAGAAGGAACGTCCCCACTGTGCTGTGGCTAGGAAGCTCAGAGCGCCAGTGCTTGTGGGGCTGTGGAAGGGCTGCCTAGGGCAGGTGATGGCCAGCAAGAGCTTTCAGTGCTAGCCCCTTTGGTGTGGGAGCAGTGGCTGGACGTTTCGAATTTCGGAGCTGGGCTCTGGCTGTGCCGAGAAGGAACGTCCCCACTGTGCTGTGGCTAGGAAGCTCAGAGCGCCAGTGCTTGTGGGGCTGTGGAAGGGCTGCCTAGGGCAGGTGATGGCCAGCAAGAGCTTTCAGTGCTAGCCCCTTTGGTGTGGGAGCAGTGGCTGGACGTTTTGAATTTCGGAGCTGGGCTGTGGCTGTGCCGAGAAGGAACGTCCCCACTGTGCTGTGGCTAGGAAGCTCAGAGCGCCAGTGCTTGTGGGGCTGTGGAAGGGAAGCCTAGGGCAGGTGATGGCCAGCAAGAGCTTTCAGTGCTAGCCCCTTTGGTGTGGGAGCAGTGGCTGGACGTTTCGAATTTCGGAGCTGGGCTGTGGCTGTGCCGAGAAGGAACGTCCCCACTGTGCTGTGGCTAGGAAGCTCAGAGCGCCAGTGCTTGTGGGGCTGTGGAAGGGCTGCCTAGGGCAGGTGATGGCCAGCAAGAGCTTTCAGTGCTAGCCCCTTTGGTGTGGGAGCAGTGGCTGGACGTTTTGAATTTCGGAGCTGGGCTGTGGCTGTGCCGAGAAGGAACGTCCTCACTGTGCTGTGGCTAGGAAGCTCAGAGCGCCAGTGCTTGTGGGGCTGTGGAAGGGCAGCCTAGGGAAGGTGATGGCCAGCAAGAGCTTTCAGTGCTAGCCCCTTTGGTGTGGGAGCAGTGGCTGGACGTTTTGAATTTCGGAGCTGGGCTGTGGCTGTGCCGAGAAGGAACGTCCCCACTGTGCTGTGGCTAGGAAGCTCAGAGCGCCAGTGCTTGTGGGGCTGTGGAAGGGCTGCCTAGGGCAGGTGATGGCCAGCAAGAGCTTTCAGTGCTAGCCCCTTTGGTGTGGGAGCAGTGGCTGGACGTTTCGAATTTCGGAGCTGGGCTGTGGCTGTGCCGAGAAGGAACGTCCCCACTGTGCTGTGGCTAGGAAGCTCAGAGCGCCAGTGCTTGTGGGGCTGTGGAAGGGCTGCCTAGGGAAGGTGATGGCCAGTAAGAGCTTCCAGTGCTGGCCCCTTTCGTGTGGGAGCAGTGGCTGGACGTTTCCGATTTGGGAGCTGGGCTCTGGCTGTGCTGAGAAGGAACGTCCCCACTGTGCTGTGGCTAGGAAGCTCAGAGCGCCAGTGCTTGTGGGGCTGTGGAAGGGCTGCCTAGGGAAGGTGATGGCCAGCAAGAGCTTTCAGTGCTAGCCCCTTTGGTGTGGGAGCAGTGGCTGGACGTTTCGAATTTCGGAGCTGGGCTGTGGCTGTGCCGAGAAGGAACGTCCCCACTGTGCTGTGGCTAGGAAGCTCAGAGCGCCAGTGCTTGTGGGGCTGTGGAAGGGCTGCCTAGGGAAGGTGATGGCCAGCAGGAGCTTTCAGTGCTAGCCCCTTTGGTGTGGGAGCAGTGGCTGGACGTTTCGAATTTCGGAGCTGGGCTGTGGCTGTGCTGAGAAGGAACGTCCCCACTGTGCTGTGGCTAGGAAGCTCAGAGCGCCAGTGCTTGTGGGGCTGTGGAAGGGCAGCCTAGGGCAGGTGATGGCCAGCAAGAGCTTTCAGTGCTAGCCCCTTTGGTGTGGGAGCAGTGGCTGGACGTTTTGAATTTCGGAGCTGGGCTGTGGCTGTGCCGAGAAGGAACGTCCTCACTGTGCTGTGGCTAGGAAGCTCAGAGCGCCAGTGCTTGTGGGGCTGTGGAAGGGCTGCCTAGGGAAGGTGATGGCCAGCAAGAGCTTTCAGTGCTAGTCCCTTTGGTGTGGGAGCAGTGGCTGGACGTTTCGAATTTCGGAGCTGGGCTGTGGCTGTGCTGAGAAGGAACGTCCCCACTGTGCTGTGGCTAGGAAGCTCAGAGCGCCAGTGCTTGTGGGGCTGTGGAAGGGCTGCTTAGGGAAGGTGATGGCCAGCAGGAGCTTTCAGTGCTAGCCCCTTTGTTGTGGGAGCAGTGGCTGGACGTTCGAATTTCGGAGCTGGGCTGTGGCTGTGCTGAGAAGGAACGTCCCCACTGTGCTGTGGCTAGGAAGCTCAGAGCGCCAGTGCTTGTGGGGCTGTGGAAGGGCTGCCTAGGGCAGGTGATGGCCAGCAAGAGCTTTCAGTGCTAGCCCCTTTGGTGTGGGAGCAGTGGCTGGACGTTTCGAATTTCGGAGCTGGGCTGTGGCTGTGCCGAGAAGGAACGTCCCCACTGTACTGTGGCTAGGAAGCTCAGAGCGCCAGTGCTTGTGGGGCTGTGGAAGGGCTGCCTAGGGAAGGTGATGGCCAGCAAGAGCTTTCAGTGCTAGCCCCTTTGGTGTGGGAGCAGTGGCTGGACGTTTTGAATTTCGGAGCTGGGCTGTGGCTGTGCCGAGAAGGAACGTCCCCACTGTACTGTGGCTAGGAAGCTCAGAGCGCCAGTGCTTGTGGGGCTGTGGAAGGGCTGCCTAGGGCAGGTGATGGCCAGCAAGAGCTTTCAGTGCTAGCCCCTTTGGTGTGGGAGCAGTGGCTGGACGTTTTGAATTTCGGAGCTGGGCTGTGGCTGTGCCGAGAAGGAACGTCCCCACTGTGCTGTGGCTAGGAAGCTCAGAGCGCCAGTGCTTGTGGGGCTGTGGAAGGGCTGCCTAGGGCAGGTGATGGCCAGCAAGAGCTTTCAGTGCTAGCCCCATTGGTGTGGGAGCAGTGGCTGGACGTTTCGAATTTCGGACCTGGGCTGTGGCTGTGCCGAGAAGGAACGTCCCCACTGTGCTGTGGCTAGGAAGCTCAGAGCGCCAGTGCTTGTGGGGCTGTGGAAGGGCTGCCTAGGGAAGGTGATGGCCAGCAAGAGCTTTCAGTGCTAGCCCCTTTGGTGTGGGAGCAGTGGCTGGACGTTTTGAATTTCGGAGCTGGGCTGTGGCTGTGCCGAGAAGGAACGTCCCCACTGTGCTGTGGCTAGGAAGCTCAGAGCGCCAGTGCTTGTGGGGCTGTGGAAGGGCTGCCTAGGGAAGGTGATGGCTAGCAGGAGCTTTCAGTGCTAGCCCCTTTGGTGTGGGAGCAGTGGCTGGACGTTTTGAATTTCGGAGCTGGGCTGTGGCAGTGCTGAGAAGGAACGTCCCCACTGGGCTGTGGGTAGGAAGCTCAGAGCGCCAGTGCTTGTGGGGCTGTGGAAGGCCTGCCTAGGGAAGGTGATGGCCAGCAAGAGCTTTCAGTGCTAGCCCCTTTTGTGTGGGAGCAGTGGCTGGACGTTTTGAATTTCGGAGCTGGGCTCTGGCTATGCCGAGGAGGAACGTCCCCACTGTGCTGTGGCTAGGAAGCTCAGAGCGCCAGTGCTTGTGGGGCTGTGGAAGGGCTGCCTAGGGCAGGTGATGGCCAGCAAGAGCTTTCAGTGCTAGCCCCTTTGGTGTGGGAGCAGTGGCTGGACATTTTGAATTTCGGAGCTGGGCTGTGGCTGTGGTGAGAAGGAACGTCCCCATTGTGCTGTGGCTAGGAAGCTCAGAGCACCAGTGCTTGTGGGGCTGTGGAAGGGCTGCCTAGGGAAGGTGATGGCCAGCAAGAGCTTTCAGTGCTAGCCCTTTTGGTGTGGGAGCAGTGGCTGGACGTTTTGAATTTCGGAGCTGGGCTGTGGCTGTGCCGAGAAGGAACGTCCTCACTGTGCTGTGGCTAGGAAGCTCAGAGCGCCAGTGCTTGTGGGGCTGTGGAAGGGCTGCCTAGGGCAGGTGATGGCCAGCAAGAGCTTTCAGTGCTAGCCCCTTTGGTGTGGGAGCAGTGGTTGGACGTTTCGAATTTCGGAGCTGGGCTCTGGCTGTGCCGAGAAGGAACGTCCCCACTGTGCTGTGGCTAGGAAGCTCAGAGCGCCAGTGGTTGTGGGGCTGTGGAAGGACTGCCTAGGGAAGGTGATGGCCAGCAAGAGCTTTCAGTGCTAGCCCCTTTGGTGTGGGAGCAGTGGCTGGACGTTTTGAATTTCGGAGCTGGGCTGTGGCTGTGCCGAGAAGGAACGTCCCCACTGTGCTGTGGCTAGGAAGCTCAGAGCGCCAGTGCTTGTGGGGCTGTGGAAGGGCTGCCTAGGGAAGGTGATGGCCAGCAAGAGCTTTCAGTGCTAGCCCCTTTGGTGTGGGAGCAGTGGCTGGACGTTTTGAATTTCGGAGCTGGGCTGTGGCTGTGCCGAGAAGGAACGTCCCCACTGTGCTGTGGCTAGGAAGCTCAGAGCGCCAGTGCTTGTGGGGCTGTGGAAGGGCTGCCTAGGGAAGGTGATGGCTAGCAGGAGCTTTCAGTGCTAGCCCCTTTGGTGTGGGAGCAGTGGCTGGACGTTTTGAATTTCGGAGCTGGGCTGTGGCAGTGCTGAGAAGGAACGTCCCCACTGGGCTGTGGGTAGGAAGCTCAGAGCGCCAGTGCTTGTGGGGCTGTGGAAGGGCTGCCTAGGGCAGGTGATGGCCAGCAAGAGCTTTCAGTGCTAGCCCCTTTTGTGTGGGAGCAGTGGCTGGACGTTTTGAATTTCGGAGCTGGGCTGTGGCTGTGCCGAGAAGGAACGTCCTCACTGTGCTGTGGCTAGGAAGCTCAGAGCGCCAGTGCTTGTGGGGCTGTGGAAGGGCTGCCTAGGGCAGGTGATGGCCAGCAAGAGCTTTCAGTGCTAGCCCCTTTGGTGTGGGAGCAGTGGTTGGACGTTTCGAATTTCGGAGCTGGGCTCTGGCTGTGCCGAGAAGGAACGTCCCCACTGTGCTGTGGCTAGGAAGCTCAGAGCGCCAGTGGTTGTGGGGCTGTGGAAGGACTGCCTAGGGAAGGTGATGGCCAGCAAGAGCTTTCAGTGCTAGCCCCTTTGGTGTGGGAGCAGTGGCTGGACGTTTTGAATTTCGGAGCTGGGCTGTGGCTGTGCCGAGAAGGAACGTCCCCACTGTGCTGTGGCTAGGAAGCTCAGAGCGCCAGTGCTTGTGGGGCTGTGGAAGGGCAGCCTAGGGCAGGTGATGGCCAGCAAGAGCTTTCAGTGCTAGCCCCTTTGGTGTGGGAGCAGTGGCTGGATGTTTTGAATTTCGGAGCTGGGCTGTGGCTGTGCTGAGAAGGAACGTCCCCACTGTGCTGTGGTTAGGAAGCTCAGAGCGCCAGTGCTTGTGGGGCTGTGGAAGAGCTGCCTAGGGCAGGTGATGGCCAGCAAGAGCTTTCAGTGCTAGCCCCTTTGGTGTGGGAGCAGTGGCTGGACGTTTCGAATTTCAGAGCTGGGCTGTGGCAGTGCTGAGAAGGAACGTCCCCACTGGGCTGTGGGTAGGAAGCTCAGAGCGCCAGTGCTTGTGGGGCTGTGGAAGGGCTGCCTAGGGAAGGTGATGGCCAGCAAGAGCTTTCAGTGCTAGCCCCTTTGGTGTGGGAGCAGTGGCTGGACGTTTTGAATTTCGGAGCTGGGCTCTGGCTATGCCGAGGAGGAACGTCCCCACTGTGCTGTGGCTAGGAAGCTCAGAGCGCCAGTGCTTGTGGGGCTGTGGAAGGGCTGCCTAGGGAAGGTGATGGCCAGCAAGAGCTTTCAGTGCTAGCCCCTTTGGTGTGGGAGCAGTGGCTGGACATTTTGAATTTCGGAGCTGGGCTGTGGCTGTGGTGAGAAGGAACGTCCCCATTGTGCTGTGGCTAGGAAGCTCAGAGCACCAGTGCTTGTGGGGCTGTGGAAGGGCTGCCTAGGGAAGGTGATGGCCAGCAAGAGCTTTCAGTGCTAGCCCTTTTGGTGTGGGAGCAGTGGCTGGACGTTTTGAATTTCGGAGCTGGGCTCTGGCTGTGCCGAGAAGGAACGTCCTCACTGTGCTGTGGCTAGGAAGTTCAGAGCGCCAGTGCTTGTGGGGCTGTGGAAGGGCTGCCTAGGGCAGGTGATGGCCAGCAAGAGCTTTCAGTGCTAGCCCCTTTGGTGTGGGAGCAGTGGTTGGACGTTTCGAATTTCGGAGCTGGGCTCTGGCTGTGCCGAGAAGGAACGTCCCCACTGTGCTGTGGCTAGGAAGCTCAGAGCGCCAGTGGTTGTGGGGCTGTGGAAGGACTGCCTAGGGAAGGTGATGGCCAGCAAGAGCTTTCAGTGCTAGCCCCTTTGGTGTGGGAGCAGTGGCTGGACGTTTTGAATTTCGGAGCTGGGCTGTGGCTGTGCCGAGAAGGAACGTCCCCACTGTGCTGTGGCTAGGAAGCTCAGAGCGCCAGTGCTTGTGGGGCTGTGGAAGGGCAGCCTAGGGCAGGTGATGGCCAGCAAGAGCTTTCAGTGCTAGCCCCTTTGGTGTGGGAGCAGTGGCTGGATGTTTTGAATTTCGGAGCTGGGCTCTGGCTGTGCTGAGAAGGAACGTCCCCACTGTGCTGTGGGTAGGAAGCTCAGAGCGCCAGTGCTTGTGGGGCTGTGGAAGAGCTGCCTAGGGCAGGTGATGGCCAGCAAGAGCTTTCAGTGCTAGCCCCTTTGGTGTGGGAGCAGTGGCTGGACGTTTCGAATTTCAGAGCTGGGCTCTGGCTATGCCGAGGAGGAACGTCCCCACTGTGCTGTGGCTAGGAAGCTCAGAGCGCCAGTGCTTGTGGGGCTGTGGAAGGGCTGCCTAGGGCAGGTGATGGCCAGCAAGAGCTTTCAGTGCTAGCCCCTTTGGTGTGGGTGCAGTGGCTGGACGTTTCGAATTTCGGAGCTGGGCTGTGGCTGTGCTGAGAAGGAACGTCCCCACTGTGCTGTGGCTAGGAAGCTCAGAGCACCAGTGCTTGTGGGGCTGTGGAAGGGCTGCCTAGGGCAGGTGATGGCCAGCAAGAGCTTTCAGTGCTAGCCCCTTTGGTGTGGGAGCAGTGGCTGGACGTTTTGAATTTCGGAGCTGGGCTGTGGCTGTGCTGAGAAGGAACGTCCCCACTGTGCTGTGGCTAGGAAGCTCAGAGCGCCAGTGCTTGTGGGGCTGTGGAAGGGCAGCCTAGGGCAGGTGATGGCCAGCAAGAGCTTTCAGTGCTAGCCCCTTTGGTGTGGGAGCAGTGGCTGGATGTTTTGAATTTCGGAGCTGGGCTGTGGCTGTGCTGAGAAGGAACGTCCCCACTGTGCTGTGGGTAGGAAGCTCAGAGCGCCAGTGCTTGTGGGGCTGTGGAAGAGCTGCCTAGGGCAGGTGATGGCCAGCAAGAGCTTTCAGTGCTAGCCCCTTTGGTGTGGGAGCAGTGGCTGGACGTTTCGAATTTCAGAGCTGGGCTGTGGCAGTGCTGAGAAGGAACGTCCCCACTGGGCTGTGGGTAGGAAGCTCAGAGCGCCAGTGCTTGTGGGGCTGTGGAAGGGCTGCCTAGGGAAGGTGATGGCCAGCAAGAGCTTTCAGTGCTAGCCCCTTTGGTGTGGGAGCAGTGGCTGGACGTTTTGAATTTCGGAGCTGGGCTCTGGCTATGCCGAGGAGGAACGTCCCCACTGTGCTGTGGCTAGGAAGCTCAGAGCGCCAGTGCTTGTGGGGCTGTGGAAGGGCTGCCTAGGGAAGGTGATGGCCAGCAAGAGCTTTCAGTGCTAGCCCCTTTGGTGTGGGAGCAGTGGCTGGACATTTTGAATTTCGGAGCTGGGCTGTGGCTGTGGTGAGAAGGAACGTCCCCATTGTGCTGTGGCTAGGAAGCTCAGAGCACCAGTGCTTGTGGGGCTGTGGAAGGGCTGCCTAGGGAAGGTGATGGCCAGCAAGAGCTTTCAGTGCTAGCCCTTTTGGTGTGGGAGCAGTGGCTGGACGTTTTGAATTTCGGAGCTGGGCTCTGGCTGTGCCGAGAAGGAACGTCCTCACTGTGCTGTGGCTAGGAAGTTCAGAGCGCCAGTGCTTGTGGGGCTGTGGAAGGGCTGCCTAGGGCAGGTGATGGCCAGCAAGAGCTTTCAGTGCTAGCCCCTTTGGTGTGGGAGCAGTGGTTGGACGTTTCGAATTTCGGAGCTGGGCTCTGGCTGTGCCGAGAAGGAACGTCCCCACTGTGCTGTGGCTAGGAAGCTCAGAGCGCCAGTGGTTGTGGGGCTGTGGAAGGACTGCCTAGGGAAGGTGATGGCCAGCAAGAGCTTTCAGTGCTAGCCCCTTTGGTGTGGGAGCAGTGGCTGGACGTTTTGAATTTCGGAGCTGGGCTGTGGCTGTGCCGAGAAGGAACGTCCCCACTGTGCTGTGGCTAGGAAGCTCAGAGCGCCAGTGCTTGTGGGGCTGTGGAAGGGCAGCCTAGGGCAGGTGATGGCCAGCAAGAGCTTTCAGTGCTAGCCCCTTTGGTGTGGGAGCAGTGGCTGGATGTTTTGAATTTCGGAGCTGGGCTCTGGCTGTGCTGAGAAGGAACGTCCCCACTGTGCTGTGGGTAGGAAGCTCAGAGCGCCAGTGCTTGTGGGGCTGTGGAAGAGCTGCCTAGGGCAGGTGATGGCCAGCAAGAGCTTTCAGTGCTAGCCCCTTTGGTGTGGGAGCAGTGGCTGGACGTTTCGAATTTCAGAGCTGGGCTCTGGCTATGCCGAGGAGGAACGTCCCCACTGTGCTGTGGCTAGGAAGCTCAGAGCGCCAGTGCTTGTGGGGCTGTGGAAGGGCTGCCTAGGGCAGGTGATGGCCAGCAAGAGCTTTCAGTGCTAGCCCCTTTGGTGTGGGTGCAGTGGCTGGACGTTTCGAATTTCGGAGCTGGGCTGTGGCTGTGCTGAGAAGGAACGTCCCCACTGTGCTGTGGCTAGGAAGCTCAGAGCACCAGTGCTTGTGGGGCTGTGGAAGGGCTGCCTAGGGCAGGTGATGGCCAGCAAGAGCTTTCAGTGCTAGCCCCTTTGGTGTGGGAGCAGTGGCTGGACGTTTTGAATTTCGGAGCTGGGCTGTGGCTGTGCTGAGAAGGAACGTCCCCACTGTGCTGTGGCTAGGAAGCTCAGAGCGCCAGTGCTTGTGGGGCTGTGGAAGGGCAGCCTAGGGCAGGTGATGGCCAGCAAGAGCTTTCAGTGCTAGCCCCTTTGGTGTGGGAGCAGTGGCTGGATGTTTTGAATTTCGGAGCTGGGCTGTGGCTGTGCTGAGAAGGAACGTCCCCACTGTGCTGTGGGTAGGAAGCTCAGAGCGCCAGTGCTTGTGGGGCTGTGGAAGAGCTGCCTAGGGCAGGTGATGGCCAGCAAGAGCTTTCAGTGCTAGCCCCTTTGGTGTGGGAGCAGTGGCTGGACGTTTTGAATTTCGGAGCTGGGCTGTGGCTGTGCCGAGAAGGAACGTCCGCAGAGTGCTGTGGCTAGGAAGCTCAGAGCGCCAGTGCTTGTGGGGCTGTGGAAGGGCTGCCCAGGGAAGGTGATGGCCAGCAAGAGCTTTCAGTGCTAGCCCCTTTGGTGTGGGAGCAGTGGCTGGACGTTTCCGATTTGGGAGCTGGGCTCTGGCTGTGCTGAGAAGGAACGTCCGCAGAGTGCTGTGGCTAGGAAGCTCAGAGCGCCAGTGCTTGTGGGGCTGTGGAAGGGCTGCCTAGGGCAGGTGATGGCCAGCAAGAGCTTTCAGTGCTAGCCCCTTTGGTGTGGGAGCAGTGGCTGGACGTTTCGAATTTCGGAGCTGGGCTGTGGCTGTGCCGAGAAGGAACGTCCCCACTGTGCTGTGGCTAGGAAGCTCAGAGCGCCAGTGCTTGTGGGGCTGTGGAAGGGCTGCCTAGGGAAGGTGATGGCCAGCAGGAGCTTTCAGTGCTAGCCCCTTTGGTGTGGGAGCAGTGGCTGGACGTTTCGAATTTCGGAGCTGGGCTGTGGCTGTGCCGAGAAGGAACGTCCCCACTGTGCTGTGGCTAGGAAGCTCAGAGCGCCAGTGCTTGTGGGGCTCTGGAAGGGCTGCCTAGGGCAGGTGATGGCCAGCAAGAGCTTTCAGTGCTACCCCCTTTGGTGTGGGAGCAGTGGCTGGCCGTTTCGAATTTCGGAGCTGGGCTGTGGCTGTGCTGAGAAGGAACGTCCCCACTGTGCTGTGGCTAGGAAGCTCAGAGCGCCAGTGCTTGTGGGGCTGTGGAAGGGCTGCCTAGGGAAGGTGATGGCCAGCAAGAGCTTTCAGTGCTAGTCCCTTTGGTGTGGGAGCAGTGGCTGGACGTTTCGAATTTCGGAGCTGGGCTGTGGCTTGCCGAGAAGGAACGTCCCCACTGTGCTGTGGCTAGGAAGCTCAGAGCGCCAGTGCTTGTGGGGCTGTGGAAGGGCTGCCTAGGGAAGGTGATGGCCAGCAGGAGCTTTCAGTGCTAGCCCCTTTGGTGTGGGAGCAGTGGCTGGACGTTTTGAATTTCGGAGCTGGGCTGTGGCTGTGCTGAGAAGGAACGTCCCCACTGTGCTGTGGCTAGGAAGCTCAGAGCGCCAGTGCTTGTGGGGCTGTGGAAGGGCTGCCTAGGGCAGGTGCTGGCCAGCAAGAGCTTTCAGTGCTAGCCCCTTTGGTGTGGGAGCAGTGGCTGGACGTTTTGAATTTCGGAGCTGGGCTGTGGCTGTGCCGAGAAGGAACGTCCCCACTGTGCTGTGGCTAGGAAGCTCAGAGCGCCAGTGCTTGTGGGGCTGTGGAAGGGCTGCCTAGGGAAGGTGATGGCCAGCAGGAGCTTTCAGTGCTAGCCCCTTTGGTGTGGGAGCAGTGGCTGGACGTTTTGAATTTCGGAGCTGGGCTGTGGCTGTGCTGAGAAGGAACGTCCCCACTGGGCTGTGGGTAGGAAGCTCAGAGCGCCAGTGCTTGTGGGGCTGTGGAAGGGCTGCCCAGGGAAGGAGATGGCCAGCAAGAGCTTTCAGTGCTAGCCCCTTTGGTGTGGGAGCAGTGGCTGGACGTTTGCGATTTGGGAGCTGGGCTCTGGCTGTGCTGAGAAGGAACGTCCGCAGAGTGCTGTGGCTAGGAAGCTCAGAGCGCCAGTGCTTGTGGGGCTGTGGAAGGGCTGCCTAGGGCAGGTGATGGCCAGCAAGAGCTTTCAGTGCTAGCCCCTTTGGTGTGGGAGCAGTGGCTGGACGTTTCGAATTTCGGAGCTGGGCTGTGGCTGTGCCGAGAAGGAACGTCCCCACTGTGCTGTGGCTAGGAAGCTCAGAGCGCCAGTGCTTGTGGGGCTGTGGAAGGGCAGCCTAGGGCAGGTGATGGCCAGCAAGAGCTTTCAGTGCTAGCCCCTTTGGTGTGGGAGCAGTGGCTGGACGTTTTGAATTTCGGAGCTGGGCTGTGGCTGTGCTGAGAAGGAACGTCCCCACTGGGCTGTGGCTAGGAAGCTCAGAGCGCCAGTGCTTGTGGGGCTGTGGAAGGGCTGCCTAGGGCAGGTGATGGCCAGCAAGAGCTTTCAGTGCTAGCCCCTTTGGTGTGGGAGCAGTGGCTGGACGTTTTGAATTTCGGAGCTGGGCTGTGGCTGTGCCGAGAAGGAACGTCCCCACTGTGCTGTGGCTAGGAAGCTCAGAGCGCCAGTGCTTGTGGGGCTGTGGAAGGGCAGCCTAGGGCAGGTGATGGCCAGCAAGAGCTTTCAGTGCTAGCCCCTTTGGTGTGGGAGCAGTGGCTGGACGTTTTGAATTTCGGAGCTGGGCTGTGGCTGTGCCGAGAAGGAACGTCCCCACTGTGCTGTGGCTAGGAAGCTCAGAGCGCCAGTGCTTGTGGGGCTGTGGAAGGGCTGCCTAGGGCAGGTGATGGCCAGCAAGAGCTTTCAGTGCTACCCCCTTAGGTGTGGGAGCAGTGGCTGGACGTTTCGAATTTCGGAGCTGGGCTGTGGCTGTGCCGAGAAGGAACGTCCCCATTGTGCTGTGGCTAGGAAGCTCAGAGCGCCAGTGCTTGTGGGGCTGTGGAAGGGCTGCCTAGGGAAGGTGATGGCCAGCAAGAGCTTTCAGTGCTAGTCCCTTTGGTGTGGGAGCAGTGGCTGGACGTTTCGAATTTCGGAGCTGGGCTGTGGCTGTGCTGAGAAGGAACGTCCCCACTGTGCTGTGGCTAGGAAGCTCAGAGCGCCAGTGCTTGTGGGGCTGTGGAAGGGCTGCCTAGGGAAGGTGATGGCCAGCAGGAGCTTTCAGTGCTAGCCCCTTTGGTGTGGGAGCAGTGGCTGGACGTTTTGAATTTCGGAGCTGGGCTGTGGCTGTGCTGAGAAGGAACGTCCCCACTGTGCTGTGGCTAGGAAGCTCAGAGCGCCAGTGCTTGTGGGGCTGTGGAAGGGCTGCCTAGGGCAGGTGATGGCCAGCAAGAGCTTTCAGTGCTAGCCCCTTTGGTGTGGGAGCAGTGGCTGGACGTTTTGAATTTCGGAGCTGGGCTCTGGCTGTGCCGAGAAGGAACGTCCCCACTGTGCTGTGGCTAGGAAGCTCAGAGCCCCGGTGCTTGTGGGGCTGTGGAAGGGCAGCCTAGGGCAGGTGCTGGCCAGCAAGAGCTTTCAGTGCTAGCCCCTTTGGTGTGGGAGCAGTGGCTGGACGTTTCGAATTTCAGAGCTGGGCTGTGGCTGTGCCGAGAAGGAACGTCCCCACTGTGCTGTGGCTAGGAAGCTCAGAGCGCCAGTGCTTGTGGGGCTGTGGAAGGGCTGCCTAGGGCAGGTGATGGCCAGCAAGAGCTTTCAGTGCTAGCCCCTTTGGTGTGGGAGCAGTGGCTGGACGTTTCGAATTTCAGAGCTGGGCTGTGGCTGTGCCGAGAAGGAACGTCCCCACTGTGCTGTGGCTAGGAAGCTCAGAGCGCCAGTGCTTGTGGGGCTGTGGAAGGGCTGCTTAGGGAAGGTGATGGCCAGCAGGAGCTTTCAGTGCTAGCCCCTTTGGTGTGGGAGCAGTGGCTGGACGTTTTGAATTTCGGAGCTGGGCTGTGGCTGTGCTGAGAAGGAACGTCCCCACTGGGCTGTGGGTAGGAAGCTCAGAGCGCCAGTGCTTGTGGGGCTGTGGAAGGGCTGCCCAGGGAAGGAGATGGCCAGCAAGAGCTTTCAGTGCTAGCCCCTTTGGTGTGGGAGCAGTGGCTGGACGTTTGCGATTTGGGAGCTGGGCTGTGGCTGTGCTGAGAAGGAACATCCGCAGAGTGCTGTGGCTAGGAAGCTCAGAGCGCCAGTGCTTGTGGGGCTGTGGAAGGGCTGCCTAGGGCAGGTGATGGCCAGCAAGAGCTTTCAGTGCTAGCCCCTTTGGTGTGGGAGCAGTGGCTGGACGTTTTGAATTTCGGAGCTGGGCTGTGGCTGTGCCGAGAAGGAACGTCCTCACTGTGCTGTGGCTAGGAAGCTCAGAGCGCCAGTGCTTGTGGGGCTGTGGAAGGGCAGCCTAGGGCAGGTGATGGCCAGCAAGAGCTTTCAGTGCTAGCCCCTTTGGTGTGGGAGCAGTGGCTGGACGTTTCCGATTTGGGAGCTGGGCTCTGGCTGTGCTGAGAAGGAACGTCCCCACTGTGCTGTGGCTAGGAAGCTCAGAGCGCCAGTGCTTGTGGGGCTGTGGAAGGGCTGCCTAGGGCAGGTGATGGCCAGCAAGAGCTTTCAGTGCTAGCCCCTTTGGTGTGGGAGCAGTGGCTGGACGTTTCGAATTTCGGAGCTGGGCTGTGGCTGTGCCGAGAAGGAACGTCCCCACTGGGCTGTGGCTAGGAAGCTCAGAGCGCCGGTGCTTGTGGGGCTGTGGAAGGGCAGCCTAGGGCAGGTGATGGCCAGCAAGAGCTTTCAGTGCTAGCCCCTTTGGTGTGGGAGCAGTGGCTGGACGTTTCGAATTTCCGAGCTGGGCTGTGGCTGTGCCGAGAAGGAACGTCCCCACTGTGCTGTGGCTAGGAAGCTCAGAGCGCCAGTGCTTGTGGGGCTGTGGAAGGGCAGCCTAGGGCAGGTGATGGCCAGCAAGAGCTTTCAGTGCTAGCCCCTTTGGTGTGGGAGCAGTGGCTGGACGTTTTGAATTTCGGAGCTGGGCTGTGGCTGTGCCGAGAAGGAACGTCCCCACTGGGCTGTGGGTAGGAAGCTCAGAGCACCAGTGCTTGTGGGGCTGTGGAAGGGCTGCCTAGGGCAGGTGATGGCCAGCAAGAGCTTTCAGTGCTAGCCCCTTTGGTGTGGGAGCAGTGGCTGGACGTTTTGAATTTCGGAGCTGGGCTGTGGCTGTGCCGAGAAGGAACGTCCCCACTGGGCTGTGGCTAGGAAGCTCAGAGCGCCAGTGCTTGTGGGGCTGTGGAAGGGCTGCCTAGGGCAGGTGATGGCCAGCAAGAGCTTTCAGTGCTAGCCCCTTTGGTGTGGGAGCAGTGGCTGGAGGTTTCCAACTTGGAAGCTGGGCTGTGGCTGTGCTGAGAAGGAACGTCCCCACTATGCTGTGGCTAGGAAGCTCAGAGCGCCAGTGCTTGTGGGGCTGTGGAAGGGCTGCCTAGGGCAGGTGATGGCCAGCAAGAGCTTTCAGTGCTAGCCCCTTTGGTGTGGGAGCAGTGGCTGGATGTTTTGAATTTCGGAGCTGGGCTGTGGCTGTGCTGAGAAGGAACGTCCCCACTGTGCTGTGGGTAGGAAGCTCAGAGCGCCAGTGCTTGTGGGGCTGTGGAAGAGCTGCCTAGGGCAGGTGATGGCCAGCAAGAGCTTTCAGTGCTAGCCCCTTTGGTGTGGGAGCAGTGGCTGGACGTTTCGAATTTCAGAGCTGGGCTCTGGCTATGCCGAGGAGGAACGTCCCCACTGTGCTGTGGCTAGGAAGCTCAGAGCGCCAGTGCTTGTGGGGCTGTGGAAGGGCTGCCTAGGGCAGGTGATGGCCAGCAAGAGCTTTCAGTGCTAGCCCCTTTGGTGTGGGTGCAGTGGCTGGACGTTTCGAATTTCGGAGCTGGGCTGTGGCTGTGCTGAGAAGGAACGTCCCCACTGTGCTGTGGCTAGGAAGCTCAGAGCACCAGTGCTTGTGGGGCTGTGGAAGGGCTGCCTAGGGCAGGTGATGGCCAGCAAGAGCTTTCAGTGCTAGCCCCTTTGGTGTGGGAGCAGTGGCTGGACGTTTTGAATTTCGGAGCTGGGCTGTGGCTGTGCCGAGAAGGAACGTCCGCAGAGTGCTGTGGCTAGGAAGCTCAGAGCGCCAGTGCTTGTGGGGCTGTGGAAGGGCTGCCTAGGGCAGGTGATGGCCAGCAAGAGCTTTCAGTGCTAGCCCCTTTGGTGTGGGAGCAGTGGCTGGACGTTTCCGATTTGGGAGCTGGGCTCTGGCTGTGCTGAGAAGGAACGTCCGCAGAGTGCTGTGGCTAGGAAGCTCAGAGCGCCAGTGCTTGTGGGGCTGTGGAAGGGCTGCCTAGGGCAGGTGATGGCCAGCAAGAGCTTTCAGTGCTAGCCCCTTTGGTGTGGGAGCAGTGGCTGGACGTTTCGAATTTCGGAGCTGGGCTGTGGCTGTGCCGAGAAGGAACGTCCCCACTGTGCTGTGGCTAGGAAGCTCAGAGCGCCAGTGCTTGTGGGGCTGTGGAAGGGCTGCCTAGGGAAGGTGATGGCCAGCAGGAGCTTTCAGTGCTAGCCCCTTTGGTGTGGGAGCAGTGGCTGGACGTTTCGAATTTCGGAGCTGGGCTGTGGCTGTGCCGAGAAGGAACGTCCCCACTGTGCTGTGGCTAGGAAGCTCAGAGCGCCAGTGCTTGTGGGGCTCTGGAAGGGCTGCCTAGGGCAGGTGATGGCCAGCAAGAGCTTTCAGTGCTACCCCCTTTGGTGTGGGAGCAGTGGCTGGCCGTTTCGAATTTCAGAGCTGGGCTGTGGCTGTGCTGAGAAGGAACGTCCCCACTGTGCTGTGGCTAGGAAGCTCAGAGCGCCAGTGCTTGTGGGGCTGTGGAAGGGCTGCCTAGGGAAGGTGATGGCCAGCAAGAGCTTTCAGTGCTAGTCCCTTTGGTGTGGGAGCAGTGGCTGGACGTTTCGAATTTCGGAGCTGGGCTGTGGCTGTGCCGAGAAGGAACGTCCCCACTGTGCTGTGGCTAGGAAGCTCAGAGCGCCAGTGCTTGTGGGGCTGTGGAAGGGCTGCCTAGGGAAGGTGATGGCCAGCAGGAGCTTTCAGTGCTAGCCCCTTTGGTGTGGGAGCAGTGGCTGGACGTTTTGAATTTCGGAGCTGGGCTGTGGCTGTGCCGAGAAGGAACGTCCCCACTGTGCTGTGGCTAGGAAGCTCAGAGCGCCAGTGCTTGTGGGGCTGTGGAAGGGCTGCCTAGGGAAGGTGATGGCCAGCAGGAGCTTTCAGTGCTAGCCCCTTTGGTGTGGGAGCAGTGGCTGGACGTTTTGAATTTCGGAGCTGGGCTGTGGCTGTGCTGAGAAGGAACGTCCCCACTGGGCTGTGGGTAGGAAGCTCAGAGCGCCAGTGCTTGTGGGGCTGTGGAAGGGCTGCCCAGGGAAGGAGATGGCCAGCAAGAGCTTTCAGTGCTAGCCCCTTTGGTGTGGGAGCAGTGGCTGGACGTTTGCGATTTGGGAGCTGGGCTCTGGCTGTGCTGAGAAGGAACGTCCGCAGAGTGCTGTGGCTAGGAAGCTCAGAGCGCCAGTGCTTGTGGGGCTGTGGAAGGGCTGCCTAGGGCAGGTGATGGCCAGCAAGAGCTTTCAGTGCTAGCCCCTTTGGTGTGGGAGCAGTGGCTGGACGTTTCGAATTTCGGAGCTGGGCTGTGGCTGTGCCGAGAAGGAACGTCCCCACTGTGCTGTGGCTAGGAAGCTCAGAGCGCCAGTGCTTGTGGGGCTGTGGAAGGGCAGCCTAGGGCAGGTGATGGCCAGCAAGAGCTTTCAGTGCTAGCCCCTTTGGTGTGGGAGCAGTGGCTGGACGTTTTGAATTTCGGAGCTGGGCTGTGGCTGTGCCGAGAAGGAACGTCCCCACTGGGCTGTGGCTAGGAAGCTCAGAGCGCCAGTGCTTGTGGGGCTGTGGAAGGGCTGCCTAGGGCAGGTGATGGCCAGCAAGAGCTTTCAGTGCTAGCCCCTTTGGTGTGGGAGCAGTGGCTGGACGTTTTGAATTTCGGAGCTGGGCTGTGGCTGTGCCGAGAAGGAACGTCCCCACTGTGCTGTGGCTAGGAAGCTCAGAGCGCCAGTGCTTGTGGGGCTGTGGAAGGGCAGCCTAGGGCAGGTGATGGCCAGCAAGAGCTTTCAGTGCTAGCCCCTTTGGTGTGGGAGCAGTGGCTGGACGTTTTGAATTTCGGAGCTGGGCTGTGGCTGTGCCGAGAAGGAACGTCCCCACTGTGCTGTGGCTAGGAAGCTCAGAGCGCCAGTGCTTGTGGGGCTGTGGAAGGGCTGCCTAGGGCAGGTGATGGCCAGCAAGAGCTTTCAGTGCTACCCCCTTAGGTGTGGGAGCAGTGGCTGGACGTTTCGAATTTCGGAGCTGGGCTGTGGCTGTGCCGAGAAGGAACGTCCCCATTGTGCTGTGGCTAGGAAGCTCAGAGCGCCAGTGCTTGTGGGGCTGTGGAAGGGCTGCCTAGGGAAGGTGATGGCCAGCAAGAGCTTTCAGTGCTAGTCCCTTTGGTGTGGGAGCAGTGGCTGGACGTTTCGAATTTCGGAGCTGGGCTGTGGCTGTGCTGAGAAGGAACGTCCCCACTGTGCTGTGGCTAGGAAGCTCAGAGCGCCAGTGCTTGTGGGGCTGTGGAAGGGCTGCCTAGGGAAGGTGATGGCCAGCAGGAGCTTTCAGTGCTAGCCCCTTTGGTGTGGGAGCAGTGGCTGGACGTTTTGAATTTCGGAGCTGGGCTGTGGCTGTGCTGAGAAGGAACGTCCCCACTGTGCTGTGGCTAGGAAGCTCAGAGCGCCAGTGCTTGTGGGGCTGTGGAAGGGCTGCCTAGGGCAGGTGATGGCCAGCAAGAGCTTTCAGTGCTAGCCCCTTTGGTGTGGGAGCAGTGGCTGGACGTTTTGAATTTCGGAGCTGGGCTCTGGCTGTGCCGAGAAGGAACGTCCCCACTGTGCTGTGGCTAGGAAGCTCAGAGCCCCGGTGCTTGTGGGGCTGTGGAAGGGCAGCCTAGGGCAGGTGCTGGCCAGCAAGAGCTTTCAGTGCTAGCCCCTTTGGTGTGGGAGCAGTGGCTGGACGTTTCGAATTTCAGAGCTGGGCTGTGGCTGTGCCGAGAAGGAACGTCCCCACTGTGCTGTGGCTAGGAAGCTCAGAGCGCCAGTGCTTGTGGGGCTGTGGAAGGGCTGCCTAGGGCAGGTGATGGCCAGCAAGAGCTTTCAGTGCTAGCCCCTTTGGTGTGGGAGCAGTGGCTGGACGTTTCGAATTTCAGAGCTGGGCTGTGGCTGTGCCGAGAAGGAACGTCCCCACTGTGCTGTGGCTAGGAAGCTCAGAGCGCCAGTGCTTGTGGGGCTGTGGAAGGGCTGCTTAGGGAAGGTGATGGCCAGCAGGAGCTTTCAGTGCTAGCCCCTTTGGTGTGGGAGCAGTGGCTGGACGTTTTGAATTTCGGAGCTGGGCTGTGGCTGTGCTGAGAAGGAACGTCCCCACTGGGCTGTGGGTAGGAAGCTCAGAGCGCCAGTGCTTGTGGGGCTGTGGAAGGGCTGCCCAGGAAGGAGATGGCCAGCAAGAGCTTTCAGTGCTAGCCCCTTTGGTGTGGGAGCAGTGGCTGGACGTTTGCGATTTGGGAGCTGGGCTGTGGCTGTGCTGAGAAGGAACATCCGCAGAGTGCTGTGGCTAGGAAGCTCAGAGCGCCAGTGCTTGTGGGCTGTGGAAGGGCTGCCTAGGGCAGGTGATGGCCAGCAAGAGCTTTCAGTGCTAGCCCCTTTGGTGTGGGAGCAGTGGCTGGACGTTTTGAATTTCGGAGCTGGGCTGTGGCTGTGCCGAGAAGGAACGTCCTCACTGTGCTGTGGCTAGGAAGCTCAGAGCGCCAGTGCTTGTGGGGCTGTGGAAGGGCAGCCTAGGGCAGGTGATGGCCAGCAAGAGCTTTCAGTGCTAGCCCCTTTGGTGTGGGAGCAGTGGCTGGACGTTTCCGATTTGGGAGCTGGGCTCTGGCTGTGCTGAGAAGGAACGTCCCCACTGTGCTGTGGCTAGGAAGCTCAGAGCGCCAGTGCTTGTGGGGCTGTGGAAGGGCTGCCTAGGGCAGGTGATGGCCAGCAAGAGCTTTCAGTGCTAGCCCCTTTCGTGTGGGAGCAGTGGCTGGACGTTTCGAATTTCGGAGCTGGGCTGTGGCTGTGCCGAGAAGGAACGTCCCCACTGGGCTGTGGCTAGGAAGCTCAGAGCGCCGGTGCTTGTGGGGCTGTGGAAGGGCAGCCTAGGGCAGGTGATGGCCAGCAAGAGCTTTCAGTGCTAGCCCCTTTGGTGTGGGAGCAGTGGCTGGACGTTTCGAATTTCCGAGCTGGGCTGTGGCTGTGCCGAGAAGGAACGTCCCCACTGTGCTGTGGCTAGGAAGCTCAGAGCGCCAGTGCTTGTGGGGCTGTGGAAGGGCAGCCTAGGGCAGGTGATGGCCAGCAAGAGCTTTCAGTGCTAGCCCCTTTGGTGTGGGAGCAGTGGCTGGACGTTTTGAATTTCGGAGCTGGGCTGTGGCTGTGCCGAGAAGGAACGTCCCCACTGGGCTGTGGGTAGGAAGCTCAGAGCACCAGTGCTTGTGGGGCTGTGGAAGGGCTGCCTAGGGCAGGTGATGGCCAGCAAGAGCTTTCAGTGCTAGCCCCTTTGGTGTGGGAGCAGTGGCTGGACGTTTTGAATTTCGGAGCTGGGCTGTGGCTGTGCCGAGAAGGAACGTCCCCACTGGGCTGTGGCTAGGAAGCTCAGAGCGCCAGTGCTTGTGGGGCTGTGGAAGGGCTGCCTAGGGCAGGTGATGGCCAGCAAGAGCTTTCAGTGCTAGCCCCTTTGGTGTGGGAGCAGTGGCTGGAGGTTTCCAACTTGGAAGCTGGGCTGTGGCTGTGCTGAGAAGGAACGTCCCCACTATGCTGTGGCTAGGAAGCTCAGAGCGCCAGTGCTTGTGGGGCTGTGGAAGGGCTGCCTAGGGCAGGTGCTGGCCAGCAAGAGCTTTCAGTGCTAGCCCCTTTGGTGTGGGAGCAGTGGCTGGATGTTTTGAATTTCGGAGCTGGGCTGTGGCTGTGCTGAGAAGGAACGTCCCCACTGTGCTGTGGGTAGGAAGCTCAGAGCGCCAGTGCTTGTGGGGCTGTGGAAGAGCTGCCTAGGGCAGGTGATGGCCAGCAAGAGCTTTCAGTGCTAGCCCCTTTGGTGTGGGAGCAGTGGCTGGACGTTTCGAATTTCAGAGCTGGGCTCTGGCTATGCCGAGGAGGAACGTCCCCACTGTGCTGTGGCTAGGAAGCTCAGAGCGCCAGTGCTTGTGGGGCTGTGGAAGGGCTGCCTAGGGCAGGTGATGGCCAGCAAGAGCTTTCAGTGCTAGCCCCTTTGGTGTGGGTGCAGTGGCTGGACGTTTCGAATTTCGGAGCTGGGCTGTGGCTGTGCTGAGAAGGAACGTCCCCACTGTGCTGTGGCTAGGAAGCTCAGAGCACCAGTGCTTGTGGGGCTGTGGAAGGGCTGCCTAGGGCAGGTGATGGCCAGCAAGAGCTTTCAGTGCTAGCCCCTTTGGTGTGGGAGCAGTGGCTGGACGTTTTGAATTTCGGAGCTGGGCTGTGGCTGTGCCGAGAAGGAACGTCCGCAGAGTGCTGTGGCTAGGAAGCTCAGAGCGCCAGTGCTTGTGGGGCTGTGGAAGGGCTGCCTAGGGCAGGTGATGGCCAGCAAGAGCTTTCAGTGCTAGCCCCTTTGGTGTGGGAGCAGTGGCTGGACGTTTCCGATTTGGGAGCTGGGCTCTGGCTGTGCTGAGAAGGAACGTCCGCAGAGTGCTGTGGCTAGGAAGCTCAGAGCGCCAGTGCTTGTGGGGCTGTGGAAGGGCTGCCTAGGGCAGGTGATGGCCAGCAAGAGCTTTCAGTGCTAGCCCCTTTGGTGTGGGAGCAGTGGCTGGACGTTTCGAATTTCGGAGCTGGGCTGTGGCTGTGCCGAGAAGGAACGTCCCCACTGTGCTGTGGCTAGGAAGCTCAGAGCGCCAGTGCTTGTGGGGCTGTGGAAGGGCTGCCTAGGGAAGGTGATGGCCAGCAGGAGCTTTCAGTGCTAGCCCCTTTGGTGTGGGAGCAGTGGCTGGACGTTTCGAATTTCGGAGCTGGGCTGTGGCTGTGCCGAGAAGGAACGTCCCCACTGTGCTGTGGCTAGGAAGCTCAGAGCGCCAGTGCTTGTGGGGCTCTGGAAGGGCTGCCTAGGGCAGGTGATGGCCAGCAAGAGCTTTCAGTGCTACCCCCTTTGGTGTGGGAGCAGTGGCTGGCCGTTTCGAATTTCAGAGCTGGGCTGTGGCTGTGCTGAGAAGGAACGTCCCCACTGTGCTGTGGCTAGGAAGCTCAGAGCGCCAGTGCTTGTGGGGCTGTGGAAGGGCTGCCTAGGGAAGGTGATGGCCAGCAAGAGCTTTCAGTGCTAGTCCCTTTGGTGTGGGAGCAGTGGCTGGACGTTTCGAATTTCGGAGCTGGGCTGTGGCTGTGCCGAGAAGGAACGTCCCCACTGTGCTGTGGCTAGGAAGCTCAGAGCGCCAGTGCTTGTGGGGCTGTGGAAGGGCTGCCTAGGGAAGGTGATGGCCAGCAGGAGCTTTCAGTGCTAGCCCCTTTGGTGTGGGAGCAGTGGCTGGACGTTTTGAATTTCGGAGCTGGGCTGTGGCTGTGCTGAGAAGGAACGTCCCCACTGTGCTGTGGCTAGGAAGCTCAGAGCGCCAGTGCTTGTGGGGCTGTGGAAGGGCTGCCTAGGGCAGGTGCTGGCCAGCAAGAGCTTTCAGTGCTAGCCCCTTTGGTGTGGGAGCAGTGGCTGGACGTTTTGAATTTCGGAGCTGGGCTGTGGCTGTGCCGAGAAGGAACGTCCCCACTGTGCTGTGGCTAGGAAGCTCAGAGCGCCAGTGCTTGTGGGGCTGTGGAAGGGCTGCCTAGGGAAGGTGATGGCCAGCAGGAGCTTTCAGTGCTAGCCCTTTGGTGTGGGAGCAGTGGCTGGACGTTTTGAATTCGGAGCTGGGCTGTGGCTGTGCTGAGAAGGAACGTCCCCACTGGGCTGTGGGTAGGAAGCTCAGAGCGCCAGTGCTTGTGGGGCTGTGGAAGGGCTGCCCAGGGAAGGAGATGGCCAGCAAGAGCTTTCAGTGCTAGCCCCTTTGGTGTGGGAGCAGTGGCTGGACGTTTGCGATTTGGGAGCTGGGCTCTGGCTGTGCTGAGAAGGAACGTCCGCAGAGTGCTGTGGCTAGGAAGCTCAGAGCGCCAGTGCTTGTGGGGCTGTGGAAGGGCTGCCTAGGGCAGGTGATGGCCAGCAAGAGCTTTCAGTGCTAGCCCCTTTGGTGTGGGGAGCAGTGGCTGGACGTTTCGAATTTCGGAGCTGGGCTGTGGCTG